>NC_056731.1:1090772939-1090822939 GCF_019279795.1 Protopterus annectens | reverse complement strand
CTAAGAGAACTATATAGAGCACATGCATATTACAGTACTGTTGCTGAACTGTGTGTGTTGAGCTATATGTGATATAATGAATCCATACCATTCAACTGTACAGTATTCTGCTGAACAATAAGCACATGTTTGCCTGACATCTGTAGTCACATGCACATGCAGTCATGTCATATCAGTCAAATCATTGGCAAGTCTGTGGGCAATGATATTGTAACATAATAGCCTAGTTATGACTGTTGGAAATCATCCTGAGTTATCACTGTAATGGCAAAGCCTACTGTGCAATCAACTTATTGATGTATGTTGCAGCTGTATTAAAGTAGTGTCAGCATTGATGTGTCTTTGCCACACATGTATGTGTGCCATTGTCCAGAAGTCTTGCTATAACAGGTTGAGATGCACATGTATGTATGCATATGTTCAGATGGAAGACATAAAACAAATAACATGGGTTGCAACTAGACAGGTACATAGGTTGTGCATGTTGTACATGTATGCAATATCAGTGACACTGCATACAACAGACATAACTGTATACAGCTACTGCTGGTTGCATTACCCTGACACTGTTATGGGTACTACAATAAGCATGATCATCAGGCTGTAATCAAAGAAGTGTCCAACTGTGTCATGACCCTCTGTACATGCCTACCACTAACAGCTATATGAACACATGTGATATCCAAAGTGTACACACCCCTGTTGAAATGCCATGTTTGCGTGCTGTATGAAAATGAGACCACAGATAATCATTTCAAAATGTTTCCCACTTTGAATGTGACCCATAACCTGCATCATTGCAATTGAAAACAAATAAATCTTGTTGGGGAGACAATGTAAACAACATATGTACTATATGCTGGTCGCATACATGTTCACACACATAGAGTAGTACCTTGCTGATGCACCTCTTGTAATCACAGCATTCCGTCTTCTTGGTTACACACAAGTCATCACTTACAGAGACTCTGATTACCCACAAATAATGTTCAGCTGTCCTATTAGGGGTTATTTGACATTCATCCACTTGCCTGCTAAAGCAAAAGTCATGTTTTGCAGAGAGCTTACAAAGCATCAGAGGGATTTCAGTGTGGAAAGCCATCAGTCAGGATAGGAGTAAAAAACAGTCCACAACACTGAATATACCATGGATTACAGTAAAGACAGTCATGAAACAGAGGAGAACATATGGGATAACAGTGATGCTCATAACAACTGGACATCCATCTAAAAGGGATGAAATGACAAGATGAAAACTGGCCATGGAGGCTGGCCGGGTAACTACAGCAACAGTGAAGGAGCTGTGGGAACATCTGGCAAGTCCTTAGTGTGTACCACATGTGTCAACAATCTTCTGTATTCCCATATTTCTGGCCTATGGGCCAGGGTAGTAAGATGGAAGCCTTTGTCATACACTGAAACATATCCAGGGCCAGACTAACATTGGCAAGCACTACATCAAATCTCCCAAAAGCATGTTGGAAAATCTGTCATGGTCTGATGGGGCCAATGTTGAACCTTTGCCACACAATTCCAAAAGGTATGTCTGACCCACTATTCCAAAAGTTACGTTTAGGCCAAAACAACAATTTGCATCACATAAAGAACACCACCCCCCGGGTGAAGCATGGTGGTGGTAGTATCATGGTTTGGGGTTGCTTGTCTTATGCTGGAACTCAGCCTTTAGTTAAAGTGGAGAGAATTATGAACACTTCCAGATAACAATCATGTTTGTCCTAAAACCTATAGTCATCTGCTAGAAAGCTGAAGACTAAGAGGGATTTTACCTGTCAACATGACAATGACCTCAAGCATTAATCCCAATCAATGAAGGAATGGTGTCACAAGATGTAAAGTACGGTGTGGGCATGTGCATGCCAGTGCCCAGACCTACATCCGAGAGTTCATCTGTGTGTTGATCTGAATAAGGCTGTGCACAAGTGATGCCCTCACAAACTGACACATTTGTAGCACTGTGGCAAGGAAGGTGGGCAACTATTGCCAAGTAAAGATGTGCCATGATGTTAGACTCCAACCCAAGATGAAAGAATGCTGTAATCATCTCAACAGGTGATTACAAAATGTATCAATAAAATAGTTTGCACACTCATTCAACTGGCTTATTGTAAATATCTTTATTTGCAGATGTTTTCACAGAACAAATTGTTATGGTTTCAATTGAATTGTACAGGCTATAGGTCACATTAAAGTTGGGAATTGTTTTGACATGAGTTATTGTGGTGTCATGTTTCAATTGCACAAATACCAGGCATTGTAACAGGGGTGTATACACTTTACATCCACTGTAGCTGTATGGACTCAGCAGTACCTGACTTGTAAAACCAGCCTCCACCATGGTAGTGTTGTCCCATTTGGTGGACAGCAGCAATACACAAACCACATAATAGGTTGCTATATTGGCTGTACAGGGACTCATAGGTGCAGGCAACAACCTGGAAGCAAGTCTGCCTCTATCTGAGCAAGCACGTAAGTCCACAGGTAACTCCATGTACAGCTAACTATGACTAAAGATCACACATATACTCACCACCAAGGCCAATCACAAGGGCATCTCCACATATGTTCTCAGTCTCAGAGGCAACAACACAATTCACCCTGTACTGGTGGTAAAGCACACCTCATACACACATGCCATGGCTACAGGCAAACTGAATCAGACAGTTTAGGTGGGAACATCACCACCCTGTCCCCCATTTGTAGAGCAGGATATGCACATGAACCACACCCCTCCCCTCAGCAACAGTGCGCATGTACATATCGCCTACTGATGGCAACAAAAGCAAGTCTTCATGGGGCCTGATAACATCCATGTCTGCCTACTACATGAACTCAGGCATGTGCTCACAGCTCCATCACACACTGTATTCAAACAGCCTTGCTACCATCCACACCCCATCCACATGGAAGATGGCCACTGTCATCTCTCTACACAGAAATGAATGGGGAATAGAGGACTATGCAATTAAGTGTGCATCATTGGGGGGAATATGACACATCAGGACCAGGAGTGCAATGCAAGCTGATATTGTTGTGATAGGTTACAGGGTTAGGGTGTAAATGGGAGTGTTGGTGACTGATATCCACTGTTGATTTGCAATTTGACAGCTGCATGACATCTTGTGATGTAGCCTTCTGTTTATGTATTCCAGGTGCAATGCAAAGACCAAGACTACCTGCCTTCTCTGAGGAAGAAATGACATGCATCATTGAAGCTGTCATGCAACAGCATGCACTACTGTTTAGCAGATGGCCACAAGATCTGTGGGAGAGGACCACCCTGTGGAATGCTCTTGTCCACAGGGTAAATGATGTCAGCCTGCATGGCCGAACATACGATCAGGACCGGCATCATGCTACTGACCTCATACGCCATGCCTGGTGAAGGGCAGCTGCCATAACAAGGGACCACCTAGCCACAGGTGGGGGCCCAGCCATCCAGGCCTCACTGACACCCACCGAGGATCTCCTCAATAACCTTGGGGCACTCACCCAAAGCATCCCACAGGAAGCAGAAGAAAGCATTGTGAAGGTGGGTTGCACCCACACAAGGGACGAGGAGCATGCAGGTAATGCCCCAATGCACATTACTAGAATACTGTTGCATATCTAGTTGTATCTGTATAGTATCTGCATGCATACGTCAGATAAGATAGTAGGTGTTAATGGTGTTTAGTAATGGACAGAAGTGCACATCTATGGTTATGGGAAGCATATTTACCACCAGTACATATAAAGTAAATTTCTAAATTGTACCATGTATCTAAGAAATTATGTCTGCTCTCTAACATGAAATGCAATTGTAAATTGTTCTTCTTTACTAAGATTGTATCTGTATCTAAACTATGTATTGCGGAGCTTTTCTCCCCGGGCCTCCACTGAAAATGGGTTCCCTAAGCCCAGTGGACCTCCCCAGTCATCAAACTGGAATTAAATAAATAAATAAATACATATTTTGTAGCATTGGTGTTTGTACTGTTAATGTGCAGAAATGCTGCTTCCACCCTGTACCAGGGCCACATGACAGTATGCTGACAGTACCTCTCTCCTACAACTATGTTGGTCCTTCAGGCCAACACATAGAACAGCAGCCTGTAGCTGGTGAGTATGGAATTGTTTTGTTGTGGTTTGCCAATACTCCATGCATGGTAAGGACATGCTATCTGTCATGCACACAAAAATCACACCTAGCCATAATGCATGCTGTGCATGTTCACATTTTTTGCTGTTATCTGCAGTGCATCACAGTAGTCACCATAGGGGCTTATCTGAAGGGTATGTAACATTTCTGTAGCATACCTCACAACCTGTCAGTGCAAGATGTCTGGACAGAGACAAAAAAAATGTGAGGACAAATGGGCTACAGTAGGGACATGTATGGAATATTAATCTCATACAGTGGATACAAAAGTGTACACATCCCTATTAAGATGGCAAGTGTTTCTGATATATATACAACAACAGACCACAATATTACATCCCACAACTTTTCCAACCTGCAATGTGACCATAACATGAACAATTATCTTGTAAGACAAACAAATATATCCGTGCACCTAATATGGAGTATACAAACCATACAACACACTGGATGCATATGTATGCACACCCTCAAAATAACATATTGTGGAGGCAGCTTGTGATGTACTGACAGCATTAACCATACTTCAGTACACATCTGCCATCAAGTGCAGGGACTCAGTGTAACACTGACTACAGTCTGCTGTCCAAGCAGTATGTTCATGACATAAGGATCTGCTGTCCAAGCAGTATGTTTATGACATTTGCTCAGTTGCCTGCAACAGAAGCAGCCATGGCTTGTACACATCTTGCAAAGCATCAAAGGGATCTCATATCTGAAAGGTATCAATCAGGAGTAGGGTACAACAACATTACCACAGAATTGCATATACCATGGAACACAGGGCAGACAGTCATCTACAGGTGGATTTAGTATGGGACAACAGTGCTGTTGAAATTAAGCAGATGTCCCTCAAAAACAGATGACAAGACATGTCGAGAACTGGTCAGGAAGGCTGCCAGGAGACATGCAGCAACACTGAGGGGGTTGCAGAAATCTCTGTCAAGTACTGCTCGTGTACTACATGTGGCAGCAATTGCCTGGATTATGCATAAGTTTGGCCTATGGGTTGGGGTAGGGTAAGTAGACAGAGGCATTTACCCACACCAAACACCATCCAGGGCTGTGTACAGGTAGCAAAATATAACATCAAGTCTTCAAAAGGCATGTGTCGCAATGTGTATTGGTGTTATGAGACCAAGGTTCAAAATTACAGACAGTATTCCTAAAGCTACATGTGGTGCACAAAAAACACCTCACTTTACCTGAGAACCACCATCCACACATTAACGCTTCATGGTGGCAGTGTCCAGCTTTAGGGTTGCTGTTCATTAGCTGGAACTAGGCCTGTAGACATGGTGGACGGAATTCTGAACAGTTACAAATAATGCTCACATGTGTGCCAAAGCCATCAAGCATCTACAATATGGCTGAGAATGGAAAGGGGTTTAAGCTTCCAACACAACAATGAACTGAAGCGTACATCCAAAGCTAGCTAAAAATGGCTCTATCTGAACACATTCAAGGTTATGAACTTGGCCAGACAAAAGCCAGACTCAACAGCAATAGTAAACCCCCAGTGTGACCTCCAAGGGCTGTGCACATGAGCTGACCTTGCGATCAAACAGAGTTGGGGGACCTTTGTAGGGAAGACTGTCCCAATAATGCCAAGTCAAGATGTGCCGTGCCAATAGACCCCTTTCCAGGAAGAGTGACTGCTGAAGTTCAATTAACAGGTGCCTCAACAAAGCATTGCTTTAAGGGTATTCATACCGGTGCAACCACAATATTGTATGCATCTCATTCAGTATCTTCACAACTCACTAACTAACTAACCCCTTCCCTGTTTATTACCTTAAGACAATCCCAGAGTTAATAAATATTACCTGTGGCAGGCACCATTTGTAAAACTACAATACACTCTTCTACAGGCCCCATGAAGGCTCAGTGTCTCTCCAGTAAGTGTTTTACAACTGTAAATGCATATTTATGTTGAATTGTATTAGACATTTTACAACTGTATATGTTTATGTTGAATTGTGTTAGACATCTAATATGTTTTATGCTTTATTATTGATGTTACTACTGCATGCTAGCATTTTTGTATGCACCAAGCTGTTTCTAGTATAATAGTATGTATGGTCTATTTGCATAGCTGCACCTTGTTCATTAATGTTATTCATGTAATTGTATTGTGTGTAGACAGCTCATACTGGTGTCTAAATTATTTTTATAAGTCTGTGCTGTTACTGGTGGATAGAATCACATTAGAGAACCACGACAGATTGCTGCTCGCTATATTTTTATCTGTGGCTGCATAACTGTCTGGGTTTTTGTTTTCTAATGTTCTTCCAATTGGCTCAGTATCTGCATATACTAAGTAGTGGTTCAGGACATTGTCCTGCATGTAGTAGCTATTTGCTCAGTGTGTTTTTTATAATCTTTATAATATATTTTACCATCTCAAAAGTGCTTACTCCTCTCTGTACTCTTCTTTTCTAGACCTAACACCACTCTTAAGTATTCAACTGCGGTACCACCTTTAAAATTCTTATAAGAGAAGCGCAGTCTGGGTCTGAACTGTCTGAAAACAGCTACAGTTAACTTTGAGTATGTGTCTACCTGTTTGAGCCAATCTTCATTTTCCCCTGGAGAGCACTGTGCTTCGGCTGTAAGCAGCCCCCCCCCCACCAACACCACCACACACATCTTCCACTTTCTCTTATTCCCTTCTGTTAGCAAATAGTATCCATAACTGATCAATACTGTGTGTTTGTTAATTTAAACTATGATCACAGTAGCCTACTGATACAAGGTTATCCTGTTTTTCCACCTGAGAAATTAAGTAAAGACTTACAGTTTCAGAGCAGTCCTTGGTCAATTGTGATTGTTTCTTAACACATACTTGTCTTGCTTTGTGATTGTTTCCAGCCCCTCATACAAGACCCTAACAGGGTCTCTACCCGCTTCGCTCCCCACCCTGCCCCTATTCCTCCCACCCCAGTGGTCCCACCTTTATTGCACTCAAACCCCTCCCATCTTTCCAATAGCCAACCACAACGCTAACCCAACACTTCCTCCTCCATATTCCCTCTACTTTCACACCTCCTCAAATGACATGTACAAGCATACCTTTCCTTTGCTCACTGCATGCACTCTCCTTGCATATCTTACATCCTACCAAAGCTCCATCATTCCCCCACTTAACCACTACCACTGTACTACTACTCACACCACCACCCATGTCTCACCCATACTCAGCTCCCCTCCCACCAGCTCAAGACCCATCCCTATGCACCCCCCACATATTCTACCAACTATATTACTCAAATGTAAAGCATCCCTACAACTTAACATAGTAACCCTCCCACCATACCTATTACCCACAGAGCACAATCATAAAGTTTCCGTTATAAACAAACACATTCAAAAACTGAGAAAACTAATAATCTCATGCATATCAAAACTAGACCTAAGTGGAGACATCCACCCCAGCCCTGGCCCTACCATCTCCAACCCCACTCCTCATAATCAGACTAGAAACCACAACTTCTCCTATATTACAGCCAATAGAAAGCCAAGTGACTTCCTTCTACTAAGCCTAAATATTAGAAGTATATCCAACAAAGTCCATGAACTCCATGCCACCATTGACTTATACTCCCCAGATATTGTCATCCTGACAGAAACTTGGCTAAAACCTCACATTACCAGTGAGCAAATACTCCCTACAGGTTACGGCATACTAAGAGTAGACCGGCTAAACAAAAAAAGGAGGTGGTGTAGCTATAATATTTAAACAGCATCTAAACATCCAGATCTTAAAATCATCAGCTCCACAAATAGGCAATGAAGAAATAATATATACCAACCTCAAAATTAACCAAAACAAAACCATCAACATAATTGGATGCTACTTCCCACCTGGCCAAAACATCCCTCCACTAGAAAACCTCCTCAGCTGGTCTACCCACCATCTCCCCCAAGAAACTATCATCTTAGGTGATTTCAATATTGACTGGCAATCCTGTTCTGGCAACAATCCAACCCATCATGTACACCTTCATGGCTTCACCCAACTAGTCCAGTCACCAACAAGGATAAATAAAAACTCCAGCAAGCACACTACCCTGGATTGGATACTAGTCAGTAAGAACCCCCAGTCATATATAACAGGCTGCTTATCATATAGCCTCAGTGATCACTCCCCAACATTCCAACTCAAAAAATACCTGTACCAAGCTAAACCTGTCATCTATAGTCAAATACGTAAAAAAATAAACTTTAACCCACTCACATTCATCTCATCCCTCAAAGAATGTAACTGGCATGCTCTAAAGTACCTCAGTCTAGATGACGCAGTTGAATTTTTTAATACTACCTTCCTGAACATCCTTAATTACCATGCCCCCATAAGATTTTCCATAACCAAAGCACAACCCTCCCCATGGCTACAGAAAACCACTAAGTCAGAAATGAAAAACAGGGATAAAGCCTGGGAGCACTGGTGCAAAACCAAACCCCCCGCAGCTAGACAAACATTCCTAGAACTACACAATAGAGTCAAAAAGCTAATAAAACGGGACAAATTCCAATACTACCAGTCTGCCCTAGACTCCTCACAACACAGCCCCAAACAATTCTGGTCCTCCATAAACTCCATCCTCCACCCAGGTAAAGTCAGTACCCATCCTCCTAACATCCCTCACTCCTCAGAAAATATTGCTACCTCATTCAACACACACTTCACCCAAACCATACTATCACTAGCTAAACAACACAACCCCCCTCCCCTCCAACCCACACCTTCAACTAGTAATCTACCCACTGCCTTCTCTTTTTCTCCTGTACATACCTCTAGCATTAAAAAACTCTTAACTAAACTTAAACCCACCAAATTAGCAGCAGACAACCTCCCAAGTGAATACCTACAAATCGCAGCTGATGCTCTGGCCTACCCAGTATCCATCTTGATTAACCGATCTCTGTCAGAAAGTTACGTTCCCACATTGTGGAAAGTCTCACATATAATTCCCCTCCACAAAGGCGGACCCTCTGCAGAACTAACCAATTACCACCCCATAGCTATTCTCTCTCCACTCTCCAAAATACTAGAGAGATGCATACACTCTCAGGTCTCACACTACCTCCTTACTAACAACCTCCTTTCCAGTACTCAGCATGGTTTCCAACCAAACCATAGCACCACCACTGCCTTACTCTCCTTTACTAACACTATCCTTCAGCATAAAAACAATGGCTATCTCTCCTCTGCTACTTTCCTAGACCTATCTAAAGCATTTGACATGGTCCCACACAAACAACTTATCTCTGTCCTCAATAACCTATCCTTCTCACAATCAGTCACCAACTGGTTTCAGAGTTACCTGTCTGACTGCCAACAATCCGTTGTATGGCAGAATGACATATCTCCCCAACTACCTGTCTCCATAGGGGTTCCCCAAGGATCCATCCTTGGACCCCTACTTTTCTTTGTTTACACCAATAATCTAGCCTCTGCCACCAAACATGGCACACTCATCCAATACGCAGATGACTCAACCATGATCAGCTCAGCCCAGTCCCTACACAAACTGCAAAATGTCACACAGGAAGCCTTTTCCTCTGTTGAAACATGGTTATCCGATGCCCAATTAATACTCAACCCAAACAAAACTAAACTACTCATCTTCCAACCCACCAAACATACTCAAAACAACTCTCACTTTAACATCACAGCAAAAGACAACACCACTATATACCCAACTGAACACACCAAATTGCTAGGAGTGGAAATAGACAATAAACTAAAATTTGACATTCACATATCCATGACCATAAAAAGTCCACAAAAACTAGGAGCATTATACAGAAATAAACAATTTCTCACCAAAGCAGCAAAGATTTCAATAGCAAATTCCCACCTTATCTCCACCCTACTTTATGCCTCTCCAGTATATACCAACCTAAGGCAATGTGATCTACACAAGCTAGAGACCTGCTACAACAAAATTGCCAAATTCGCCACAGGGGCATCCTACCGTAGTCACCACTGTCTCTCACTTGCTGAACTGGGCTGGCTTGAACTTCCTCACCTCCTTCAGTGGTATCAACTCTCACTCGCCCACAAACTAGTAAACCATCCACTAAATGTCCCATCCCTCCAGAATCTACTCCAACCCTATCGCACCACCAGACCACTAAGATCCAGCAACAAAAATCACTTGCAGATCACTAAAGCCAATAACTCTGCTGGTGAAGCACTATTCTCTTGCGCCATAGGCAAATTATAGAACTCACTCCCACCCACAATTACCTCCGTACCATCATGCACCAACTTCAAAACTTTATTAAAAGTGCACCTAAAAACATGCTGGCTATGCCCTTGCAACTCCCACTCTAATATCATCCACCCCATCCAACTACTACCTTTCTTACACCTCCACTAACTACCTAGATGATAGCAAGCTCAGATGCTCATAAGCCTAGTACTTATTATACAGCAGGAACTTCTCATTATTACATTTGTTAATGCCTGTTATGTACTTCACAGATAAAGATTCTAGTTGTCTACTGATGTACTATGTTCTTCATCTGTAAATATGTTGTAAGTAATTTCTATGTTAAATTGTTAATCGCTGTGTAATCCAATGTAACTACTGTCTGTTTATTTTACTGTGGAGCTTTTCTCCCCGGGCCTCCGCTGAAAATGGACCCACATCCAGTTGGACACTCCCGGTCAACAAATTTAAATAAATAAAATAATAAATAAATAAATAACACATTAGTTTGTTTCTTGTTTGGATTGCACAGGTCATATGTCACATACAAGGTTTGTAATTTGTTTAAAATGCAGTAATGTGGTCTAATTTTATATCATACAAGAGGCTGGTGTTTATGCTTATCATATCCATGTTGTGCTTAGAAGGTCATTGTTGTAACCAAATTTGATTGCACAGACATTCAATGCTGCTAATGAGATGTGAGAATCACATGTATGTCATCATTTAGTGACATCATTCCTCATATCATGCCAGTTATGTGTCAGATAAGCACATAGGGGTTGTGAGGAACAGGGCAAACATAAGTGCCCGACATCTACACATTCATCAATGATTTGTACAATTGTGAGGTATGGGGTGCAGTAGATGCCAGTGTGCTATAATGTGCACACCAATAATGTGTACATGGGTGCAGTGAGTGGTAGGGGAAGAAACACCACCTACTAACATGACTCATGCATCCCAGGGATGTAGATTGTTAGTCACAAGGATTAAGAATGGCTGCAATGCATGATGCTGAGGACCATGTGTCATGCATGTTAGTCACAAGGATCAAGAATGGCTGCAATGTATGATGTTGAGGGCCATGTGTCATGCATGTCAACTGTTGGGTAATGTGAGGTCTGTGAAATATCTTTTAGCCACCTCACCTGTAACTGCTTGTGTGCATGTCTGTGCATATGTGTGTGTGTGTGTGTGTGTGTGTCTGTGTTTGTGGAAGTAAACCATACTGTACATATATTATAATAAAGTTAAAGTCTTCCCCTCACAGGTTCATAGGTTCATAGGTTCATACTAGGCTATCTGCCCTAGGGCATTTATAAGCCTAGCCAGAATGTGTTTGGCTTTCGCCACCCATTTTAAATTTATTTTGCTATGCCCTTTTTCGAGGTTAGTATACTATGCCTCTGTCTAACAGTGACACAGAAGTGATACCCGGGGTAAACCTACGACCTCCCATCCACTCATCAAGATTCCTCTTGAAGAGAGTCAATGAGGGACTCTGCCTAACCTGGACTAGGATTTTATTCCAGAGTGAAGGGAGCCTCTGGGTTATGAATCTGTCCCTCCAGCATGTCGTATTTATTTCAGTGCTGAGGTTCAAGTCTCTCGAGCGCGTAGCTCGATGGGATTTGGATTTTCTGAGGTGCAGCATGTCCAATAATTCCGGGTTGGACATGGCTTTATATGTCAGGCACAGATCGCCTCTGAACAGGCGGTATGCCACTGAGTAGAGCTGGAGTTTCTTTAACCGGGCAGCATATGGCATCTGTTTGAGCCCTTTGATCCTCTTGGTGAGGTACTTTTGGGGTCTTTCCAGTTGCTGCAGGTGTCTGGTAAGGTACATCCCAAAGGGGCATTGTACTCAATTATGGGCCTGATGAGGGATGAGTAAAGAGGCACAATGACCTCCCTTGATCTAGATGTGAATCCCTTCATGATTAGGTGGGCTATATAAAATGTTTTTCTAACCACTTTGGCCATGTGGTTGTCAAATGAGAGACTGCTATCAACTTGGGTCCCCAGGTCCCTAATTACTTCTTCTGTACTTAATGGATTACCACCTATGTGGTAATTTGTGGGCACTTTGTTTTTGCCAAAGGGGAAGACTATACACTTTTTGGCATTTAGCTTGAGGCCATGGATCTGGCACCAGTTGCCTGTTTCTATGAGGCCCTTTTGGAGGATGCTTGTGTCGGCTGGAGAGTCGATTATGGCGCCCAGTTTGCAGTCATCTGCGAACTTTATCAGCCACAGTCCTTCCGGGTTGGCCTGTACCTCCGAGAAATATATACCGAACAAGAGAGGTCCCAGGACTGAGCCTTGTGGGACACCACTTGTAACTGGTTTGGAGTCTGACATGGCTCCAGCAATTCTAACCATGTGGGTTCTGTCCTTGAGCCAGTTTGCAATCCATCTAGTCACATAGGGGTTTATATTTAAGCTGGTGAGCTTATCTATAATGCCCGAGTGGGGTATTGTATCGAAGGCTTTTGCGAGGTCCAGGTAGGCTATGTGGACCACCTTCCCCTCGTCAATGGCCTTGATGACTGTTTCAAAGAAATCAACCAGGATTAAGAGGCAGGATCTGCCCTTAACAAAGCCGAACTGGGTAGGATCCAGTGTCTGTAGGTCCCCAATATCTTTATTTATGAGGTCCATGATGATCCTTTCCATAGCTTTGCAGACCAAGCTAGTCAGGCTTATGGGGCAATAGTTTCCAGGATCCGTTGAGGCACCACCTTTATGGAGAGGGACCACTGTTGTTGTACACCACTCTTTGGGCACATATACTGTAGTAAAGCTGAAATTGAACAGTAGTTTTATGTTTGGGTTTAGCTCTTCTTGGAGTTCATGTAGGACACAGCCCGGGACACCGTCTGGTCCCATTGATGCTGTGTTTTTTGCTTTGGAGAGGGTGGCTCTTATCTGAGCATCTGAGATGTCAGGGGGGCAGCACTCTGCTGGGATAGATATTTGCCCTTTTGGTGGGGAGGGGGGAGAAGTTTGCACTGAACCTGTCAGCTAGGATGTTGGCAATGTCTGTGGGTTCGGTGTATTTTTTGTCATTTTGGACTAATTCTGAGCATATCTGGGAATTACCACCCAGGTTCCTAACATAACTAAAGAAAGCCTTGTGATTATCCTTAGTGTCCTGTGCAATTTTTCTCTCGAAGCTGGCCTTAGACAATTTTATGAGTGCCCGTAGTTTTTTGTTAATACTGATCAGTGATGCCTTCCCTTTTTGGGATTTTGCTCTATCATTTAGTAGCTTCCTCCTTCTATTGTATAGTTTGTTTATGGCTGGGGTCCACCAAACAGGACGTCTGCCTTTGGAGGATTGGGTCTTGGTTTTATTTGGGATCGCATGATCCATGCATCCCTGAAGGTGTTCATAGAATGCATTTATAAAGGATTCTGCGGTCTGGGCCATATTTTCCACAGGCCCGGGGGCTTTGAAGGATTCCACCTCGGTTTTGAGGAGTGTGAAATTTGCTTTAGAGAAGTTTTTCACTGTGGTTTTCTGGGCAGGGGTGGGGTCGGGATGTAAATATCCAGTGAGATTAGGTGGCAATGGGGGTCAGGGTCCCTCCCCCTTGGAAATTGATGTCATTGTCTCTGCAGACTCTGATAATGATGATAGGCATAGTGAGGCACAGGCGGGGTTGTCAAGGGTTGAATCTGAGCCATTGGTTGGCATCCCACTTTTGTCCACCCCATTCTCACACACAGTCACAATGCCCACACATGCCCCATCACCAGTTACAATAGATGAGGGACAGTTGGCAGGTGGTAGCATGGGACAGGAAAGTGTCATGACTATGGCAAGTGTGGCAGTAGACACCAGCCATAGCTGGATAACAGGTGAGGTCCCACACAGGCAGACAGACAGGGGTGCTCATAGGAGGACAGCTGTCTGTCATGGCCCTGTTAGAAGTGCCACAGCAGGTGTAACCAGATGCATGTTTTGGACTATCATGGAGACAACAGGCACATATGGAACATTACACAGACAGACTTTCAGGGTCCTTCTTCCTGCTATGCATGACATCATCTGTGATCTTGCAGATGCCCACCATTATTATGCTGAGGTCTTAGATAGATGGGTGAGATGGAGGCAGTTATCGACCATGGAATGTCTGTGTTGGAGCGTGTGGTGGGAGTTGGCCATTGGCCACATGGGCATATGACAGCACCACATAAAGCTGAAGGTCTAAGTGGCTGTGCAACATCTTGGTCCCACTCCCGTAGTGGCAGTACCAGCAGCATGACTGCAGGGGGTGGTGCTCTCCACACCATGATGCAGCAGGCCATGGGCATGTGGTCCTGGCCAATCCCAACAGGGATGCTGATACAGCAGACAAGAGTCATCATCAGGGAGTACTAGTCCATCTGGCCATGCACCTGGTGGTGCCAGTGGAGGCTCTGGCTGGCCCAGTTCCCGCATCCATGGCCAGACACAGTGAACTGTACACCCTGCCATGTATGTCCACAGCTGTCCAACATACCCCTGTATAGGGCAAGAACATGGCAGAACTGTGTGCCTCCATACACACACACACATCACCATCACAGCTAGGGTACATCCATACATAAACACACCACCTCTGCATGGCCCGTTTAATACACAACCCCCTAACCCACACACATGATGTCAATCAATTGGCTCAGCCTAGGTCTCTGGCAAACCCATAGCACACCCTGTGCTTATGATGACACCTGTGCCTTATCACTGTCATCTACACCATCAATCCAGGGACATGCTAACATTGGTACTGATGCACAGGGTGAATTTAGTAAGGTGTAGCAATGTAATGCCGTGAAAAATGTCAGCCAGCGTGTCTGATGGTTACACGTCAGAGTGTGTAACTGTCCAGCCATGATGCATCATTGCTGTTATTAACTTTGACTGACTGTGGTATCCATAATGCATTCTGTTTGTGTTGTCAGTGTCGGTCTGTCAGGAGGATGTAACGTTGTAGTCCTTTTCTACACAGGGTATGGCAGTGTGGTAACACATTGACTGTGTCATATCCAGGGTAAAGTTGTACACACTTCACAGATCTGTATAACAGTTATTGCATGTGCCACATGGCTGATAGGGCTGAGGGGTGTATACAGGTAAGTGCATGGTGGCTGATGTCAGCAGCTTTTGTACAGTGGACAATGGTAACTGTACTGTGTGGAACACACCAAAGGTTTGAGACTACCACAAAGAGGGAATTGTGTTGAGGTGACACATAGAGAATACTGCTCTCTCTCTCTCTCTCACACACACACACACACACACACACACACACACACACACACACACACACACACACAGGATCACAATTCCCAGTGTTGGGTTTGACACCCCCACTCATCTATTTATTGGTGATACAGTGTTAGGTAGTTCTCACAGGGAGCAAAAAGATCATAGTGTGCTGTGCTTCTGAAATACATGTATAGTGATTAACATCACATGCTCCTGCAAGGTATGACAATGGGTAGTATAGTTAGTGTGGCAGTTTTCATACTACTGTCACACATGAGTGTAAACGCTACTGCACACACCAATGCACACACACACTTGCCAGTACGGACATTAGCAGACCAACCCATCTTGTTATTTATACCATACTATTCCATACTGTTGCACAGGGCTTATAGGGCTGAAGAGTGTCTACAGATACCAGTACTGTTGATGTGAACAGTGGACCTCATCCAGTAGACTTAGGAATGTGTACTGTGTGTAGCATGGCATAAATATGAATACATGGCCATCCAATGTATGTCATTCGCACACAAACACAAACACACACAGGATACTCTTCTCACACATGCATTTGCCATGACTGGGAGTAGAACCCCTACCTATCTATTTATTGTCACAACATTGTTGCGCATATAGTGCATGGACCACAGAGGTTATGTGGTGCCACTTGTCCACAGCAACATTTACGTTGAGGGACATCACTAGGCCTTGCAAATTATGGCAATGGGAGCTGTACTAGTTGAAAGGCACAAAATACTGTAACCTACACATAAACACACTTACACACAATAATACACACAGATACACATTTGCCTGGACTCATATTAGAACTCCTAGCTATGTGGTTGTTGGTATTATAGTGTTATGTGGTCTACACACACACCACAGAGCTTATAGGTTGCGGAGTGTCCTATGGTACTTATGTAGTGAATGACATCTACAGCACTTGTAAGGTATGACAATGGTAGTTGTAATCGTGAAATGAGCCACCAGCTACTTTGACCCACATGTTTACACACTGACAAGCACTTTCAGACACACTAATACACACAACCACACACACACACACACACACACACACACACACACACACACACACACACACACACACACACACACACACACACACACACTTACACATTTGACAGTACTGAGATCCATGGTTTCAAAGAGACATAGGTGTGTATGTGGCAAATGGTCATGGAGGCTTTATAAGGCTAGCCCATGGGAATACACTGGCATCATGCCATCTGATGATACTCCCCAGTGTATCTGCTGAGTATAGTGACTGTAATGATTACCACGGTGGATATTCTATTCCCCATCCACTCCTCCTGATTTCTCTTGAAGAGGGCCAGTGATGTGCTCGGCTTGACATGTGTGTGTGGTGTCTATTCCATGGCAAGGCTAGTGTCTGGATTGTGAACCTGTCCCTTAAGCATGTCCTATTGATTGTGAGGATGGGGTTGAGGTATCTGGGGCATGTTGTGTGGACAGATTGGTGTCCTCAGATGTAGCATTCCTGACAGGATTGGGTCAGACATGGCTGTGTTTGTCAGGCAGAGATCGCACATACGCAGCCAATATGAGACAGGGATTCAGTTTAGTTGTTGGAATCTGTACATATGTCGCAAGTGCCTAGTACCTAAGGTCCTCTTTGTGAGGTACATTTGCAGCTTATCCTGTTGTTGCTCGTGTCCAGTGGGGTAAATGGCAAATGGACCACAGTACACATTAATTGGCTTACTGAGGGGTGTGTACAGGGAAACGCTATCCTTTTACCTCCCTGATTCAACACTCTGCATCAGGAGTAGTGACACATGGAAGGATGTTCAGAAGACAGTGTCACTGTAGTGGTCACCATACAGCTCACTGTCAACCTGTGTTTCTGGTTCTGATTTACTAACATCAGTGTTCAGTGGACTATCCTCAGTGTAGTACTTTATGGGAACCATGTTGTACCCAAGGGGGATGGCAGGACATCATCTGGCATTAAGCTTATGTCCAGGGTTCTGACAACAGTCATAGGTCTCAGAGAGGCCTTTGTGTAGGATGTCAACCTCGAGTGGAGGGAAAATAATAGCTTCCACCTTGTAGTCATACGCAAACATTGTTAACAAGGGCAGCTTTGTATTGGGCTAGTCCTCAGAGGTGTGGATACCAAACATGAGGAAACACAGGTCCACAACCTGTGGGACTCCACTGGTGATTGTTCATCAGTTTGAGATGGAGTCCGCTGCTTTCACACTGTGGGTTCTGTGAGCCAGTTTGCAGGCCACCTACTGATATGGGTGTGGCTGCCTACCTGACTGTGTCTGTGTATGATTCCTGAGTGGGGAGCAATAGCCAAGGATTAGATGGGCTGCCTATCTTGGTATCTATTCCATACTGTCACTTAGTTATTGCACATGGCACAATGCTTATAGGGCTGCAGAGTGTCTACAGGTCCCTCTACAGTGGATGGCAACTGTAGGCCTTGTAATGTGGACACTGGGACATGTACTGGGTGGGCAAGTTTGCCTTACAAACACAAGGTGCACGGTTTGAGTCTCATAAGGGATAACTGGCTAGGCTTAAAATGGCTCGCAAGGGCAATTAGCCTAGTACTAATCTATGAACCTATGAACAGCAAAATGTAGCAACTGCCCCCAATGCTATGGTTCTCACACGAACATAACAACCCACCCGTGGAGAGGATACTGTTCAAACACACACACACCCACCCACACACACACACACACACACACACACACACACACACACACACACACACACACACACATTTGACAAGACTGAGATTATAACCCCTACCTATCTATTTATTGCTACTACAGTGTTATGCATTTATTGCATGCACCACAGAGCTTATTGGGAGAAGGTTGTCCAAAGATACATCTAAGGGGAGGAACATCACTAGCCTTTGTAAAGTATGGCAATGGGTTATGTACTTGGTGAGAGAGGTGACAAAATACTTTAAACTATGCATGTACACACTTAGACACACACATTTGCCAGAACTGGGATGAGAACTCCTACCTAACTAGTTCATTCTACTACAGTGTTATGCAGTTATTGCATGCGCCACAGAGCTTATGGGGCTGAGGCCTGATGGAAGGCACTTCTAGGGTAACTGATATCTGCAAGACTACTAAAGTAGGAAAAGGGGAAGTGTACTGGGTATGAATGGAGCCAAAAGCTTTTACGTATAAACACACACACCTTTCCATTTGCCAGGATTGAGATTAGAACTCCTACCTAACTAGTTATTTCTACTATAGTGTTATGCAATTATCACACACACATATTTTTACATTTGCCAGGACTGAGATTTGAACTTTTACCTAACTAGTTATTTCTACTATTGTGTTATGCAGTTATCACAGATGCCACAGAGCTTATAGGACTGAGGCCTGATGGAAGGCACTTCTAAGGTGACTGATATCTGCAGGACTACTAAAGTAGGGAAGAGGAAGTGTACTGGGTTTGAATGGGGCCAAAATACTTTTACTTGTAAACACACACACACACACACACGCACACACACGCACACACACGCACACACACACACACACACACACACACACACACACACACACACACACACACACACACACACACACACACACACAGACAAACACACACAGACACACACACACACATACACACCTACACACTTTTACATTTGTCAGGACTGAGATTTGAACTCCTACCTAACTAGTTATTTCTAATATAGTGTTAACAGGTATTGCATGCACCACAGAGCTTATAGGCCTGAGACCTGATGAAAATGACTTCTATGGTGACAGACATCTTCAGTACTGCTAAGGTGAGGCAATGGGAAGTGCACTGGGTGGGGAAGGCATGTTCATTTCTAGATCCTACTGAAATTTCTCTAAGTGTGTGAGCATACTCAGTGTGACCTTTTAAAGTGCATGTGGGACTCAGTTCCAGGGATTGTTGTACTTCAGTCTGGTTTGCTTTGTGCTACAGCCATACCTCTCAACCTGATGGTGCAGGGTATCTGGAGATAACCTATCAAAATGGGGGGGGGGGCATACTTATTCCTCTCAGTAATATATGGATTGCTAGGGTTACAGGCGTTGTTTTAGCAGACATCTGACATATATGCCATTTGACACTGTCATGTATTGTTTCAGTACCTCATGGCATACCTCCTCAGATAATCACAGTGATTTACCAGAGGGATACAGGATGGATGATGCACACTCCCAGATTATTTTGCCGAATGCTACATAGTCTTGCACAATCCAGTTTGTTGAGAGGCATACCTACTAGCAATTGACTGCTGGTGCTGTGGAAACAGTCCTGCACCCTGGTGATATATTACAATGGTGAAATCTTTGCATTTCTGTTCTGGCCTGGTCAAATTTCCACGCCACAGTTGGGTGATATACATCAGACAGGATCAGAGTGACAGGAAGACTCCAGATAGATTTGTAGGGGATGAGATATGTGGTGTGTGTGTGTGTGTGTGTGTGTGTGTGTGTGTGTGTGTGTGTGTGTGTGTGTGTGTGTGTCTTGGGTCAGATATGCTTGCCTATAGCTACCAATACTTTGCACTGGGTTCTCCTCAATGGTTGACTGCACTTGAAGGGTCTTGTGTGTGTCAGACTTTTTGACCAGCCTGGAGGTGTGTGTTTGTTACACATATATGTATGGCCCACCTCATTTTCCTTGGATGGCCACATGTCAGGGTCAGGATGTTGCACAGGATGAGTGATCATGGAAGGGTGTGTTACTCCCCATGGCTGTGGCCCAGGGTTCTGTGGGTGCAGACATGTCAACATCTTCCAGGGTTAGGACTGCCTGGAATGAGTGCATTCCCATGTTTAGACTCCTAGCCCTGCCTGTGGACTGAACAGAGTATCACAGAATGTCCACAGCCATGACTCATATATCTTGCTGGTTAACCAAACAAGTGTGGTTTTCAAGCAAAAGTGTTTTGCAAGTCACTCCGGGTTGTAGTCAGATATTACTGACAGTTGACATTGCAGTTTCAGACTTCATACCCATCAGACATTCCATACTAATACAATCATTCCATCACCTTTATAACATTATTAGAGCAGTATTTCAAAGGTGTCCTTCTCTTTGGACCTTAATCACTCCATTATTCATGGCTTTGTCCAGATTTTTGGCTCTCTGAGGATGCCAGGTTTGCTCCTGACAGTTATCAGCATGGCCTTTCTTTGCATTTTGTAGACTGTGTTATGTTGGTGTTATGGACAGCATGACACTCCCTAACAGGGCACTGTGGGTGAGACATAGGCATTTGCCAGAGGCCTATAGGCCATGTGTGACAGATGCAGGCCATCTATATCAAGGCAGTGCAGTCTGGTGATCATATATTCCCATGCTGCCAGCAGTAGATACTCCTGGGATGGCACCAGTAAGTTGTCTGTGAGTGTTACTGATGATTACTTTCTGTTGGTATTGTGCCATTACTCTGGGTGATGGCCGGATGTTGCTTGAGGCTAGGGACATGTTACTGCATTTCTATGGGACTATGGGGAGAGGTGACACATCTGTACACAATACACATTTGCACAGACTGTGCTATTTGCTTAACATTTTGTTCCCATTTAGCATAGTGGTGTGCCCTATCTTTGAGACTACAGGCATAACAGTATTGACCAGCGGTAAGATTGTTCTGGCATAAACACTTGTAGTTTCAGACTCCTTACCTTTCAAAGCCATACTGCCACTGCCAGACCTGCTTTAATATTACTGTGTAAGTCTGTAGGCAGGGATTTCATGGATGTCACCATGTGGGGGCCTTTGCCAGACATTTCTGTATGGTTTCCTACAGCTGATCTGCTGTGTGTGGCTGAGGGTGGATATGGGACCCCCACTTTGACATCCATGATTGTGACCTATGACCACCCAGTTATTTGGCTCACCACATATACTGCAGTAGTATTTGTCAACTAGGGTGGTACTGCATAGTATGGGTAGGCCAGTACTGGGGATACATTTCCTGCTGTATCACATAGCTGTCACTTGTCTGCTGCTATCCCAGTAAGCCACCCCATTCCCTTGCATGCTTGCATCAATGCTATCAGAACATTCTACTCCATCCACTTATTGTTAAGCAGACTGGCTTACCTTGTGCCTGAGGCAATTGTGAGGATGTTGCTTGAGGGCTGACTATGTTGGATGCATGCAGTAGACTACCTATACATGTGTAAGGTATAGGTGGTATGATGTATGTCATCCATTTTCTTGTGTGTGTGTGAGTAACAGTGAGATATCAGTCCCTGGTTCCCTACAGTGTCAGTGTATGTGCTATGTGTTGCCTCTTTGCCAAGGCCAGGGCATACTGGGCACGTCTCTGTCTGCCTACAGGGGCAGGCTCAGGATGTTCCTCTTCTGAGACCCTCTGTGTCTGTGGTAGCCTTGGCAATGGTGACGGGCTGTGTGGCCCTTCCCCATTTCATTCCTGCTACAGCTGTTTCTGCAGGATCATATTTTGTAGCATGGGACATACTATGAACACATGTATACATGTGTCTGGGGAGTACTGCAAGGCTCCAGAGTGAGCAGGGATACACTGCTCTGATGAATGGTTACAAGTATGCTCATGTTGGGACTAATACATTGAAATAATGCAATAAAGGTATGTTAATGGAAGTTTAATAAAGGTTGTTAAATGCCATTTTGCTGTCTTGTGTTTTATTGAAGGGGACTGGGACGATTATTTTTAACATATCCTAGTATCTGTAAACATGTTTTATTAATTTTTGTGATCTTATCCACCTGGGCTGTATCTGCTCTTAGTCCATTGGGATCAGTGCACTACCCCAGTAAATAAATAAATTAATAAACATTATTCAGGCTTAAGAGACTGGCTGGTGTTTAGGTTAGTGAATATCGAAGAACCATGCAATAGAGGTATGAGTAGATTTATTTATTTATTGGCATTTGTTTACCGGGAAAGTCCACTGGGCCTGGGAAGTCCATTTTTAGTGGAGTCCCAGGGAGAAAAGCTCCAACAAAGAGTAACAAAAGGAATTTCAAGGTAGCAAGAAAAATTATACAAAATACAAATATATTATAAAAATTACATAACATGTCATTAACCAGAGGATAATCTATCCCAGCTAAATCTCACCTTCGATGGGCTGAACTGCAAAAAAATAAATAAATAAATAAAAGTGACTGGGCTTCTTACAGCATTTGTGGGTGACAAAACAACAGAATCTCAAAGGCTACACCAAAAATATGTAAATCCAACTCTTTAAAGTGTTTTGTATTATATAATTAGTTCTTTCATTCTTGGAAACTCGCGGCAGAGTGACCTCAATACAATACATTTTCTCATTAGGGCAGACTCTCCCATTTGTAAACACTGTGCTTCCCCTATACTTATACTTATACTTACACTTACACTTACACTTACACTTATACTTATACTTATACTTATACTTATACTTACACTTATACTTATACTTCTTGTAATTGTTTTAGCCCAGTACCTGCACTGCTCTCCTGCCTTGCTCCCCTTTCTTTACCTGCACTGCCAACATTTCTTCTCTACCCCTCCAAATCTTGTATATTTTCTTCTATAGAGACTTAGCCATTTTTTACATTGGCCCATCTACATAACTATAGGACGACCAAAAGCTTAGAAAAAGCCCAAGTTCATAAATGCATGTAGGACATTTATGTCTTCCTCACCTGGAGTTTTATCATAACTCTGGTGTTTTTGTAATAATTTCTGTAGTTTTCTGATTTTTTTTTCTATTGCTTTCTGTTTTTGAGCTCTGACTGTACCCTGCTCCATTCGCCCTCTGCTTCGCTCTGGGCTCACTTTGCTCCCCTACCCTAGCCCATTTCCATCCACCCCCTATCTCATTAGATTTATCTCCATCCTCAACCCCACCCTCTCTCTTCATAATCCCATCAATCCCCTCCACAACCAATTACCTGAGAGACCCACCTTACAAACCACACCCACACAACTCATCAGTCATTATGACCTCTCCAATCTACGCACATCATCACCTAATTAGAATCATTCCCTACACAGTCCATATTTTAATTCTAGTCTTACTAATACAAACCACATTCATGCCTGAAATCATGTACCCCCCTCAATCCACCTTAGGCACACAAACCCTTCCTATAAACTTAAACAAACTTAGTTACTTATATATCTCTTCCTCTCCACTAGCAACAAACACCATTACCTATAACAGATTAAAACTACTGCCTCCTACCCCAAAATTAAATTAGGTCTAGTACTACACTACAAACCCATCTCACATAGACAACAGACTCACACTAAATCTTATCTACTCCACACATTTATACAATGTGGTGATGTCCATCTAAACCCAGGCCCAATCTACACTCCTACATTGACCACTAGCCAAGCTTACCAAACATTTTACCATACCCATACGTTCACCTCTAGGCTACACAGTCACACAACTCAAAATGCACGTCACCTAATAACAATAAATACTCGCAGCATTTGCAGTAAAATTACTGAATTCTACACCTGGCTAACCACATACACCCCAAGTATTATTGCAGTAGCAGAAACTTGGCTAAAACTATATAGCTGACACTGAAATTCTCCCTCCAGGTTACAATATAATTCATTCAGACAGACTTCATAAAAAGGGTGCCTGTGTAGCATTAATCTATCAGAAATCATTAAATAACAACTGTACAAAACCCCTCCCCACTTTTGAAAACCTTGAGCTCCTACTTAACTCCCTTCACATAAATAGAAATAAACAAGTATGCATAGCAGTAATTTATATTCCCCCAGGCCATAATATCCATATACTTGAGGACTTTTTATCTTGGATAAATCAGAATATACTCCATGAAATTATAATTCTAGGTGACACCAACATTAATTGGTTAAAATTAGACACCCCTCCCCAGCAAACAGCATAAACCTTCATAGTTTTACTCAACTCATCACTACTCCTACTCATGATCTATCAACAGACTGTGAATCAACCCTGGACTGGATACTGGTAACCCATCCCCAGAACTATACAAACTCAGGCACCTTACCAAATACACTAAGTGACCACCTCCCAGCATATACCTATAGGACTCACCCTCATACAATTAAAACACATTCATATAGAACATTAAGGAACTTTGCCCACCCCACTTTGATCTAAATAAGTTTATAAGTATCCTAAACTGTCAAAATTGGAACCCATTAAAAATACTCCCCTTAGATGAAGTCATTGACTATTTCAACAAACTCTTTCTAGATACTCTCAATAGCCTAGCTCCAATGCATACTAAAAAAAACAAAACTAATCATGCCCCATAGTTAACAAAATGTCATTCTTAGAAACAAAGCATGGAAAATATGGCTGAAAGATAGAACAAAACAAAATGAACTACACTACAAAACCCCATAACAAATCAAAAAAGCTAGTGATAAAGGATAAAAAAGATTATTTTTCCACTACACTATCTACCTCATACAACAATCTCAATTTTTTTTTGGAAATCTGTCTCTGCTCCATCCAAAACCCACCCCCAGCACCAGAAAAAGCTCTGCAACAAAGTTTCCCAATATTTTAATACCCGTTTCATTTTTACCATTTATAAACTATTCAAAGACTGCCCATCCAGCACAATCTCACACGTTCCCCAACCTACTGAACACCCTCCCCTGTAGATTACAGTAATACTCCTCCAGCCAACTCCTTCACTATCCAACCTGTACACACTTCCCTAATCCCGAAACTCTTAAAACAACTCAGACCTTACTCACTATCTGCAGATAATCTTCCCCCAGAATATCTGGAACTAACAGCTACTGCAGTAGCATACCCAGTTACAATCCTCATAAATCACTCTTGCTCTGAATCCTATGTTCCTCTTCTATTGAAAAAATCTATCATTATTCCACTACATAAAGGTGGAAACTCCCACGATCTTTCTAACTACCTCCCTATCTCTATACTCTCCCTACTATCAAAATTCTTGGAGAAATGTGTTCACTCACAACTACTTAACCACCTCTCATGTAATGCTCTTCTATATTCCACCCAACACAGCTTCCATCCAGGGCATAGCACTATCACTGCCCTTTTCTCTTTCACTGACAACATCAACAAAGCCTTAGATGCAGGGCATCCTAACTCTGTAATCCTACTGGACCTATCTAAGGCTTTTGACATAGTCTCACATACTAAGTTAGTAATTCAACTATCAAGACTAGGCCACTGCCAAGACACCCAAACTGGTTTTCATCTTACTTACAGAACAGGGAACAATCAGTAAGGTGGCTAAATGAACAATATGTCCATACCTTTCAACCTGGAAACATCAAACATCTGGACAAGGCCCATGAAAGATAGGTACAAATCTGTATGCTGATTAATGTAAAAGTTGCATATATAATTCCATAACCCTGCCCACTCCAATGGAATTGTGGGATACCAACCTTAAAACGCAAAATGAAGAGCAGACAACCAAAATATGGCATCAGAGTCCTCCTGCAACCACTCCAATATCCCATTACCTGGCTATGTTGCCCCATTTATCATAAACACTAATGTATGCATGCATACCGCTTTACTTCTTCAATTATTATTTGGATTCTATTTTTACATTTTATAGCACAATGCACAAACACTAATAGATATCTGCTAAACAAACCAACACTGTCTTACAATGAAAATAGACTTGGCATTAAAACTTCTCTGCTCTTGAAACTCACATTCATTGAAACAGCATTGAAATGTACACCACATCAAAAGAAAATGCATCTGGTCAGTGGTGGATAAAGATTACCTTTGGGCTGTTTTCAAATCATAGGCCCTTTGCACAAAATAAAAAACACATATGTATTCTTCGATACACCATCCTGACTTTATTAAATGATATTCCTTGTATAATAATACAAAACACTTGTTAGACTTAAGTTAGAGCATATTTAAAATGTATTGTTTGAACATTTTTCCAGTAGGCAATGAAACAAAATGCATGAACCACTAATGACAAAGCTGTCCAATTCAGAAAATTTGCATTATAAAAGTCTACTTACACACACACACACACACACACACACACACACACACACACACACACACACACACACACACACACATATACATGCACACACACACACACACACACACACACATATATATATATATATATATATATATATATATATATATATATAGAATGACAGTGTAAGCCATAGGCATCTTGCATAGCTTTCCACACTTATTTTCAATTTCATATTTTTTTTTTGAGAGGGGGGGTGGTGGACATTAGGCCAAAAACCAGGGACACATTTTAAATATTGCTTGTATAATTTTTGAAAGTTGTTAAAATAAAATGTTGTGTTACCACCGTGCATTTCACTGTCATACAATCTATGCCTGCTATGCCCTGACATGTAAGCTATGTCAAAATCCAATGTAATGGACATGCTCCACCTAGAATTAAAATTAGGTAGAGTCACATGCTCGACTTTGACTTGAACCTCAGCACAAAAATAAATAGAACTTGCTGGAGGGACAGGTCTATAACCCAGAGCTCCCTTAGCTCTGGAATAGAATTCCAGTTCATATGAGACAGAGCTCACACAATCTCTTCAAGAAGAATCAGCGATAGGTGGATGAGGGATTGTAGGTCTGTCACGTCTTGAACACAGAACCCTGTGCACTGCAGTCAGAGCAACAATCCGCTATGACAAATCAGCAGCTTCCTGAAAGATGGGAAGACTGGAATTAAATGGCTATCATTTACTGAATTCAGTCTTCACTTCTCACCATAACACTCAACCTCTTAGCACAAAAAAAACTGGACAAAGCCAACAGTCCTAAAATAGGGACAAATTTCAAATACTAATCTTATAAACTTAGGAAATTGCTAGAATAAAAGATTTTGTGTTACCATTTATTTTCTGAAGAATATAAAGTCTGAAATTCAAATGCCTGTTATTATTTAGTGAATTCAATCCTTCATTTATTTGCCAGAAAAATCCTGAAAACCACAGATTTAATGAGGAACAGAACAAAAATATGAGGCATAAATTCAGAAGTGGTGCTGGCTAGGGACTTTAGGCTCTACATACCCCTACATCTCCAAATATGCTAACAAATTGCACACAGTGAATCAATGAGGGTGAGAAGAAATCTCCTTACTCTCTCTATCCCATGATCATGCTGTAACTGTAGACATTTACAGCAGATTTCCAGGCCATCAGAAGCACTGTCATTTCCTAAATACGCCTAAAGAGTGTGTTTTGTGTCTGTGTGTATGTGTGTGTGTGTTTTGTGTGTGTGTGTGTGTGTGTGTGTGTGTGTGTGTGTGTGTGTGTGTGTGTGTGTGTGTGTGTGTGTGTGTGTGTGTGTGTGTGTGTGTGTGTTTGTCATTTACCTTGGCTTTGCCCCATGGACTGTCATGGGCAAAAAAAAAAGAGTCTGAGAAGAACCAACTGATGTATCCAGTTAAAACATAAATAAATAAAATGAAACACTATTTTGAATTCTAGTTGCTCTGCAAGGTTCAGATACCTGACAATACATCTGTGTATAAATATGAGTGCCACAAGCAGAAATATAAGCAGTTCAGATATCTGAAATTAGTGTCCATTCATGGCCAGTAGAAGAAGCTCGGTCTCTCATGAGCAGAAATATAAAACCAAGTGTCCGTTCTCCAGAAGCAGAAACCAGTGTCTCCCACAAGCAGAAATATGGGAATAAGTGTCCATTCACCAGCAGCAGAGCACTGCAGTTCCTTAAACTAATTTCCTTCCCACTCACAGATCAATTTCAAATTAAACAGTGAGCCAAGCTAGAAATGCGTGCCCTTGAGCTCAATTTCTATCAGGCTGATGGAGCTGATGTCATAGTGTACGTGATGATGTCAGCTCAAAAAATGAAAGCAAAAAAAATTAAAAAAAAAATGCTGGGAAACAATAAAAAAATAAGGAATGAAGGGGTGCCACTCAGGAATTGTGATATCCCATTATTTGAACCCCAAAACTCTGTAAAAACTGAGTAATTTGGGATGGTTGGGAGATATGAATATGACTACCAATCCAACAATATAAGCATACTGCAAGAATCCATTTTAGGTCCACTAATGTTCAATATTTTCATCAATGACAAACAGGAAAAGCCAAACAAAACTAAGAAAAATAACAATCGAAATGGCAGAAAGGACACCAACTGTGAGAGACCTGGAATAATCACAGCAATAGCGTATAGTAAATTTAATATCCGCTTTCGTCACTAAAACTTCATCAGAAAACAATGAGCATAAGCACAAAGCAGTTTAAGTACATCAATCAATTAATGCTTCAATCAATCAATTACAAAAGTAATTAAATAAAACATTAAAATTTAAAAACAAATAAATAAATATACAAATATTACACTAAGTCATGTAAAAAAACACAACTATATTAACATATCAAGTAAACGTCTTGTGTCAAGATGTTTGGAAGATGTTTTAAAACATTTTAAATTAACTGCTTCATTTAATCCTGGTGGAAAATCAGAATGCAGTTTAACCTGCCATAAAGTTTCCCGTTGCTCTACATAATTCCTAAAGTCCCCAGCTCTCCTGTCATGTCTACAAATTTCTAAAACGGTAAACATAAATTTCTTGAAGTTAGTACATGATGTTGAATGCTTGTACAAAGCGTTGTTAGGGTTTTTGATTTTAATAGCATATAAGTGCTCCTTAATACGTTTCCCCAAGCTCCTTGTGGTCATACCCACATAAAAAGCTGGGCAAACGGAGCACAAAGCAATATATACAAGCCCACTGCTTGTACAATCAGCATAACCGGGCACTTCTAAAATTCTTTCAGATGTTATAACATTAATACAAGGTCCCTCAAAAATAAAACGACATGCTGTGCAATTATTACAACGAAACATGCCTTTTTTTTTAATTACCGCAACAGTACTATTAGTGTTAGGCCTTTCCAAAATCATTTTTAACGTGTTACTTTTTCGAAACACAAATTTAGGTTTAGAACCAACAACTTTAATAATATCATGGTTTCCTTGAATAACTTTCCAATTTTGTTCTAAAATGGTTCTGATCTGAAAACAATCAGAGCTCATTTCAAAAGAACAGAAGTGATCAGAACTAACACAATTACTTAACTGAGTATCAACTACACTACTCTTAGTAATGCACTTTTCCAATATCGGTGGAAAAATCTCATTGCCAATGTCCATTAAAAACTTCTCATCGTATCCTCTTTGAGAAAACAAATTGACAATGTAATGAAACTCATGTATAACATCAATTTCCCTAGTGGTCATTATAAATTGTCCTCTTGGAAATTTCTAATGATATATTTCGGGTGACCACTGGTATAATGTAAGTGTCCATTAGTAAAAGTTCTCTTCCTGTGTATCTTACTCTGAAAACAATTATCCATATGATCCCACCAAATATGTATATCTAAATAGTTAACAGATAATCCCACATCACCAAGCGTAAATTTAAGAAAACCAGAAAGAGTATTGACTTCATGTAATAAATCATCCACAGTATCTGGACTTCCCTCAATAACAAAAATTAAATCATCAATGTACCTACCAAAAAAAATAATATTAAAATGTGCCTGTAAAATGGGTATAAATTCCCCCTCCCACCATGCCATGACCAAATTTGCGTAAGCTGGAGCTGCTGGAGACCCCATAGCAACTCCACGTCTTTGCCTGTAATAGGTGTTATTAAATAAGAAAAAATTGTTTTCCAAAATAATATCCAAAAACCTACAAATTAAGGAAATATGAGAATTATTAAAAAACTGCGTACTGCCTCTACTCCTTCGTCATGGGGAATGCAAGTATATAATGAGTTGACATCTAGGGTAAAAATAATGTGTTTAGAAGAATCAAAAATTTGGTTCCCATGAAAAATCCTCATTTTTTCCAAAAAATGCCAGGAATCCCTAATATATGATGCCTGATTTTCTAGTAAAGGTCCTAGTAAGGCATCAATCACTAAAGAAATTCCTTCAGTAACTGAATGAGGAGATGAAACTATTGGACGTAATGGTGGATTTAAAACATCCTTATGGGTTTTGGGAATCCCAAAAATAACACCTATTTTTGGATTTTCATCTACACAAAAATTGTACAAGCTAAAACTAATTTCACCAGACATTAAAGCATCATATAAATATGAGTGCACTTCACCGAAACGCTTCAAGATATCAAACAAAGCAATAGGTTCATACTCACAGGTATTCCCTAAAATTTCTTGCATTTTACAGTTATAAATATCATGATCCATAACTACAACATTTGAACCTTTATCACTTTTCATAAACCTAAATAGCGTAGTTAGCTCTTTTAAATGTCTTAAAGCCTTTCTTTCCTGACAGTTTAAATTGTCACTAAAAAAATTCCTGTTTTTAAAAAACAAGTTAACATCCTTAATACATAACTCCTCATAAGCCTTGATAGTATAATGCAAATTAGGTACATAACTAGAGGGTTTGTTAACCACATTAGTTGTGTCTGGTAAGTCATGCATTAAGTAAGACAGATTTAATTGTCTAGTAAATTTCTTAATGTCAATAATAGTCTTACCATAGTCAGCTCTCTGTTTTTTTACATGACTTAGTGTAATATTTGTATATTTGTTTATTTGTTTTTAAATTTTAATGTTTTATTTAATTACTTTTGTAATTGATTGATTGAAGCATTAATTGATTGATGTACTTAAACTGCTTTGTGCTTATGCTCATTGTTTTCTGATGAAGTTTTAGTGACGAAAGCGGATATTAAATTTACTATACACTATTGCTGTGATTATTCCAGGTCTCTCACAGTTGGTGTCCTTTCTCCCATTTCGATTTTCATCAATGACCTGCACAAAGCCCCCCCTAATTCAGAATCTCATCCAATATGCCAATCTTTCAATTCTGATATCCACCTCCAAAAACTTCTCAGATCTCCTCACAGTTACACAATAGGCCTTTACTTCTATAGAATCATGGCTTAATAACACACAACTTCTGCTAAACCACCCAAAAAATAAACTTTTACTTTTTTCTACAAAATCACCTGATACTGACTTCAAAATCCTTTCTAAAGATGACACAGAAATATAACTAGTTAAGATAACCAAATTACTAGGCATAAAATAGATAACATACTCACTTATGAACCATACATCCTAAATGCAATAAAGAAAACTCATTTCAAACTAGGCAAACTATATCGCCACAAGCTCTACATGGATAACTATACCAAAATAAAATTAGCTAATACCCTACTCATCCCTTCCCTTCTATATGGTAGTGTCATTGTTATCAATCTTCACACAACCCTTTGTAATAAACTACAATCCTGCTACAATAAAATAGCCAAATTTGTGCTAGATGGCCAACTGAGAGCAGTGAATTGAGCTCCATGATCTAGTATAATAATATAAGAAAATTTTATTATTTTCAAGTTTAAAACATCAGAAATCTATAGATAAACTACATAAATATCAATTTTGGTGGAGGTATACAGCAATTGTCCTGTCAAGTAACTTGGAAATATATTGAGTCCCTGAATATGAACAACTCAAGGAATTATCACAGAGATCCGGCTTTGAAAAAAAAACTGCAATCGATGAGATCTACTTTACAAGAACTACCTTTGAAGATGGATGGCTTTAAAAATGACTTAGAAAACCTCAAATTAAATTATCAAAAATAGAATGATACCCTTTAGGAACTATTACAGCAACACCATACAAAAATAACAAATATAGGGACTTCTCTAAATGACATTGAAGGGAGACCCAAAGAAGAAGAATTCCAAAAGGAATTTCTGCTTAAACAGAATACATGGCTGCATAACAAAATATATGGGAAAGGAGAAACAACATAAGGATCTTTGGTCTGCCTGAAAACACTGAAGGTGAAGACATTATTTCATTCTTAACAACCTGGATTCCTGAATTTTTAGACTTGAAAGAGGGACTTTCATTTGGAATTGAAAGGACACATAGAGCACTGTGGAAACCTGCTTCTAACTCAACAAATACTCCACCTAGATCCATAGTTACAAAATTTCTTTCATTTCTGGATAAGGAACTAATATTAAAATCTGCTTGGAGAAAATCACCCTTAAAATACAATCAAAGCCTGATAAAGTTTGACAATGATTATTCTTCCAGAATACTAGAACAAAGGAAAAAAGTCTGGCCAATAATAAAACTGTTGAAACAAAATAACATTAAAGCACAGCTTGCCTTTCCAGCCAAGATAAAAGTACTTTTTGCCAATGAGATGAGAACCTTTAATGACTTAGAAGAAGCTACTATATCCATTAAATCCAACAACATAGTGTCTATCCCAGAAGAAATGGAATGGGTGGCCCTACTCTTAAAAGAATAAAAGAAAGAAATCCTTGGACTGATGCTAGAAAGAAGAAACAAAAAACTGATTCCAAGATAGTTGTCCCAAAAGTAACTCTTACAACTACATCTCTCAAAGTATCAACTGATATGGTACATCACTTGTCATCTGTTTTTATTTAAAAAAAGGAGGGATTCTTAAACAATTGAGAGACAGTAATGATTTATTCAGAATGTTCAAAGAGTCCAATAATTCTTCACAAACAAAGGTAGGTCAAGATGGGTTACTATTTACATTATATATAAGCCAAACAAAGCAACATATAATACAAACATAGAAGTTTCTGTTCACTACTTGAACTCAAATAATACATATCTTGTTGTTTTTTCATTGATTTTTACTTATAATAATTTAAGTAATTAATGAACTAATTCAACAAGGTACCATTCATCAGAGTTCAGACTCAAATGTAACAAATTAACATCATATATTATAGCAGTAACAGTAGAATGTTTTGAAAAAAAATGCTGTCATGGAGACTAATGCCTTCTTCAGTTAAAGTATGATTTAGAAATGTCATGTATATCCTTGTTAAATAATAGTAGCAAGCTCTTAATACAAATGTCATCATTTTTCTGTCTAAATACAGTTAATAACAATTATGGCAGGTATCACAGCTAAGAGTGCTGTTTAATCAATCCTGATATGATGTGCGTGGATGCAGCTGTGTATGGCAGCTAGTACAAATATCATTATTATTCTGTCTAAACATAATTAATATCATTTATAGGTTCATAGGTTCATAGGTTCATAGGTTTATAGGTTCATAGGTTGGTACTAGGCTATTGGACCTAGGGCCTATAGAAGCCTAGCCATAACAACTCCCTGGCTATTTCTTCCCACACTATTTACTTCCCTGGACCCCTGTCTAGCAGGGTGACTGATGTGATCCCTGGGATGAATTTCCTTTCTCTCATCCAATCATCAAGATTCCTTCTGAAGAGGGCCAAAGAGGTGCTCTGCTTGACATGTATGGGCAGTCTATTCCAGAGTCTGGGGAGTCCCTGGGTCAGGAACCAATCCCTCAAGTATGGTTTGTTTATTGTGATGACAAGGTTTAGATCCCTGGAGTGTGTGGCTCTGAGGGAATGGGATTTCTTTAAATGTAGCATGTCCAACAGCTCTGGGTTTGACATGGCCTTGTATGTTAAGCAGATATCGCCTCAGATTAGATGATATGCGACAGAGTATAGCTGGAGTTTTTTTAAGGTGGTCAGCATAGGGCATCTGCTTTAGGCTTGTGATTTTTTAGTGAGGTATTTCTGTGGCCTTTCCAGTTGTTGCAGATGTCTTGAGAGGTACATTCCAAATGGGGCATTGTATTCTATAATGGGTCTAATGAGGGATGAGTACAGTGGGGCACTGACCTATTTTTTTCTGGATGAAAAGCCCTTAGTGATGAGGTGTGCCATGTAGAAGGATTTCCTGACTGTTGTGACAATGTGGTTATTGAAGGTGAGACCACTGTCCACCTGGCAGGTATCACAGCTTCGAGTGTTGTTTGATTAAGCCTGACATGGTGTATGTGGATGTAGTTGTGTCTGGCAGCTGTTATATGTTGCCATTTTTATTTCCGGGAAGCTGTGGGTTGTGGCTTTTGATCGAGGTTTACTGATGCTTGTGAATTAGGAAGAAACATTTGGTGTTTTAGCCTGGGTCCAGGGGAAGGGGGGTGGATAGAACTGTGGTTTGGGATACTTTGGCAGAGAATGGTTTGTTTGTACGTCTGCTGAGTGAGAGGTGGGAGGGCTGGAGGAGTGTGTTGTCTCTTGTTATGGTGGCTTGTTGGGAGTTTTTTTTTTTTTTTTTTTTTGATCTGTTTGCTCTCTGTTCTTTTCCTGGCTGCTGCCTCGCTGAAAGGGAGGAAATTTAGGCTCGAATTTGCAGTGAAGTAAAGCTTTGCTTCAGGTGCATCGCAAGCCTCTGGAATGCAGTACACAGACACACTAACAGAAACAGATGCTCCAAGGTTGCTATGGTAATGGAGACAGAGTAAAGATAATGCTTAACAGCTCTGAGGAGCCTCCAAGATGATTCTCGGCAATGATGTTTTTGGTTTTAAAAAAAATATATAATAAAAGGGCTGTTTTCAACCACATGTACACATATTGATCGTCTCCTAACATTTCATTTAGCTCATTAAGTTGATTCTTGAAATAAATAAATAAATAAATAAATAAGTGCAATTTTATATTTAAAATGTATTTTGGTCCAAACACATTAAGGACTTACATAAGAGTGGAAGTCTGAGTCATTGTGAAAGACTAAGAGCACTTGGTCTTGTGCAGTACCCTTTGCAGTGGTCTGGGAGGTGAGCTTGCTCAGATGTGTTGGGCATATGGGGATAGCTGATTCTAGGGGTGTTTGGGGTTGCCGGGAAGTGCTAGAGAGTCATCAGATTTCCTTCATGGCAATATCTGTGGAAATGGAAGGTGTGTTGATTGGTTCACTGGCAGAGTGACCACTGCATGGAACAGGCTGGTAAAATGGAACAGGGCAAATATTGCTTTGGATATTTTATGAACAGCCAGGAAACACACCACATTAAATAGTGAATGGTATTCTGGCAAAACTGGATGGGCATTGTTTCCCTTGCTTGAAGTACTGATATGTGTGTATGTAAGGATGGAAATATACTTATAACAAATAAGAAACTAAAATGATCTCATAATTTAAAGTCTATGGACTGTATAAATATCCTTGGAAGGAGCTAATAATAAGAATAAACACTACAGCTTGTGGCCTCTCAAATAACTAAGCAACAGCCGAAAAAAAAAAAAACACACACACAATAGTTATGTAATGTATGATTTTAGTAAATCTAGACATAAAATATATAACCGTCAAATAAGATGAAGCAGTCTGCTGAATTTAGATATTAAAGACAGGATTTAATAACATTTGCTTGTGTATAATAACACTACTGTCTTAACTTGCCATAAATGAAATACACTACATTGAACATCAAGGGGAAGCAAGATGATTTTCTTATATAAGTAAATATGCATAACAAATCATGTAATTGATTTAATTTGAATTGTAGTTTTTGTAACCCATCTTGACCATATATGATACTTAAGCGGTTACCAAGATAACTAATGTTTTATACATGACATCAAACTGACAAAGTTTTCAAGGGAAACAATGGAAGCCTGAACTTGAAATGTCACAGAATGTAACAATCATATTCTGAACAAATAGTATTAAATTGACAATAGACAGCTTAATAGCATGGGCTTGAGTATAAAGACTACAAGACTGGTCCCCGAGGGAAAGACAGCCCGTGAACAGTATGAAAGCAGCTGAATCACTTAAAATGCTACTTTACCTGCTGCAAGCTTAAGGCAATCCCAAACCAAAACAAAAAACTCCCTTGTACAAAGGCCAAAGGCAGCGTCTAGTGGACCCAACCCAACAAAAAACTCTACAACAAAAGGAGGAAGCTACTACAAGATAGAGCAAAATCCTAACACTACTGTTTTAACTTGTCATAAATTACATGCACTATATTGAACATCAAGGGGAAGCATGATGATTTTCTCATATAAGTAAATGTGCATAACAAGTCATATAATTGTTTTAACCTGAATTGTGGTTTTGTAACACATCTTGAAAATACATAATACTTAAGCTGTTACCAAGGTAACTAATGTTTTATACATGACAACAAACTGACAAAGTTGTTCAAGGGAAACAGTAGAAGCCTGAACTAGGAATGTTACAGAATGTAACAATCACATTCTGAACAAATAGTATTAAATTGACAATAATTACTCAGGTTAACCTTTGCTGATTATACAAAATAGAATGTTGCGATCTAAATCTAAAAGCTTTCAGTATATGTCATAAAATGGCAATTTATGAATATGGAAAGGTAACTTGTAATCATTAATCACAATAAGTGAATATGTGTTTTTAACTTATAATTACACTCATTTTCTAATAAGAAATGACAGATATGAATATCCGGTACTTACGTATTATCGCAACCACATTCTAAATCACTGTGTGACTTGATGTTAGGATGGTAGAGACTGACATCAGGTACTCCCGATCCTTGAATGGTATGTAGCAGCTCTCTGAAATGAAGATCCGGTGAAAGATTCCTTTCTTGTCATTTTCCTTTCAAACTTTTAGTGTTATCCAACGAGGTTTTACTTCATGTGATAATACATTAAAAATGACCTACGTATTATCAAAACCACATAATAAGACAACAGTCAAGGTAGCTCATTCTGTAAACTGAAAAGCAATCTATGATCAACGGCGGCATGACATGAAGTACAACCTCGTTGGACAACACTACAAGTTTGACAGTAAAAAAAAAACAAGAAAGGAATCGTTCACTGGGTCTTTTAATTCTCTGAATGCAATCTGTAGAGCTCATTAACAATCCTCTTCCTTGTTAGCGGTCATTAGAAGGAGTTCTGTCTTGTATCCCACCTTATGTATCATTTCTGGCACAGACAACTGTAGTTAAAGTGGTGCTAAACTTCTAAAGGTATGTTAAGTGTGACTTTGTAAAATTGATAATTTTTTTAAAGAATCAGCGTTCATCCTGGCTTAGAACGTAGGAACAAGGCTAGCTCACTATCTTGAAAATGCATGCATTGTAAAATTATATAGCCTCTCCTAAAATATAAGATGCTAAAGCTCACAAGAAATGTCATCATGACTAGTTTGCTAAAAGTTCATTATACATTTATATGTACTTACGATGTAAGTATCGACATTTCTTTACCATGAATGTCCAACTAGCCAGTAACCCTTTGTCAGCAAAGAGCCTTTGAGAAAAGCGACACAATGAGATAAACTGCACAGATTTTTTTTTTTTTTTTTTTGCTGTGTCACTGTTATCCGAGGAGGTTGTATTTTATGGCTTCCTCAACTTGTGTGCAGATGCAGGATTTCTTTTCTGTTAAGAAAATGAGCCAAACGCAAAGTCACAGAGTTGTTTAGAATGTGGTTGCGATAATACGTAAGTACCGAAAATCCTTATGTGTAGGAAATGGGGGGAAGAGGGATGCACTGATAATTAAAATGCACTAACTTTCATCAATGTTTACATAAAACAAACTTGATGCTTTAAGTAAGTTAGCAACAAACAAAGTAATTACTTAAATGCTGGCAAACAATGAAATATAACTTCTGATATATCCAGTAAAATACTTTGTATTATAAACATTAGGTATAAATATTCTTACCATCGATTTATATTAAGTAATAAGTTTTGAAAGACTTCATCAATAAGGGTGAATATGGTAAATAACTGTGTGCAATAATGTTTTACTGAGGTTTTATATATGATTTATGCTAATTTACTATGATTGAATTGCTTGTCATCTATGTTTCATGTAAATATTAATTGCTTATACAATAAGGAGACATTTATATTGTATTAGAATTCTGTCTAATCTACAATAGTACTATATCTGTTCAAAATAATATAAATATTGCTTATTCCTATTACAAATATTATCCATATGATAATGCAATTTATGGAGCTCAGATGTTCTGGATTGTCAAGGTATGAGTGATAATCTGATGGACTTTGGTTTATCCACCAGATTAGGAATGATTTTCATTCCATGGCTAGTGCGGATCTTAGTTTTGTTAACATTTATTAATGGCAATGTGCAGTATATTTGGAGAATGGAGCCTCAGAATGCTGTCTCCTACAAATATGCTCACTCACACACACTTGCAAACACACACACACACTCACACACACACACACACACACACACACACACACACACACACACACACACACACACACACTCACATATGCCGGGACTCAGAGGGTAAACCACACCTGTCTACTCATTGGTAGAACAGTGTTATGCTGGTACTGCAAGCTCAAGGTAGACTGTAAGATGAAGAGTGTCACAAGGTACCTTTACAGTGCAGTACAGCAGCAGCTCTTTCTAAGTATAGCACTGGGGGTTGTAGTGGGACAGAAGGTCCTCAAAGTATTTTCAACTACAAGTTTACAAACTCATAAACACTGTTATATTCAGTAATGCATGCAGACACATTTGTCAGTACTGAGGTCCATTGGTGCAGGTGTCTCTGGGTGTGCACCAGGCTAATGTCCATGGAGATATGAGAAGAGCAGGGCATGTGAGTACACTGGTATCATGGCACCTGACATTTGTCAGCTTGCCATCTATCAACTACTGCCACTTGAGTGATGCCCAGGGTGACAGTTATATTCACCATGCACTCATCTGAATTTCTCTTGAACAGGGTGAGTGATGTGCTTTGATTGACATGTCTGCAACATATATCACATAATGTGTCCAGTGTCTGGGTTATGGATCTGTCCCCGAGCATGTTCTGTTGAATGTGGTAATGTGGTGGAGGTATCCTTGGCATATGGTGCATACAGATTGTAGTTTTCTAGCTGTGGCATTTATAATGTAGCTGGGCAGACATGACATTGTCAATCAAGCAGAGATTGCCTGTAAGTAGCCAAGATGTGACTGGGAAGACTTGGAGGTTTTGGGCTCTTTCCATATCAGACATTGCTTTCATGCCTAGGGTCATACATGTCAGGTACACTTGCAGCCAACCCAGTTGTTGAAGGTGTCTACTGAGTTACATGGCAAATGGGCCATTGGACCTGCTGATTGGCAAAAAGGAGTGGGAGTAGAGAGAAACATTGCCCTCTTCATTCCTGGATAACACACCCTTAGTTATACAATGTGCCACATGGAAGGAATTTCTGTCCACTGTGGCAGTGTGGTTGTCAGAAGAGAGGTTGCTGTCAAGCTGTGTTCACAGACCTCCTATATGGACATCTGTCTCCATTGGAATACCACTGATGTGGTCATTTGTGGACAACACATTGATTCAACAGGGGATTGGGATACATTTCTTGACATTGAGACTAAGCCCAGTGTTCTGATAACAGTTAAAGGTGTCAGTGGCAACTTTATGCAGGATGTTAACATAATTTGAGGGTGTACACAGACCCCCCAATTAGCAATTGTTTGCAGACATTGTTAACCACAGCTCTGGATATCAGAACCACACACAACACACAAGACTGGACACAGGAAAAAAACCTGTGGTACTCAACACATGACTGTTTGGCAGTCTGACACCACTCATGACTGTTTTGCAGTCTGACATGTAGTCCACTGCTTTCACACTGTGACATCCATCTGTGAGCCAGTTTGCGGACCTCTTAGTAACATAGGAATTAATGAATAGTAATTAACAAATAGATGAGTGTGTTTGCCTATGATTCCTGAATGTGAAATTGTATCACAGGACTACAAGGGCCACATATCTTCTTTTGGACTCCATATTGTTCTATAGTAATATCACATGACAGATTATAGGACTGAAGAGTGTCCACAGCCACCACAAAAGTGGGCCCTCTACAGTGGACATTTGGTAGTTTGCTGGATGGACCACACAAAAGTGTAGCAAAACCCACCCCCCCAATGGATATGGATCACAATGTTAACACCACAACCACCGTGTGAGAGACACACACTTGACAGGAATGAGATACAAACTCCTACCTAACTAGTTTATTGCACTATAGTATTACGCATTTATCAGATGTGCCACAACACTTACATATCTGAGAGCTGTCCAAAGGTATCTTTAAAGATGAGTGACATGAGCAGCAGTGATAAAGGAGGGGAAATGAAAGTGCTGTAAGTGCCAATGGCCTCAAAATCATGTCTCTACAACACAGACTGTCTCACACAAACAAGCACACTTTTACATTTGCCAGGACTGAGATTAGAACTCCTACCTAACTAGTTTACTGCATTATGCATTTATCGGCAGCAGTGATAAAGGAGGGGAAATGGAAGTGCAATAAGTGCCAATGGCCACAAAATCATGTCTCTAAAACTACAGACACTCTCACACAAACAAATACACTTTTACATTTGCTAAGACCTGGATTAGAATTCCTAATTAACTACACTACAGTATTGAGCATTTATGACACACCACTTAGCTTATACGTTTGAAAGCTGTCCAAAGGTATCTTTAAAGGTGAGTGACATCAGAGCAGTGATAAATGAGGGCAATGTGAAATGGAGTGAGTGGGAATGGGCTCATAATCATTCACCTACAAACACACACACAAAAGGACACATCTTTACATTTGACAGGACTGTGATTAGGATTGCTAGCTAAATAGTTATTGGTACTCTACTGTTACACAGTTATCAGAAGCACAACAGATCCTATAGGGCTGAGGGCTAACAAAAGGAATTTGTACAGTATCTGACTACAGCACATGTTCTGATATTGGGTAATGGAATGTGTACTGGAGTAAAACAGCAATCTCTTCACACACACACACACACACACACACACACACACACACACACACACACACACACAGCTGCCAGGTCCAAGATTTAAAACCCTAGCTATCTACTTATTTGCTTTAGTAAGCTAATGCATTTATTGCACACACCATTGAACTTAGAGATCTGAGGCTTGTCCAAAGGTACATCTAAGGTGACATACATCAGCAGATAGTGTAAAGTGTTACTATGGGATGTGTATTGGGTGGGAAAGGCTTCATAATGGTGCTGTCTCTCTTCCCCGTGTGTGTGTGTGTGTGTGTGTGTGTGTGTGTGTGTGTGTGTGTGTGTGTGTGTGTGTGTGTGTTTGAATTATTGTAGTATATTGGGCTTAGATATGTGTGCGTATCACACAAAACAGATGGTGATTTACCACATATCTGCCACCTACAGCTGGCTGTGGGTTTCCTGTCCAGTGTGTGTGTGTGTGTGTGTGTGTGTGTGTGTGTGTGTGTGTGTGTGTGTGTGTGTGTGTGAAGACAAAACAGTTTACATTTTGGTGTGTATGCACAGACATCTGCATATAACAGATATCTATGGTCCGCTGTGGTGTCAGACATGGGCTTTATTTCTCTAACTGTAGAAGCATGGCCAGTATGACCTTCTATATTGCTTGTGGGAATCCATTCCAGGTAGATTTGTACTCCAGCCCAGGGTTTTGTGTGCTACAGCTACATCTAGCAAGCTATTTTTGCAGGATATCTGTAGATAGTTTGCCAATATTGAGACACAATTGTTCCAAACATTGGGCGATACTGTGTGTAACTAAGTTTCCTATTACTGTCTGTGTTGCTTGTGTAACATGTTTTGTTTTAGCATAGATTTTTGGACATATGTACTGTTTTACAGTGTACTGTATTTTGTCATCAACTACTGACAGATATCACTGTTTGCTCACAGTTGTTTACCAGGGCAATAGAAGAGTAATGCACCAGTGACCAATATTGTGAGGCAAAGACTAGACACTGTGGCACAATCCTGCCATTGTGTAGGGGTGGCTACAGAAAATTCAGTGATAGGTCTGTGTAAATGGTCCAGCACCTTGGTGCTATGCTGGCTGGGTATCCCTTTCCTGTGCATTTTTCAACTTAACTGAATGCCCATATACTGCTGTGGGCATACCTCTCAGCTGTACAGATTTAGCCAGGTTATCCAAAGGCAGGACTCATATATGTGGTCAATTTCCCTTCACATTGTGGTTTACAAGCTGGTTTGTGGTTATGCACTCAAGGATTTGCAGTCAGGGGGGAGTATGAGCAGACATTTGAGTTTCAGACTTCACACACTCCATGATATCCATGCTTTTATGCCCCCCCCTGTAATTCTTTCCTCTTCCCAACAGTATGGGAGCAATATCTCAGAAGTATTTCTATAGTTTGACCTTTATCACAGCAGTATTTATGTCTTGGCACACAATTATTGCACTAGGACATGGAGAGGCATGCTACTGGCATTTGTCAGCATGGCCTTGCATTTGTTTTCTGCTTAATGTGTTATGTTGTTAGGACCCTATGACATTCTGTATGATGGCTCTATGGGTGAAGCATATGGTGACACTATGGGTGGGCCACGGGCATTTGCCAGAGGCCTGTAGGCCACATAAGAGTGATGCAAGCTACTGCATTTTGTCACTCATATGTTACCAGGCTGCAAGTCATTGGATTCCACTGGGGAGACATGGGCAAGTGGGTGAGGTGTTTCTGGCAATCCTTCTAGTTCATAGTGATGCATCAGTCTGGATGTGTGCAGGGTGCTACTTACAGCTAGGGTCACACCTGCATGGGACACCATTTCAGCATGCTGCATCCTGTGTGTATTCCATAAAAGAAATGTGCTGATTTTGTAATAATTTCCAACAGCAATGATATGACTGATGAAATGCCTGTGGTTGATTGGGGGAGGGGGTGGACTGAGTGCATGTGTGATATTGAAGCTTATGGCACCTGACCCACAGATATGACTGAGACCTTCTCCATTTCTTGCCTTGTATGTGGACATCAGCAGTGTGTCATTACTTTATAACTGTGGCTTATGTGGGCTGCCAGTGACTGGGCAGACAACCAGTATTCCATATTAGACAGACAACTAATGTGATGCTAACCTCTATATTTAATTCCAAAGGTGTGTGCAGTTCATAGTAGTTACTTTCTAGGCACTGCATATAGTACTTCCACCTGTATACTGTTTCTGTGTATGGACCCCTGTTCATAGCCAGTCCAGCTTTCTGACGGTGACACATATTGACATCTGGACAGTGAGTGTGTACAACTAGTAACATAGGTGTAGCTGAGAAGCAGATTGGTTGGCAATGTAGTTGTTGATAGTAAGGGTGACTTACTTTGTGCCCTGGGGTGGTATTGAGTATGGTGCTGGAGGGCTGACTATGGGAGACACATGCAGTGCACTCCCTATACATGGTAAAGTACAGGTAGTGTCATATTTGGCATCCCTTTTACTGTATGTGTGAGTCGGCGAGAGTTATCAGTCCCTGGGTACCTACAGTGTCAGTGTGTGTGCTATGTGTTGCCTCTTTGCCAATGCATAGGTATACTGTGCATGCCTCTGTCTGCCTCTAGGGGCAGGCTCAGGAAGTTCCTCTTCCAAGTCCCTCTGTGCCTGTGGTGACCTTGGCAATGGTGGGAAGCTGTGTGGCCCTTCCCTGTGTTGTTCCTGCTGCAGCTGTTTCAGCAGGATCATACTGTGTAGCATGGCACATACTATGAACATTTGTCTACATGTAGCTGGAGAGTACTGCAAGACTCCACCTTATATGTCAAGGCAGCGGAAACGTGACTTGAGCATCCCAAACACACACTCTATAATGATTCTGGTTTGTGCGTGTGCCTCATTATGGCATTCTTGTTTTGGGGTGTGTGCATTTCTGATGGGTGTTATCAGCCACAGCTCCAGTGCGTAGCCAGCTTCCGCCACTAGATGGCCAATTGGGATGTCCCCTCTGGCAAACTCCTGATACAGCTGTGAGGAATGCCAGATGTGGGAGTCTTGATAGCTTCCAGGGCTACCAGTACACACTTGCATGATAATGCCCTGGGCATCGCACACAACCTGGCAGTTGATGGACGGGAAGCATTTGCGGTTGATGTAGACCCTGCCCCACTCACGAGATGGTGGTGCTTTGATGTGGATGTGCGTGCAGTCTTTGGCACCCAGTACCTGTGGGTATTCAGCTACATGGTGTAAGAGATACATATTGCTGGTCAATTCCTCACTAGTATTGGGGAAGTAGATGTGTTCATGGGCATGTTGTAGCATGGCATCCAGCAATTGATGGAGTACTCTGGATGCAGATGCCTGTGACACCCACATGATATCCCCAGTAGGTCTTTGGTAATTACCTGTAGTTAGTATTCTTAAGGCTACACACACCTTAGTATCCACTGGGATGGGTCCCCCTCTGTTTGTTCTGGATGTGAGGTGAGGCCGGAACAACTCCACAATATGCTGAATTATGTCCCTGTCCATCCCTGTATTGTTCTATAATCTCTAGGTCATGTTGCCCCTGATAGGTCACCCTGGGTCTGAACACTCTCCTCCTCCTCCTCTGGGTCTGTGGCGGTTGGCAGCATTATCCTCATCACCACCGTCAGCCTCCAGCACATAGTGATGTATTCGAGCAGTGGCAGCCCCTAGCATTTTGTCGATTTACATTCCTAGGTTTACTTTAAAGATGCAGAGTTTGTGGGGAAACACAGACTGAGGGATGTCTCCATACTTTATAGTGGTGTAATGCTACTGCTGCCTGTCAGATTGGCTGTTTCTGATTCATTCCAGATGCTAGCTTACTTGCTCATGGCTTGGATTTAGCCACTGTGAGGGTTAGAAACTTTACTGGTGATTTGTGGATGATTGCCTTTATTCTGCTGTTGCCCATTTTGTAATTAATTTTTATTTGCATCTCCTCCCATTTGCAGCTCTGCAGCCACCTGCCAGCTGTATTATATTTGCAGGGCCTATTCTCTGTTGCAAGACTCCCATAGTACTGATTTCTACATCAGTTCACCTTTATTTTGTGCTGTTGCCCTTTAATTCTATTTTACATGTCCTCCCATCTTCAGCTCTGCAGCCACCTGTCAGCTGTATTATTTGAGTGCTTTCATTTGCCATCTGTAGGTTGCAGACTCCCATATTGTTGGTTTGTACAGCATTTCCCTTGTTCTGATACTTCCTTTGCCTTTTCCTTCTACCCTTCCTCTTCCAGCCTGTTGATAGTGTAAACAGCAAGATTTGCCCCTCCCCTGCATGTGCACACTCTCTTCAGTTCATTGAGTAAGAGTACACAGCCTCAGACACACACCCTCTTCTAGCTGTGCTTAGCTAAGCAGACACCAGGCAACAAGGCTCCAATGTGCTTCCAGCAGGCATGACACCCCCATTTTTTCATGTTCCTTGCTCCACCAGCCAACATAATGGTGTTAGAGCACCTACACGGTTAGGAGCAGTCTGACATTTAGAAACTTTACTGTTCACATTGTGATTCAGTATAAGTCCCCTCATTAGCATACCCCACTCCTTAAGCCCTAGTTACTGCACTATTCCCAAGCCTTCCCCCTTAGCAACCACTGTTCCTTGCCTATGTTTACTTTCTGCATGCCATTGTCTATAATGGCAAAATGCAGAAAGTAGTTTTACTGCAGTTACCCCCCCATTTCTACTTCTACTCCCCCTCCCACTAGCATACCACATCCCCTGTTCTCAATGGCCGAGTTCAGCCAACATTAAATAAATTTATTATTTTATTATTTTTGAGTGGTTTTGCATGTCAATGGCCATATATTTGGCATTCAATTTCATCAAAAAAATATTTAAAAGTAAATCTTAAAAAATCTGTAGACTGATGTAAAAACTCTATAAACTGCGTGAGACTCTCAACTGACCCATTTCACAACAAAAAAATATTATCCAGAAATATCACATGCCATAAGATGTGTTCAGAGAAGCCCTCAGCTTGAAGTAGAACATCTTTCTCCCATTGTAACAACACAAGGTTGGCGTAGCTGTTGGCACAAGCTGTGCTCATCGCCACGCCAACCTTTTGTGCATAAAATTGATCTTCAAACAAAAAGACATTATTTTCTAAAACCAATTCTAGAAGAGCACAAATTAAATTGATCTTGTCCTCAGTAAAACAGTGAGTGTCATGCATAAATTTCCTGACATTTTCTATGCCCCAAATATTGGGGATCACAGTAAAGAGTGACTATATCCATAGTCACTAAAATATACTCAGCACTCAAATCAGAAGTAGACACAGGAAACTAATATAGTACATGTGTTCTGTTCTTCACTTAACTCTTTAGTTTGCATCATTTAATTTTTCTGCTGTTTCAAATGAACCTGGCTAATTAGATAATAAATTGTTTATTGTATTTGGGAACAAAGCTAGCATTTGGTCTTCATCTGTGAATTCACTCTCCTAGCATTTCCATTATATACTCCTTATGATGTGGCCTGGGCTCTTTCCATGTGTCCCCTTAGACACAACTATTTTTTGTTTGATCTTGTGAGTTAGTATACTGTTCTTTGACTTTGCAAATGGAGTTTTCTTTTCTTCACAAGTTTTTATAGCAATATTCAGCAATCTAAAGAGTACAAGGGTGTCTGCCATATTAGAACTCAATGGTACTGAACTCTTTTGAGGATTTTGGTACCTCTCAAATGGTATACAAAAAGAATGATTTTAATGAGCTCCAACTTTTGCTATCTTCCTCATTTACTTTTCTCACCATGGATTTAAATGTTTAGTTAAAATGTTCCACTAACCTATATGTTTGGGGATACCATAGTGAGGCTTTAAACTGCTCTACTTTAAAGCATTGGAACACTTGTTGCATTATTCTTGAAATAAGTGGGATCCCTTAGTCAGTGAGTATTTCCTTAGGTATTCTTGTTGTAGAAAATAATAACTCTAGCGCTCTAGCTACAGATTTATCATTATCCTTATATAGGGGGATGCTTCAAGGTGCTTAGTTGCAAAGTCCAAAATGTCTAAAATGTATACAAACCAATTACTTAAGTTTACCAATATCCTAAAAATATTCATAGCATTGCACTGGAATCAAACAATATCTGTGGCTTGGATGAGAGTCTGTCTTTGGGCATTCGGGGCATCCAGTAAAGTGTTGAATCCCTTTTATTATTTATTATTCCTGGTCAAAAAACCTTGCTTGAACCTTTGCTTTTGTCTTGTCCATTCCAGTATGTTCCCCTAGTACAGACTACGTGTTAACTTGTTCACTAGGATTCTGACAAGTTTAGGCAACAGAAGACCGTACACTACATCCTCAATGGCTTAACTTTCTCTTTCAATAATTCATTTTGTAATTCATAGCATTGCTAGGAAGTGCCGATAGTTCTCAGCTTTTACTCATACAATTCTAGCAATATTTTCTCTTGCACTGTCAGAAGTGTTGTTTCTAACTGTGCCTTTTTCATTTTTTATCAAGCTTGCCAGGAAGATCAGTCAAGATGAAGTTTTGTTAGGGTCATCCTATCACTGAGAAAAACCACTGTCTCCTTTTGACCTTTACAGGCAGAGGAGTGACAGTATCTCTTTTCTCAGGAAAGCAACTCATACCAGTATTTTTTTCAGTTCCTTTATTCTATACATTTGATGCATAATATCAACTTTCTCATGTTTAGTTCACTTGCACTTGGATTCAACAGGAATAACATTATGATTTTTTCAATATCAGTTTTTGCCAGAATACACTACCCACTACTTTTTCTTGATTTTAGTGGTTGATCCCCTTTTCAGTGTGAGTGATGACTACCCTTTCATTTCTTTTCTTCTCAAAGTTATCCTCCCCATTCAAAGGGTAGCAGAGAAAAACATTTTATTTTAAGTTTAATTTTTTTCATTATTAACATAATTAACACATGCCTGTTGCATAGAGTCTGTACAGAGTCTGCCGTTTCATGAGTGTTCTGTTTTGCACTAACAGAAATGAGTTTTAAAAAATTACCAGATACTGTTTCTTCAACTTTCATTGCACTAGTAAGTCTTTCTTATTGATATATTTATACTCTTAAGCACTTACCTGCTGTTTTGAATTCTTAATTGGGGATTTTTTGTTGTTTCTTTTTGTTTAAGTGTAACAAAAGGCTCAGAATTCTGTTCAGTTTCTGAATTTTCCATACATGTTAACTTCATGTTTTTAATCAGTAAATCCTCTTCTCTTCAATTCATCTTGACACTTCCATTCTGTGATTTATGTTCTGTTCTTGCGGGCTGCCCTATTTTAGGTGTGTGCTGCTATATGTCTCTTTAAATTGCTTTTGGGAATGTGCTGCTATATGTCTCTTTAAAATGCTTTGGGAAATGTGCAGATTCTTCATCTATATGTAGGCCCAATTTTAATATCTTGGGGCTTTTTACCACTATTCCTTGGACTTTGTTTGACTCATATATTCCAGTGAGGATCTGTGAAAGTTGCCCCCCCCCACCTTTTTTCCAGGTTAAGCAGAGGAATATCTGTATATTTAGTCATCCACCCATTTCCTTGGTTAGGCAGAGATGTATCTGTGTATTTATTAATTTGTTGGCTCCCTTCTTGACACTGATGATATGGTCTGTCATAAAGAGTACCATCTTCCCATTGCAACCCACATCCTTAATGTAGGGAAAATCTTTCTCTATTACCGCATGTGCTAAACTTGGAATTGCAATGCAAGATGAATAACCTTCCTAAACATAGTCTGTATTTCTACTTGAGTGAGGAAATATTATTTCCTCTCTCTGTGAATACAGAATTCTTCAACTGTTTTCAACAAATGTTTTGCTTTTATAGAAATTCTGTGTTTATATAAGTGTGAAAAAATGCTTGAATTTGGTTGTCCCTACAGTTTTCTGTCATCAGTTAAGATACTGCACTCGATTACCTTTGTTGCACAAAACCAAAGGCAGATTCTGTCCTTGCCAACACTTCACTACATTCCATAGACTAAATATTAGAAGTGTCAAGCTTTTCACTGATTATAGTTCTCAGAGATTTAACTGGGTTGCCATCATTAGTAAAAATCCAATTGTTTCCAATTTTCTCACATTTAAAACAAATGATTTATACAGTTAATATTTTGTTTATTACCAGCATTTCACCACACTTTACCATACCTCTAGATTTCACAGCTTTGGGCATAGTTAAAATTTTCTCTACTAATAAAAAAATCAGCATCCTTAGTGCTACATTCAAAATTCACATCTCTAAAATCGTAGGCATAGCCCATTTTAAATATATGAATAGCTAACAATTGTGTCACTTTACTTTCATGATGTTGGATCTTAGGATCTAACCACTTCTTAAGTATATGATTTAAAACAGATATTACATTTTACCTTATTGTTAGGTGCATGTCTCCAACCATGAAACATTTGAGCTTTTGCCTCCAGGTCAGTCTATCATGAAGTAGAAACCACTGTCTCCTTTTGACATACACAGGCAGCTCAGGCTAGCAAATCCTTTACTTTTTCAAAGTCTTGGTAGTCCCTTTTATGTCCATAAAGCCATTAAAAGCCCAACAGTAATTAAGCTGAGACTATCTTTACCATGTTTCCCCTGTCTCATCATTCATGGTGGGCATGTCTTTCAAAGGA
>NC_056731.1:1090625439-1090767939 GCF_019279795.1 Protopterus annectens | reverse complement strand
TTTTCAATGTTCTGGGAGTCAATGTTTTCAGATTTCAGTGTATTGAACTTTCAAGATTTTGGTGTCAGTGTTTTGAATTTTAAGCTTATGGTATTTTGATGTTCCAAACTATATATATATATATATATATATATATATATATATATATATATATATATATATGTGTGTGTGTGTGTGTGTGTGTGTGTGTGCATTTATATATATGTATATATATATATATATATATATATATATATATATATATATATATATATATATATATATTTATAGTTAGATATATATGCAAGTCCACATTTACATATACATATTTGATAATTAAGTACGACTAAAAATCATTTTAAAATATAACTTGCAGATTGTGTTGCCATGTTAGTGTTGAAGTCTGCACATTACATTTCTAGCAATTATTTGCAAAAAGGGATTTTCTTGTTAACTAGTACCTAACTGACTATGATGTTATAAAGTGGTTTATCATCCAAAACAAGTAAATGGTCTGTCACAACCCAGGAAGTAATTTAACAATATGCTTCATATATGACAATTTCCTGCATAAACAAGTCAGACCCTTAATATTAAATAATGTTTTTCTTCACTGCACCTTTTCAGGAAAAGGACAACGATATTTGCATTTTATATGTTTATTTTAGGTTTTGGATTTTTCTTTTCTGTCTGCCAAAGTTTCTAACTAACCAAAATAGGGATACAAGATAAGTCTTTGTTCTTAGCAGGGAGGTGGACCATTGCTAGCACTGGACTGCTGAAGAAGTCTCACTTAACGTACATGATGTATACCTTTTGTGATAAACATTTTCTAGATTGTGAGATAAACAGGCAAACTAAAAATGCAAAGACTTAGCAATGCTGAATTTTGACAGCACTCTTAATGGGCTTCAGTAGTGCTAAAGGAGTAAAGAGAGACGTAAAGAGAGACAAAGCGATGGTGTGGAGAATATTAGAGGCATGCAGCATATAAAACCCTGGTTAGAATGTAATTAGTTTTATTCTGTTAGCAGGTGTAACTATTAAAATGACCATAAAATCTTAGTTGATTTGGCTAGGTCAGAGGCTTACAATTTCTTAGACAGATAAAGGCATGACGAGGTCCAGATGACCCAAGTCTGATGTATAATCTTGGGCACTGAACAAACTGGCATTGAGGAATTGGGAATACAGTAGATGACACTGACCGAACCACCTTGACTTAAGAGGCCCCAGCTTATCTGTGAAGGAGGACTGTGACTTCTATGCTTCCTTGTGTAACCCTGAGAAGGGGGTTGGCCTACATGGAAGCATGGATACTTTTCTATTTGCAAGCACTAAAAGTGGAAGTTACTGCCCTAATGGAAATTTGAGACTTAAAGCAAAAAATGTCTATAATCCTCGACAAGGATGATGATGCCATTTTGGATCCCAAGTCTTCCTTAAGAAGGAATAGACAGGTTGACTTACACGCATAGGATTAATAATGGACCACCCAGAGTAGCCAAGAAGGAAGATTATTAGACAGAATGGGAAGCAAAGTGTGATGCAGGTACATGAGAGGAATATTTTAACAGTAGATTAAGACCAACTTCACATTGCAAAGCCTGAAGAAGGAAGTGATTAAAAGCATTAAAGGATACAATTAAATGTTACTTTGCTGAATGTTTTGTAGTTTCTTTGAAATTTCCTCTCATAAAATTGGCACAATCTATTTTAAATTGCAGAAAAAGATCTAATGTAAATTAGAAAGTGGCTAACTAGAAGAGAAATATAAACAATATTTAGGTTAGATGTCCATGGAAATGGATTACAGAGGAATCATTAAAGTTGTAAATTAAATTCTTTCATCTGCGGATGCTTCTGACCTGTATACTAATTATTAGCCTTTAAATGACATTTCAGAAGAGTACTGCAGCATTTGTTTACAAACAGATAATGATACTGTAGCAGCACCTTTAAAGTGCAGTTATCAGTAACTGGGAAAGTGTGCAAGCTGAATTATTCCTTATTATACAATTCCTCCCCTAAAACGTGCACGCTGATTGGCCAGCCCAACCAGCGTGCCCGTTGTAAATCCCTCAATATACTAACGGAAAAAGGTCTGGTCGCCCGGACTTTTTCCGTTAGTATAAAACACTGTCTCGCTATGTTAAAAGAGTTTAAAAGAGTTTAACATAGCGACACAGGTTTAAAAAAAGCAACGGAGATCTCCATTGCTTTTTTTAAAGCTGTCTCGCTATGTTAAACTCCTTTAACATAGCGACACAGTGTGTAAAAAGCAACGATCTTGCAATCTCCGTTGCTTTTTTTTTAAAGCTGTCTCGCTATATTAAATGGGTTTAACATAGCGAGACAGCTTTAAAATAAGCAACGGAGATATCCGTTACTTATTTTAAAGCTGTCTCGCTATGTTAAACCCATTTAACATAGCGAAACAGTAAAAAAAAGCAAGGGAGATCTTGCATTCTCCATTGCTTTTGCCCACAGCTCTGATGTACTGCGCAGGCGCAGTACATCAGAACTGCCGCAGAATACCAGACAGCTGCGGAAGGGCAATAAAGAGGCATTATACAATGCCATTATTTAAGAAAAGTAATTATTTCTTTTCTTAAATAATGTCATTAATATAATAACCCACTTCTGGGTGTGGGTGATGCTGGATTTACCCACGGTTGGCTTTGTTTGGTCCCTCAGGCTTCGCCCTCGGGACCAAACCACGCCAACCGTGGGTAAATCCAGCATTAACCACACCCAGGCGTGGGTTATTGCTATAGTACAGATAAGGAAAGGTGCTTGTTTAATGCCTCTTCTTTCATCATCCCAATTATGTGTATGTTTCACTCTGTATAAATAGTATATGGTCTCACAGACTGGTGACATACTGTCAGATATAAAACAAATTTGACAGAAAATGCTCATTTTCCTTCTGAAGTACATTTCTGAAACATATTTCTTCAGTCTATGCATTCTTGATGTTTAAACATGCCATAGCAATATCACAGCCATGCTTAAGCAATGGCAACCCAAAATTCCATCAATTTTTGATGAAAAGTTTGTGGCTAAAGTCTTGTTTGTCATAATGTTGCATCACTGGCACTGCAACAAGCAATGCTTAATTATTTATTTTCTGTTTGTTAACTGGGTAGGAGGACTGTCCTAAGGGCTAATTTGCAGACAGACCCCAGTCACATGGTAAACACATAACACATGATAGTAATATTTGATAATATACAATGACTTGTCATTAACATTCAAAAATGAGAATGCTGATTAGTCAGCCCAACAAGCATGTCCGTTGTAAATCAAGCATTTAAAAATGGGAAAAAGTTTTGTCACCCAGACTCTCTGCCATTACTATAAGCTATAACTTTTTAAGTTTTCTTCACCATAAATAATAATAATAATAATAATAATAATAATAATAAATTTAGAAATCGAAAAGTCCAGAAGTATGAGAGAGACAGCAGAGAGAAAATACTAGGAAAATCAGGTATATTATTCAAAACTAAAGAAATGTACTTGATTTTCCTTGTATTTTCTCACTCCTGCCCTCTCATACCTCTAAAGTGTCCAAATTTCAACCTTATTTAAAAAGAAAAAGAAAAAAGGGAGCAGCAGAGATCATCCTTTCTTTGCTGCTTCCTTTCCAAAGCACTGATATATTGCATAAGCGTGAGAATGTATCTCCCATACACATGTGCAGTATATCAAAAAAGCAGCAAGACATCCAATGAATGCAGAAGAACACTATGGAGCCAACATACAAAGACATTATTTAAGAAAATTAACAAATTTTTTCTTCTTAAACAATGTTGTATAACAGCAATAACCAAGTCCATGGTGTGGTATATTATAGCAATAACCCACGCCTGGGTGTGGGTAATGCGGGATTTAACCACGGTTGGCGTGGTTTGGTCCTGAGGGCGAAGCCCGAGGGACCAAACAAAGACAACCATGGGTAAATCCCGCATTACCCACACCCAGAAGTGGGTTATTATTATTATACTATGACATTATTTAAGAAAAGAAACAATTACTTTTCTTAAATAATGGCATTGTATAATGCCTCTTTGCTGCCCTGGCATCCGCGGCAGTTCTGATGTACTGCGCATGCCTACGCAGTACATCAGAGCTGTGGCCAAAAGCAACAGAAAAAGCAAGATCTCCGTTGCTTTTTTACTGTTTCGGTATGTTAAATGGGTTTAACATAGCGAGACAGCTTTAAAATAAGCAATGGAGATGTCCGTTGCTTATTTTAAAGCTGTCTCGCTATGTTAAACCCATTTAACATAGCGAAAAAAGCAATGGAGATCTTGCTTTCTCCGTTGCTTTTTTTTTTAAACCTGTCTTGCTATGTTAAATGGGTTTAACATAGCGAGACAGCTTTAAAATAAGCAATGGAGATCTCCGTTGCTTATTTTAAAGCTGTCTCGCTATGTTAAACCCATTTAACATAGCGACAGGTTTAAAAGCAACGGAGAAAGCAAAATCTCCGTTGCTTTTTACACACTGTGTCACTATGTTAAAGGAGTTTAACATAGCAAGACAGCTTTAAAAAAAACAACGGAGATCTCCGTTGCTTTTTGTAAACCTGTGTCGCTATGTTAAACTCTTTTAACATAGCGAGACAGTGTTTTAAAAAAAGACTTATACTAATGGAAAAAGTCCGGATGACCGGACCTTTTTCCATTAGTATAAGTCGATTTACAATGTGCACGCTGGCCAATCAGCGTGCACGTTTTGGAATATTAATAGGGGGTCATGGTATAATGAGGATGTACCCATAATTGGCTTTGTTTAATCACCCGGGCTTCACCCTCATGATTAAACCACACCAACTGTGGATTAACCTTCACTATACCATAGCCACATCCTCTGTTATGGCTATATTGGAAACATCAATTAACAGACAACAGTAGAAGTTTTTATACAGTGCAACAGAATGTACAAGTATTCTAAAGAAATATTTTTTTTTTTTCAAATTTCCTTGACATATTAAATCTACAGATATTGATCTGCACTGTAGAAAGTAAAAACAATTAGGAAAAAGTCAAGGAATAGTGTAACATTTACAGCAGAGAACTTAATATGTAGAATGTGTTAATACTATTTCTGGAAGAACAGCTGTTGTAAATTTCACCACAGAAATATATTAGTTCACGAGCAGTACAACACTCATACCAAATCAAATTATTAAATAAAATAAATATGGTTCTACTATGAAACACAAAATTGTTCAATCCTCAGCATCACAAAGGCTAAATAATAATGCCCAAAAACAGAGAAGGTCAAAAAATTAAGACTTTTATAAGTTACATCCTGCTGACTGTGAGTCTAAGTATAAAATATAAGTCAATGTTTCAGGTAGTGTCTTTTTGAAAATGCAATTCATGATTTTATAATAAGGATTTTATTAAAATAACTGAATGGTGCATGATTTACCAAGCTTCTAAACAGACTGAGGCAAACAATTCTGGCACAAACTAGAAGGAAATGTGAAATATATATATTTTTAATGGCCCCAAACTAGATTCTTTTAAGATCATTGCATAATGAGCATGCAGCAATCCCATAACTCATTTATTCTGTGATTCCTTGACATTGTGCATTACTTTTCTAAGTTCATTATTTCATTCCAAACTTGTCAGATATAATATCATCCCTTAGTAACCCAGTAGAATATAATACTACATGTAAATAGTTGTAAGAACAACATAGGACTTATGAAATGCTAAAGCTAGCTATCTGTTTCTGCACCTAGGACATGGCAAATATCATGCTGCCATTGAACAGATGAAATTCATAGTAAAAGTCAAGGCATCCCATAGGGCTCTCTCCCAATCCCATTCTTTGAAAGATGGTATCTTTCAGATCTATCTTTGTGATCTGAGGTGTTCTACAGTCTGTATGTAGATGACTTGAAACTCTGTAAACTGATTACATGTGTTACAGATAAGGCATGCCCACAAAAGAACTTGATTAAATTGAACATTTGGGCATAGGGAATAATATGCTGATAAATACATCAAAAACTAAGCATATGAGATTTGGGAGATATAAACTGAAAGGTGAACATTTAGTGCAGCACACAGTGATTGAAAGTGTAGATTCATTTAAGGACCTGGGTATATGGGTAGATCCAGCTTTGAGGTTTTCTAATCATATCAACCAATTGGTTAATAATAGTTATAAAACTATAGGTTGTATAAAAAGGTTTGTCAAGGAAAGGAACAGTAGTTACATTAGAACCAAACTTGATTATGGAATAACAATATGGAAACCCTATAAGAAAACAAGCATGAGTAAACTGGAAAGAGTACAGCAGAAATATGCCGAGGGCATCCATGGATGCGTAAATTTAAGTTATTATGAAAGACTAAAATATCTGAACTTGTACATTGTTTCTTACAGATATCCAAGAGGAGATCTTATTCAAGTATACAGGGCATTTAGAGACAAATACCTCTGGGAATGTTTGGGGTTATCAAAAATTAGTAGAGAATCTTCAGGTAACCTATGCAGAAGATTTTATAATATTGCCCAACCTGCTACTCTTACAGAGGATGCTATCCAACATAGGCTGGCAGTAACACTGCAGAAAGAAGTTAGACCAGTAACATGGGTCCAGGACATGGACTGATACTCAGACGCACTCTGCACAAACAGAACTTGTCTAAACATTCCAGAATTAAATACTATTGTAGAGTAGCCATAGCAGAATGTGACCATAAGCCACCACAGATTGCCTTCAGAAAGTATCTACATAAATGTATTAGCTAGATATCAAAGAATGTTGCATAATTTACAAAAGTATGATTTTCAGGTTCAGTGCAGAACTAGTAAATAGATGCATACATCTCATAAACTCATTCCCAACAAGATTATCTTCCATGGTGACTTGTTAAGTGGAATATATTTGAATGTACGATGTGCAATGCTCAGATATGCAAATACTAACAAGAAATGGAAAGTTTTTAGTTGAACAATAAGGTCCAGAAGCTCAATTGCACAAGTAATGACATTCTCAAGTATTGGCACAATACTTCAGTTTGAAAATGCTCCCACAGTTTATCTCAAGCTTTGTGTCAAAATTTGTAAAGTCAAGACATTGTTTAACTCTCTTTAACATATACTAATTATTTGTGAAAAAAGTGTTTGCTTCATTTCTCAGTATATGAATGTCTCACAACAGTCAGTACAGTTGCAAGTGTCTACAATCAATGTGCTTAACTGTAAATTATAAATATTTGTCATACCTTTACGTATATTAATAGGTATGTAGCATATATGAGAGTGTGTATGTGTTTGTGTGAGAGAGAGAGAGAGTGTGTGTGTGTGTGTGTGTGTGTGTGTGTGTGTGTGTGTGTGTGTGTGTGTGTGTGTGTGTGTGTGTATTTATTGATGTGTACAGGATTTATCTTCATTTGATCAACACATATGTCAATATCCTGGAGGTGTATGTTGAAAACTGAAACTTTGACAACCTACTACAAATGCACTCAGGAAGAATCTCAGTGCATGCAACTTTAAAACATTGTTTTTGCAGGGTCAACCCTCCCTCTGCATCCCATATGTGTAGGGCTGCACTCTCCACACTGTCCCCTAATTCTACATATTAACTCCAAGACTGCACAGTCCTCTGAGAAAGAGAATATTCCCCCTTGTCGATCTTGCTTACTTACTGACAATTTGTATAATCAACCAAATGCAGTTGATTGATACTTTAATGTCAATGTATGGAGATATATAGCATTTTATACAATATTTACATCATATACAGCATTCACTATTCCAGAATGTAACAGCTGAAATCCATATGTCTTGAATTTAAATGGATGGGTCGTAGTACCCGGCATATTGCCCAGCTACAGAAAGAATGTTGAATACATGTTGCTGAGATATTAGCAGGCAGCGACATTTCAGGGTGACATTCAGTCCCAAAGTATACAGAAGCAATATTGATAAGCTCATAAATACCTCATGCAATGACAGTATAGCACTGTGTCACTGTGATTGAGTACTAATTGTAGCATTCTCATTTACTATTCTAGAGATGGCCAATACATGTGCCTAACCAAATTCTGGCAGTCAAACCCCCTTTGTCAGTACTGACAGTCTACACTTAACGGAACCAGTTCAGACTGAGTTCAGTTCTTTTTGATATTACATACCTTAGCTGCCTGGCCACCTGTCTACCTTGACTGTGTTTGATAAACATATTCTTGCTTTTACAGCATTTTACTTAATTGTTATTCTAAATTCAGTCCACAATGAGATGCAGAACATGAGTTCTTGTAGCTTGTTTTTTTTCCCTTGCTCAAACTGCAAATATTATCTGCTTAAACTGTTAATGCAGCAGTTCATTAGTCTAGAGAAAGGAAAATGTAATTTCAGTGCTAAAATTATTAAACTTATTTTATTTTCAGTGTTTTCCAATTCAGTAATTGAGTTTTTAGTTCTATCTTTTTTTGCAGTTTTGTTTCATCTTCAACATTTGTCCTTGGCTTTTTAAGTTCAAAAATTCTGACACTTCCTTCCTTAGGGGCCTCCCTTCCGTGTCTTGCTGTAAAGCTTATATTTGTGCTTTAGATGCGTTATAGGGATTTAAGTACTTCTTTTCTCTTGATGGTGTTTTTCTTTTATGCTCTATCACATTTGCCCTCCCAGGCAGATCTGAAATACTTCCTTATTTCTAAATAGAAACTCTGGCACCTCTTGTTTCTGTGTTTTGGATAAATACTCATCTACAAGAACAGTGGGAATGTTCCATTCTTTCTTCATTTCTCTATCAAAGTGTACAATGAACAACTGAATATTCACTTTCTTTCCATTCTTTCTGCAAACTGATGAGACAGATTTCTTGTAATTTACTTCTGTTAGTCTACATGACTTTGTAATCCACCTTTTTTGCTTTACTAAGACTTCAAATAGTCCTTGCTAGTAAGCTAAAATTATTTTCTGCTGATGGCACAAGTACTAGGACATTTTCTGCTTGTTTGGATTCTCTTATTTTGACATTCCTATGTGCTCTTTTCCTTTCACTATAAGTTCCACCACTTTAAATCTTTCTTCTAAGTTAGTGTTGTGCTCTATAACACTTTAGCATCATCAAGTAGACTTCCTGAATACCAATTGTAAAAGTGTTTATCTGATGTGCACTCTCTTTTGTTTGTAGCATCTCTCTTATTGTAAATAACAAGTAGTCTAACACCCAACCCCAGTTCTTAACAAGTATTCCGGTATTTGTGATTGGTTGGGTGTTGCACTCTTGAGCGAGTCCTTCTTTGGATGAAATGTCTAGTATCTATGAACCTGTTGTCAGTTTGTCAGCTAATCCTTATTGCACATCACTGGCACACCATTTTTTTATGTAAAATAGGAAATGTATTCTTCAAGGGCAGGAGGCACTGAATTTGTAGACGAAACACTGAAATGCAAAGTTGTTTGCCAGCAGCAACCTCTTCATTAGTGGAAATATTTAGATGACATTTACATCTGCATGTATTGTACATGTGGACTGATACTGATGGATTTATAATGACAGACCTTTGAGTAATCTTTTAAGGCTGACATGTTCTGAAATGGGTAGTTTTGTCATTATTGGTCCATATTTTTTGTTTCATTGCTTCCTAGAAAAATATTTAAAATTCAAATGTAAGACACAATCTCTAACAAGTGGTGCTCCATTAAACAAAGAATATAATTCAGTACTATCAGGAAGGTGAATCAAAGAACACATGCATTTTTGCATGGTCCCAAAATGTTTGTAGGAGTTCCATGGTTTAAAAACAGTTTAAAGGTACACTTAATCTGTCACTGTAGGTTGCAATGAATATGAGTGTCAGGGGAAGAGAAGTCAATTGTTGCTCAAGTTAAGTCTGTTTTCATTGTGAGACTGTGTTGTTTTGTCTAGCAAATAGATGTCAATGTTTGTGTTATACAATTTGATATAAAAGTTTTAAATTACATCTAAATATCTATAACCATTACTTGTAGAAGTAAAGCAGAAAACAGCGGACACAATGACAGGTTTGAACACTGTTTATGGTAACTGGGGAGTGATGAACAAGTAATGGGACACTAGATTGGCTGAGGAATGCATGTGCTGGCAAGGGTCCCAGTTTGGGGGGGCCTGGCTGTTGGTGCTGGCTGCTGGGGTTCCCTGATCCATTACCCTGCCTAGGAACCCATTTGACCATAATTTGGCTCTGGTGCTTGGAGGTCTTTTTGATATGAATAAAATGAAGGCCTGAGCATTAGGCAGATTTTATGTGCCAGGAATAATAAAAGAAATAGAAAATGTCTATTCATTCTGTCTAGAATATTAGAAAACATTTTACAACCTGGATTTCTAAATCTTTTGTTTCCAATACTTAATATAGATGTGCTATTTGAATGGACTGTTATTATAAACTGATAGAAGTGAATCAAAGTACATCTGCCTCATCAGTGTACTGAAAGAATGGAAAGAAAGTGAATAGTCATTTGTTCATTGTACACTGTGGTAAAACAATGCAGAAAGAATGGAACCTTCCTACTGTTCATGTAGATGAGTCTTTATCTGAGACACAGAATCAAAAGGTCCCAGAATTTCTGTTTAGAAATAAGGAAGTGTTTTCATATCTGCCTGTGAGGACAAATGTGATAGAGTATTTTCGAGAAACACCTTCAGGTGTAAAGGTGTACTAAACTCCCCTAATTCACAAACAAAATCTTTACAGCAAGACACTGAGTGGAGGTCTGCAGAGGATGTTTTTGAGAAATTTTGAACTAAGAAACCAAGGATCAATCCTGAAAATGAAATAAAATTGCAAAATGATAGAGTTAAGAACACTATTATTGGAAGAGAAAACACTGAAAATAAAATAAGTGGAATTATTCTAACAATGAAATGAGCATCACCTTTCTACAGAATAATAAAGAATTGATACATTTACAATTTAAGCAGATATATAACATGGACAATCAGTAATAGGAGCAATGTGCCTTGGTCAGCAAGTACTTCTTTAAGGATTCCCGTTTTTGAGATTTATAGCAGCAGATCCCTGGCAATATACTTATCATTAACTGTTTGTAAGGATACAGCTTCTGGAATTACTGTGGCATAGTTTCCTATGACCTAGATATTGATATCTACCCCTAAATCTTACCAATGATCCAAAACTGCAATAGCAATGCATTCCAATGGCACATCTATAATAAGCATTGAAACCAAAGGATTTCTAGATGAATAAACTTGTTTTTGTTTCTTTTAGAATTCCTGGCACATAAAATCTGCCTAATACTCAAACCTTAGTTTTATTAATTTCAAAGAGACCTCCAAGTATGTGACCATGTACAAGTTTCATAATCAGTGTACGATTTTGGTAATAGTAGTTGGTACACAGTTTTTTTCTTTATTCAAACTCAAGTTATGAGAGATAATTGTTTAGATCAAAGTGGGTGAAAAGAATATTTAGCTTGGTCTTCACCATTTGCATCCACAACGTTTACAGTTCCCGTTGCTTTCGGTAAAGTATTGTTTTCCTTTTGAACTTTTTTGAAATGAATATGGCTCACCTCCTACATTTGGATCATTCTCCTCACTTGTATCTTTTGAATTAGAAGACTCAGATTACGTTCCATCATAGACTGTTTTTTTTCCCCATATCTAAATCTTCCTCTCAAATGGTAGCTTTAAATCAAAATTGTTTTCGGTATACTGTGTTTCTCACTCATGCATATATTTGCCTATGTTCCTAATGCATTTGTGTTATCTGTTTTAAACTGAAATTAATATTTTTAGGATTTTGACCAGATTGTGGCTCCTCCTGCTTTACTTCTCCGGTAATTATTTTGGCTAAATTCTCCTTTTCGTAGAATCACAAAATATATGAGGCAACTGGGACATGTGGCCATGTATCCTCTGCCACTAACCCCTTACTCCTTACCTCCTTTTTTCAAGGAGAAAATGGCCAGTCATCTCAGGAGTGAATATATGAATGCCCATTTAGCTAACTCCTTTTTGTAGAAATAAAAAGTGTGTTTCAATGTTTAATTTGGAGTGAAAACTTTTTACAGAGAAGGAGGTAAGCATTGCATGACAAATCTGCCTCTCAACTGTGGGCTCTTTATTTGCTGAAGCAGGCTTAGGTCCCTAATTCTGCTGATAATGGGACTGCTTTATTTGTGAAGATGTAAGAGGTCATGGAATACTAGATCCCTTATGGCCTGTAAAGCAAGACACAGATCACTCTTAGTATATACGACACTGAATAATGGGACAGTGTCTTCAGTCTCACCTGGCAGTTACTGCCTTTTAAACTTATGATCTTTTTATTTCGGAACCTCTGGGGTCTTTCCAGTTGCTTAACATGCCTACTAAAATGCATCCTTAAAAGTGCACTGCATTTGGTAATAGGTCTGATAATAGGTCTGATTAATGCAGAAAATAAAGGGGTAAGAACTTCCTTGTATTGATATGCCTGTTTCAATCAGCGTCAACATGTGCAAAGCTTTCCTAACCACAAGTGAATTATTTACCTACATTCCCATGTCTCTCTCCACACTTTTCTTTGAAGCTTGTTGAATATACCATAAGATGGATGAAAGGATTGTTTACCAAACTGCATTTATAACACATGTATAAGCACCAGTTGTTGACATTTTTGAGTTCCAGTTGGAGCATCTGCATATCAGAGGGGGATTGGGGATAATGCCAAGTTTGCAGTCATCCACAAACTTTGTTAACCAGAAGTCTTCATTTGCAGTTTCAAAACCTATGAAGTTGATGCTGAATAGCAGAAGTCCCACCGAGGCACCATAATGAGCACCACTGGTCATTTTCATGTTTAATGTGGATACTTCTGTCACCATCACCTAACGGGTTCCATCCCTTAACCAGCTAGCTATGCATCTATCTATGCAGGGTTCATTTGGGAGTTCATTAAACTTGTTTATTATATTAGCATGTGGTTTAGTGTCAAATCCTTAACTAGTTTGAGATATGCTGTACTGACAAAGGTGAACTGCAGAGGATCAGACCTTGGAAGATTTTTGATATCATAGTTAATTGTATCAGTTATGATACATTCCATGGCTTTGCAGTGTCAGGCGGGTCTGCAGTTTCCACTGTCAGCGGTAGGTCCAAATTTATGAAGTGGCATTGCAACAGCTGTGTACCATACTTCAGCAACAAAACCAGTGGCTAATCCCAAGAATAGCTGTAGGAGCTGATCTACTTGAGCATGTTTTCTACTGTTCATCAGGCATTTAAGTATATTGTAAGGCTTTATGGATGCTGTATTGTCCATTTTGGAGAGTACCTTTGTCAACTGTTCTATAGGTATGATGGAGAGTTTGAGATTCCATGTGATAGGTGGGTTTTGTATAGTGGTTTTGAGGGTGAAATTTGCCCTGAATCTGCTTTCTAGTATGTCTCTGTTGGATCTGAGTAGGTAGTACCATTCTAGGTATATCCTGAACAAAGCTGAGTGTTATTTCTTAGTTTCCTAATGTAAGTAAAGTAGGGCTCATAATTGTCTTTAGCTTCTGATGCTAGTCTAAATTCATAGGTGCCTTTGTATTCCTGATAGTGATTTTTTTTTTTTTAATGTTAGCATTGCCATGAGTTTTTTTTTTTTTGTTCTTACCAAATTGGTTTACTTATAGGTTCATAGTTTCACAGATGTGTACTAGGCTAATGGCCCTGGAGCCATTACAAGCCTAGCCCATAGAAGTGCCCTGGCATTGTGCTGTCCGACATTAGTTCCCAGTGCTTCTATCAAGTAGAGCCACTGGAGTGATCCCTGGGGTGAACTTTCTATTACCCATCCACTCATCAAGATTTCTCTTGAAGAGGGACAGTGAGGTGCTTGACATGTATGGGAAGTATATTCCAGAGCATGGGCAGTCTCTGGGTGAGAAAGTTGACCCTCCAGAATGTTCTGTTGATTGTGGTAATGAGGTTGAGATCTCTGGAGTGTGTGGTGTAGAGGGTTTGGGATTTCTTTACATGTAGCATTTCTAACAGAGCTGGGTCAGACATGGCTTTGTAAGTCAAGCAGAGATCGCCTCTAAGTAGGTGATATGAGACAGAGAATAGCTGGAGTCTTTTGAGTCTGTCCATGCAGGGCATGTGTTTAATGCCTAGGATCTTCTTCATGAGGTACTTCTGTGGCCTCTACAGCTATTGCATGTGTCTAGTGAGGTACATGCCAAATGGGGCATTATACTCGATGATTGGCCTAATGAGGGAAGAGTAGAGAGGGACAATTACCTCTTTCTTCCTGAATGCAAAACCCTTGCTAATGAGATGTACCACATAAAGGGACTTTCTGACCACAGTGGCAATGTGATGGTCGAAGGAGTGGTTGCTGTCAACCTGCGTCCCCAGATCTCTTATAATGCCTTCAGTGTTCATTGGGCTCCCATCGATGTGGTAATTAGTGGGAACTGAGTTTTTACCAAAGGGGATGATGACGCATTTTTTGGTGTTAAGCTTAAGGCCATGGTTTTGACACCAGTCATTGATCTCAGTGAGGCCTTTTTGTAGGATGTCTGCATCACTTGGGGAGTTAATATTGGCTCCCAGCTTGCAGTCATCTGTGAACTTGGTCAGCCAGAGTCCCTTTGTGTTGGCCTGGACTTCTGAGAAGTAGATGCCGAACAGGAGAGGACCCAGGACGGATCCCTGTGGGACTCCACTCATGACTGGTCGGCAGTATGAGATGGAGTTCACTACTTTCACACTGTGTATTCTATCTGTGAGCCAATTTACAACTCACCTAGTGATATAGGGCTTGATGCCTAGTTTGGTCAGTTTATCAATAATTCCCAAGTGAGGAATGATATCAAAGGCCTTGGTCAGATCGAGGTAGGCTGTATGCACTGCATTACCATCATCCTGGTGACTGACTCAAAGAAGTCAACCAGGTTGAGCAGGCATGAACTACCTTTCACAAAGCCAAACAGCATGGGGTAGATAGTTTGGAGATTTCCTATATCTTTGTTAATCAGGTCCATGATGATGTACTCCATAACTTTACATATCAGACTCATCAGACTAATGGGGTGATAAGTCCCAGGGTCTATTTGCTCCCCCTTTATGGAGAGGGATGACCATAGAACTGCACCATTCGGTAGGGACAGAGCCTGAGGTGAGGCTGTGACTGAACAGGGCACACATATGTGGTGCCAGTTTGCTTGGTAGTTCATGTAGAATACAACCAGGGATATTATTGAGTCCCATAGAAGCTGTATTTTTGGCCTTGAACAGTGCAACTTTAACCTGTGCTGCAGTAATGCTGGGTGCCTGGCATTCTTCCGGTATTGTGATTGGTGCTTTAGTGGGAGAGAGAGAGGTAAATATGGCACTGAATCTGTCGGCTAGTATGTTGGCAATATCTGTTGGCTCAGTACAGAAGGTACCATTGTGCAATAACTCAGAGCAAGTCTGGGTATTGCCATGGAGGTTCTTGATATAACTATAGAAGGCTTTGTGATTGTTTTAGTGTCTACTGCAATTCTGCCTTCCTAGCTGGCTTTAGAGGATTTGATGAGGGATCTCAACTTTTTGTTGCAGCTAATAAGGGAATTTTTTCCAGTCTTGGGACTTTGCCTTTTTCTGCAACAGGTTCTTCCTTCTGTTGTAGAGTTTATTAATAGCAGAGGACCACTAGAGTGGTTTCCTTTTTTGGAGGAGAGCATCTTGGATTTTGGGTATGGCTAGTTCTATGCATTTATGTACATGTTGTACAGTGCATTGGTGTATAATTTGGCAGTCATGCAGCTATGTTCCATTGGCATGGGTGCCATGAAGTTAGCCACCTCTTTTTAGGAGTCCAAAGTCAGCTTTGGAGAAGTTTTTAAAGGTGGTTATCTTTGCAGGGTGTTTGGGTGAGATGTGGATTTCCATGGTGATTAGTTTATGGTTGGATCTGACCAGCAGGGACTGGCTATTGGTGTAGAACAATGGTCACCCATGTTAGCAATAACCAGGTCAAGGATGTTGCTACCTCTAGTGGGGGTCAGAATGAGCTGGTCCAGGGCACTGGAACTGATGAATTCCAGAAAGCGTTGGGCCAGTGTATTGGTGCTTGAAAAGTTTTCCTAGTTGATGGAGGGGTAGGTGAAGTCTCTTAATATGAGAGTGTTGGATTGGACCTTGATATATTCCAGAGTGCTTAGGAATGTGGAATGAGAGTCTAGGGACATGGTTGGGGACATATAGCAGGTTATGACCTGGATCACCAGCTTACCCAATGTTAGTTGTACCTGAAGTATCTCAGATGCATTATGCTGGGCTACTAGTCTGGAGATGTGCATATCCTTTATGAATATGGAGACACCACCTGCTTTGGAGCTTCAGTCCATGTTTTGTGGCCAAAAGGTGTGGAATGAGTTATAGCCTGGTAGCACAGGGGTGCTTTCTGCCACTTTAAAGCAGATCTCCGTTACAGCACAAATGTCAATGTTCTCCATTTTGAAGAGTGTTTTGAGTGAGTGCATCTTGAGACTTAGACTTTTAGTGTTGAGCAGCATGGCCCTCAGATTGCACTTATTTATAGCTGTTATGGTGGTAATTTTATCTTTGGAATACCACCTAAAAAAAGGCACTATAGGGGTGGCAAGAGCCTTAGCCAGTACCCAGAGACCCAGGAGTGACAGATGCAGGCCATCTCTGGCAAAACATCAAGGTCTGTCATCGTGTCATCCCAAGCAGACAGATAATGGATCCCCTTAGAATGACACCAGAAATGTAGCCAATTGTTGAAGTCAATCATTTTTTGTTTGTACTATGGTATCATTCTGGGTGATGGTAGGGTACTGCTCAAGGCTAGTGTCATACCTGCCTGGGCCACATAATCCGAGAGCTCCACCATGTCTCTTTTCATGTAGTCCAGGAAGGTGTGTCTACTTGTTCTTGTTGTGGAGTGACCTGAGTGCATGTGTTATGTGTCGGATTCTGGCACCTAATAAACATCTGACTGTTACATTCTCCTTATTCAACCTAGTGAGTGGGACATCTATGTGCCTCATTATTGAGTGACCTATGATTAGTGTATTGGACACACTGTGGAGGTGAGCTATGTGTCCTGTGGTTTTTGCTGTGTTGTGGTGGTTGAGTGCATTTCTGTCTTGGAGGTCTCTGCTGTTTGAGTAAATTTCTATTGAGAGCCTCCACAAAGGTGGGTGTGTGGTTTCTGTTTTTATGTGAGAGCTGTGATGGTGGGTGTTCTGGAGGGCTATGTGTTCCATGTGGTGTGGTGTAGTTGTTGACCTTGTCCTCTTGACCATCTAGTCCGGTCTTGGCAGGAGAGTGCATAGCTTCCAATCTCTCACAAGTCTGAGTGTTGGGAGATAAGAGGAGAGGGTTGTGTGTTCATAGGTTCATAGGTTCATACTAGGCTATCTGCCCTAGGGCATTTATAAGCCTAGCCAGAGTGTGTTTGGCTTTCGCCACCCATTTTAAATTAATTTTGCTATGCCCTTTTTCGAGGTTAGCATACTGCGCCTCTGTCTAACAGTGACACAGAAGTGATACCCGGGGTAAACCTATGATCTCCCATCCACTCATCAAGATTCCTCTTGAAGAGAGTCAATGAGAGACTCTGCCTAACCTGGACTGGGATTTTATTCCAGAGTGAGGGGAGCCTCTGGGTTATGAATGTGTCCCCCAGCGTGTCCTATTTATTTCAGTGCTGAGGTTCAAGTCTCTCGAGCACGTAGCTCAATGGGATTTGGATTTTCTGAGGTGCAGCATGTCCATTAATTCCGGGTTGAACATGGCTTTATATGTCAGGCACAGATCGCCTCTGAGCAGGCGGTATGCCACTGAGTACAGCTGGAGTTTCTTTAACCGGGCAGCATATGGCATCTGTTTGAGCCCTTTGATCCTCTTGGTGAGGTACTTTTGGGGTCTTTCCAGTTGTTGCAGGTGTCTGGTAAGGTACATCCCAAAAGGTGCATTGTTCTCAATTATGGGCCTGATGAGGGATGTGTAAACAGGCACGATGACCTCCCCTGATCTAGATGTGAATCCCTTCATGATTAGGTGGGCTATATAAAATGTTTTTCTAACCACTTTGGCCAAGTGGTTGTCAAATGAGAGATTGCTATCAACTTGGGTCCCCAGGTCCCTAATTACTTCTTCTGTACTACCTATGTGGTAATTTGTGGGCACTTTGTTTTTGCCAAAGGGGATGACTATACACTTTTTGGCATTTAGCTTGAGGCCATGGCTCTGGCACCAGTTGTCTGTTTCTATGAGGCCCTTTTGGAGGATTCTTATGTCAGCTGGAGAGTTGATTATGTTGCCCAGTTTGCAGTCATCTGCGAACCTGGTCAGCCACAGTCCTTCTGTGTTGGCCTGTACCTCTGAGAAATATATACCGAACAAGAGAGGTCCCAGGACTGAGCCTTGTGGGATGCCACTTGTAACTGGTTTGGAGTCTGACATGGCTCCAGCAATTCTAACCATGTGGGTTTTGTCTTTGAGGCAGTTTGCAACCCATCTAGTGACATAGGGGTTTATATTTAAGCTGGTGAGCTTATCTATAATGCCCGAGTGGGGTATTGTATCAAAGGCTTTTGCGAGGTCCAGGTAGGTTGTGTGGACCACCTTCCCCTCGTCAATGGCCTTGGTGACTGTTTCAAAGAAATCGACCAGGTTTAAGAGGCAGGATCTGCCCTTAACAAAGCCGAACTGGGTAGGATCCAGTGTCTGTAGGTCCCCAATATCTTTATTTATGAGGTCCATGATGATCCTTTCCATAGCTTTGCAGACCAAGCTAGTCAGGCTTATGGGATGATAGTTTCCAGGATCCATTGAGGCACCACCTTTGTGGAGAGGGACCACTGTTGCTGTACACCACTCTTTGGGTACATATCCTGTAGTAAGGCTGAGATTGAACAGTAGTTTTATGTTTGGGTTTAGCTCTTCTTGGAGTTCATGTAGGATGCAGCCCGGGACGCCGTCTGGTCCCATTGATGCTGTGTTTTTTGCTTTGGAGAGGGCGGCTTTTACCTGAGCATCTGAGATGTCAGGGGGGCAGCACTTTGCTGGGATAGATATTTGCCCTTTTGGTGGGGAGGGGGGAGTTTGCACTGAACCTGTCAGCTAGGATGTTGGCAATGTCTGTGGGTTTGGTGTATTTTTTGTCATTTTGGACTAATTCTGAGCATATCTGGGAATTCCCACCCAGGTTCCTAACATAACTAAAGAAAGCCTTGTGATTATCCTTAGTGTCCTGTGCAATTTTTCTCTCAAAGCTGCCCTTAGACGATTTTATGAGTGCTTGTAGTTTTTTGCTAATACTGATCAGAGATGCCTTCCCTTTTTGGGATTTTGCTCTATCATGTAGTAGCTTCCTCCTTCTATTGTATAGTTTGTTTATGGGTGGGGTCCACCATACAGGACGTCTGCCTTTGGAGGACTGGGTCTTGGTTTTATTTGGGATTGCATGATCCATGCATTCCTGAAGGTGTTCATAAAATGCGTTTATAAAGGATTCTGCGGTCTGGGCCGTATTTCCCACAGGCCCAGCGGCTTTGAAGGATTCCACCTCGGTTTTGAGGACTGTGAAATTTGCTTTAGAGAAGTTTTTCACTGTGGTTTTCTAGGCAGGGGGTGGGGTCTGCATGTGATAATCCAGTGAGATTAGTTTATGGTCTGATCTTACCAGTGAAGGATACACTTCTGGTCTGGAGCATAGAGTCCCCATGTTGGTGATGATCAGGTCCAGTATATTTTCCCCTCTTGTGGGAGTGGTAACAAGTTGTTCCATACCATTTGAGTTTATAAATTCTAGGAACCTTTGGGCTAGGGTGTTGGAGCTAGAGTAATGCTCCTAATCTATGTTTGGGTAGTTGAAGTCACCCAATATAATGGTGTTTGGAGAGACCTTAATATTTTCCAGTGTTCTCAGGAAGGCTGAGTGGGGTTCCTGGGTTTGGGAGGGTGGTCTGTAGCAGACTATAAACTGGAAGGCAGTTTTACCCACTGTTAATTGCACATGGATAGTCTCTGATGCTTCGTGCTGTGCCACCAACCTGGAGGTGTGGGTATCTTTGATGGATATTGATACTCCCCCCTCCTTTTGTGGTCCGGTACAAGTTTTGGGGCCGAAAAGCATGGTATGTGGTATAACCCGGTAGTGCTGGGGTGCTCTCGGGAGCCTTGAACCAGGTTTCTGTTACTGCACAGATATCGATGTTCTCCATGCTAAGAAGAGTTTCGAGTTCGTGCATCTTGAGGTTTAGACTTCTGGTGTTGAGTAGCATTACTCTTAGTTTCTTATCCCTTGTGATACCTATGGAGGTGGGTTTGTCTTTTGAGCCTTGCCTAAAAAAGGCACTATGGAGGTGGCACGAGCCTTTGCCAATATCCAAAAGCCCAGGGGTGACAGGTGCAAGCTGTCCCTAGTGAAGCATTGTGGCTTGTCGAGCATGTCATCCCAGGCTGACAGGCATTGGATCCCCTTTGAATGACACCAATACTTAAGCCAATTGTTGACATTGATCATCTTGTCTTCATATTGTGGCATCATTCTTGGTGAGGGTAAGATGCTACTCAAGGTCAGGGTCATACCGGCCTGGGCTACATGCTCAGAGAGCTCCTCTATGTCTCTTTTCATGTAGTCCAGGGAGGTATGTCTCAGGTCATTCACACCAGCATGGACAATGACTGAGTCATATTTGTACTTGCCTTGGAGTGACCGGAGTGCTTGTGTTATGTGGCGGATCCTAACGCCCAACAGGCAGCTCACCGTGACCTTCTCCTTGTTTTGCCTGGTGAGCGGGATGTCAGTGTGCCTGACGATAGTGTCACCTATTACAAGTGTATCAGGTGTGTCATTTAGCCTTAAGGACTGTGACTGTTCAGCACACTGGCTTTGTGAGCTATGTGTTGCACGTGTTTTGTTTTGGGGTAGCGGTTGCTTGGGTGTCTGCTTTGGAGGTCTCTGCTGCTTAGGCAGATTATTATTTAGAGCCTCCGAGTATGTTTTTGTGTGTTTATGTGTTTGGTTTGCTGTCGTGGTAGGTCTATGTGAGACTGGAATTGTAGTGAGTGTGGTTTCCTTCTCATCCTGACTGGTTACACCAGTACTGAGTTGAGAGAGCTTAGCCTCCAGTTTGGCTATATGGGTGCATCTCTCACATGTGTTGGAATTTGTTGGGAGGAGGAAAGGGTTGTCTGTGTACATGAGGCAGTTAGTTGTAACATTGCCTCAAGATTCTCAGATTCACCAGCTGGACTGGAGAGGAGATTGACAACTGACCTTTGGACATGCTAGAATAGTACTGGGAATTCCTTTATAATTGAAAAAAAGGGCCAATAGGGAACAAGGTACACAAGGGGAGTTTGTACTAAACTAGTTACAGGAGAGTTGTTACACTGCCTCAGAATGCCCAAGTGCACCAGGTTAATAGCAGAAAGCACAGGGAACTGCCCTTTAATCATGCCAGGAGGGGTGGTCATAACTACTAAGTACTGGTGCTACTTCTGTGATGAATGACTAGTGCTGATGGCACTTAGGTGTGCTATAATAATTGCTGCAAACACCTGTTGAGGTGCAAAGTAATTAGGCTATTTGAAGTGCAAGAGAGAAAGAACTAGCAAGATCTAATGGAAAAACTGAAGAGCAGACTTTCTGATACCAGTAATAGTTTACCTCAGCTCAGCATCACAGAGCATTGCTTAAACAAGCACAAACCCACACAAACAAGGGCTTTTAAACCAGAAAGTTGAAAGTGATGGAAAAACTGCCTGAATGGCCAATAAACTCCAATTTCTGGGACAGAAACCACTCCTCTTGTGTTAGATAAGGCTACCTAGTGCTTACCACCCCCACTGACAATCTAGAAATCTTCCTTCCAATACAGAAAGGCGTGGGGGGCTCAGAAGCTTACAAACAGTCCTGGATACAGCAAATCAGTATCTGGACTAGACTAGTTACAGGAAAGGTAGGAAACAAGCACAAACTCGGGCTTTTAAACCAGCAAGTTGAAAGGTATGGAAAAACTGCTCGATTGGCCAATAAACTACAATTTCTGGGCCAGAAACCACTCCTCTTGTTGTAGATTAGGCTACCTAGTGCTTAACACTCCCACTGATAAGCTAGAAGGCTTTGCTCCAACACAGAAAGGCTTGGGGGGGGGGGGCTCAGAAGCTTACAAACAGTCCTGGATACAGCAAATCTGTATCTGTACTAAACTAGTTACAGGAGAGGTGGGAAATACGCTTAGAATTTTTTTTTTTTTTTACAGAAAAGCAGCTAAAACAGCAGTAAAAATAATTCAAATGAAGTGCAAGTTAGCACACTTGAGTGTGTGGCAATATTAAATCAAATACAGTTTAAATGCAATTAAATGAAAAAAATGACTAACAACAAGGGCAGAAATCAGTAAATTAGGAAAAAATCTAAATGGAGGCACTTAGAGTATCAGAACACAATGCCAACAAACACATAAATAATTTAATCAAGCAGAAATTAAGACAGTGTAGAACTATGAACACATAAAAAGTGTCAAAAATAGACTCAATATTTCCAGATTGTTTGAGAAGCACACTCAGGAAGAACATAAGGAGATTCTAGAAATGGTAGATTCTAGCAAAGTACTTTTTTTATAAAATGAAAAGGGAAAAAGGAAAAGAAGATAATTCAAGGTTAAGAAACTAAGTGGGTTGGCAATCTCAAATGTTCTCTCTGTATTAGATAGAATGAGCTAATGACACTAGACTGGGAGGTGTGTCCCAGACCAAATTTACATGAGGGGCGGACAACTGAAAAGCCACCATGTACAGCACACCAAGAGGGAGTGAGGGTGGGAAACTATACTACAGCTACCAGCTACACTATTTTAGGCAGAACACACTACATGGATACTGGGATATGTGCTCTGAACAAACAACCACTTAAAAATAACAAACAGGCCCAGAGACAGCAAATCTGAATTGGAGCTATATTAGAGCTACTAGCTGCACTATTTTAGACAGGAAATACTACAGAAATTTTATCACAGCAGAAAAACAGAAGTGAGACTCTAAATGAAAGTTTTAAGCAGAGAATGTAGCAAGGAGACTCTAATGATTGCTTTCAACTGCAAATAAATCAGTTATATGATACAATCCTTGGCAGGAAATAAAAAGAAACAAACAGATGATTAACAAATGGTGAAAATTTCCAGTTAATACCTTTCACACAGTGAAACTTGCTAAAAAGCTTTACTGTATGACAGTAAAACCTTATTTATCAGGTCCTGTAAGGCAGACAATTAGTACAACTCTGCAGATTAGTTCATAGCAATAAAATACAGCATAAAGTAATCAGCAGACAATAAAAAGTGCTAGAAATAGCTAGAATAATCAATAACTAGTATAAAATAAGCATGTAAACAGGATACTTTTGTTATATATCACAGATCAGAGTTGTGGTCAATGACCCTCCTCCACTCAGCTCAGTGTGTATAGATAGAAATCTTCTCAGAGTTAGGGCTTAAATACCAGAAGATACAACCAGAAACAAATTAAAAAAAAAGTTCAAAAGAACCAATGAGTGTTTATTCAAATCTCTAGACTAGCCAACCTCTTCCAGCCAGCAGCCAATCAACAGAATCCTCTCAAAACGGTAAAGAAAGGCATTTGCTACTTCAAGATAGCCTAGGACATGTGCTCAGAACAAAGAACCATTGCAAACAAGCAGGCCTAAAGACAGCAAATCTGAACTGGGACTATACTACAGCTACTAGCTACACTATTTTAACCAGAAAACAAAACAGAAATATTTATCACAGCAGGAAAACAGCAGTGAGCCATAAAATGAAAGTTTTAAGCAGATAATTGAGCAAGGAGACTCTAGAGAATGCTTTTAACTGAAAACAAATCAGTTATACAATACACTCCTTGGCAGGAAATAAGAACAAACAAACAATTGATAAATAAATGGTGAAAATTTCCAGTTAATACCTTTCACACAGTGAAACTAGCTTAAAAAGTTCTACAAACAGTCTGACAGTAAAGACATTATTTATCAGGCCATGTAAGACAGACAATGTTAGTACAACTGTGCAGATTAGTTTATACCAATAAAATACAGTAAAAAGTATACAGCAGACAATAAAACATGTTATAAATGGCTAGAATAATCAATAACTAGCAAAAAATAAGCAAAAAAAGCAGGATACTTATTGTTATATATCACAGATCAGAGTTGTGGTCAATACCCCTCCTCCACTCAGCTAAGTGCATATAAACTTGCACACCATGCAAAGCATGGAAAAAACAAGTAAATAACAAAAGTAGCAGAATTACCCCTGAATATACATTTAATAAAAAATAGATGAAACACTTTCATCTTACAAAATAGACTTCATCAAACTCAAATCAATTAATCACACGCTCCTTTTTAAATACACAAATTATGTCACATGACACTTCCTTAGAAAGATAATAACCTTTTCATAAAAAACTTGTAAAACACTCCATACAGCACTATAGAAGCCTAGTATAAAAAACAATACAAAATAGATGATATTATAACTTAAAACAACATTTATACTTGTAATTATTTTAGTTTAAGAATTCTCCTAATAGAGGAGTAATCATAAAGTCATGATTTTTTTTCAGCATGAGTAACCAACTGCCATTTTTATTATCATTTTTCCAAATTTTCTTATTATGGACCCCCTCTCACATTTGGTTCAACTTTTTCATGGACCTGGAAAACAAATCCATGATCTGGGTAACTGTTAATGTCTATATAATACATTAGCAATATTTTTATTTCCAACATCATACTCATGCTCATAAATTCTGGTTCTGAGAAAACATTCTGTTTTCTCAATATAAAATGATGTACATTTCTTATGGGTATTCAAATAGACTGTTCCTTTAGTTTCACAGTAAAATATCCATCTGTACAAGTAATACACCTACCCTTAATATAAATACTTTTGCCTCTGTAATAAAACAACATTGTCTGCATTTCCCATACTTGTAAGTACCATTTTTTTTTTTGCTTTGATACTAATAATAACCATCTCCTTATTTCTATTAACCTTTTAAAATTAATGTCCTTCCTATAAACAAGTCATTTTTTTCTTCTAAGACAGTAAGCATATTATGCACTTTAACAATTTTTTCAGTTGTGTCAGATAATATCCCTAATAGCCACACAGTCCACTGAAAATACAGCTATCATAACATGAGAAAAACTGTCTTCTTCATTCTTATCATTAATTCACTTTGCTCAATACTCAATTTTCCATTAACCTTATAAAATGAATGCCTTCTATAAATAAGTCTTGTTTTTTCTCCTAAGACAGTAAGCATATCATGCACTTTAACAATTTTTCCATTGTGTCAAATAATGCCCCTAATGGTCACACTATCCACTGAATATGTAGCTATCATAGGACCAGGTCAAGAATGATTTGTCCTTTTGTAGGGTCTTTGTCTATTTGTTTCAGTTAGTTTTTAAGAAATCAAGGAATTTGGTGTGTACCCTGCTGTTAAAGTATAGATATCTCAGTTTATCTCAGTTTATCATCAAGTAAAGTCTCCAAGGATAATAGAATTACCATTGATTTGGAGTTCATCCAATGTATTTAGGAACCTAACACATTTTTGGGAACACGGAGAGGGTCCTGTAACATACTAAGCACAGTAGGATCTGATAGGTCTTCTTGTTTAATGTGATGTTGGTATCAGTCAGTTTAGTTTCTGTCTTTCTGTGGATCTGCTTAGACGTGATGTGGTCCCTAACAAATACAGGTACTCCACCAAAGTTACTATTGGCTAAAATGTGTGTTAGCTGCAAAACTGTGGAGTGCTGCATAGATGGTCCAACTTTTAGTATTCCCGGCTTTAATTTGACAAAATTTTGAGTTCTGCTCAGAATGTGCATTGTTCTAACTTGCCAACTTTAGTTCTTTGTGAAACAATCTTTGATTAAGAAATTCCTTCTGTTGAATTCTTAGGCTACACTCTATTCGTCACTTTGTAACACTTCTAGAGACTGTAATGGTTTCAAGTTAACTGCCCTCCTTCTGACTGTTCTATTCCCACATGCTTCTCTGTCAGGGCATTTACATCTGTTTGTTCATGTAACTTCGCTTCAAAGCCTATTACTGATTGCCTATCTACAGTTCCGCTTAAGTGACTATCTCAGGTCTGTACTTGCATTGCTACTATATTTTTGTGCTGGTAACTGCTTTGTGCTTAGCTCAGCACCTTTCACTGTCTTATCATTAGTGTGTACTCTGACATGTCTGACAATCTTAGTACATTGTCAGCTCTGGAGAATTCCTGTTTTTTTATTCTAATAATTCATGGGGTTATCCCTGGCAACTTCTAGACTTTTCTTTAGCTCTGAGTTGATATTTCAAAGTCAACTGTGAACTTCAATAGCTTGCATTTCATGAGTAGCACCTGCTCAAGACAAAAGTTCTTTTTTTTTTTTTAGTTTATCACTGTAAAGGAGAGACCGATTTTTCCCATTAATTTTTGCTTCAGTAAATGGTGCTTCAGTATAATGGAATTTCAACCCTTTGGATTCAGTGAATGCTGATATTTGGGTAATTTGTTCTTTTTCATGATGGCTGCCATGCATCCTATTGAATCATTTGCCCATTAACTGAAAGCATGACAGTAGAATGTATTTGAGCATTCTGTTCATCAAAATTTTAAGATTTCAGATTGACAGAACATTGAGTGCATGCAGGTAAGGAAAGTGTGTGTTTGGAAAACTAATGCTGAAACTTTCAAGTATTCTGAAGGTTTCAGCATTAGGGGATGGAAGTGTTTTTATAATGTAGGATGGCAAGTTTAAAAAAAGGGTTAAGTAAGGAATAAATTTAGTTTACTGCATGTGTGTTGGTGCATGTGTGCCTGTCTGTATGTGTTTGTCTAAGTTCTCTTGCCTAGTGGTAGTGTTACAGAAAGGATTTTTCAAAGATACTTTGCAGGGTTAGGGTTGGTGCAAGAGCAGAGCTAGGATTAGAGTTAGCAGTAGTTAACCATGGTAAGGTTCTATACTGGGGCCCCTAGCCTTAACCCTATTCTGCACCTTACCTTTGAGGAACCCTTTTAGTAACACTACCAATGTCCAGACCAATAATGTCTGAATGCGTGGTGCTTTTTTTTCTGTGATCCAGTTGTTTTCTTTTATGAAATGCTTTGATGTCATTTTCTCATTATGTTGATTTTCAAAATGCTGGTATTGATCACTTGAGTGTCAATGTTTTGCATTTCAATAAATCAACATCTCTCTCCCCGTGTGTGTGTGTGTGTGTGTGTGTGTGTGTGTGTGTGTGTGTGTGTGTGTGTGTGTGTGTGTGTATGTGTGTGTGTGTGTTTGATCACATGAGTGTGCAATGATACTGTGACTGTATTCCCAGAGGGAAGTCTGCAGCAACCGAATCAGTGAACCATGTGCTTTCTTCATTAGAAAAGTTTGTTAAAAGGGTGTTGGTATGACAGATTTTGTTTTCATATCCTTTCCCCTATCACAACCCTGCAAAAGCTCAGTGTTTTCATTTGTTTAACAGTTTAGCGAGGAGAGAGGCAGGACATTTCAAGTTAAGTTAAAGCAGAGGGAATTGGGAATGATAAAGATGCTCATAGGTTAACTCTTGGTTTTGGATACTGAAAACTATTAGTCTCCTAGCCATAATACTCTGTATTATAGGCACCCATTGACATGACTAATTTAAACCTAGTTTCACCCTTTTCAACGATAGCTTGAGAGTACAATGAGAGTGTTTATGATTGCCCATCTATTCATCTAGTTTACATGCAGACGGTCAGGAGGCTTCATTACTTTATATTCAAATGATCAGGGAATCTTTGGGATATATACCTATCTTGCCAGCAGCTACTATTTATGTTTCTGTGGAAGTTACCATCTCTTGAGCATGTGCTGAGGGTGTTACTTGTTTTGTGATTGTGCAGGAGGTTGTATATAATTGATTATTTAAGGCTCTATTAACTAGACGGATGTCACCTCCTAGAGTCTACAGGAAACACAAAAGAGACAGGGAGCATATTAAGGCATTCTGGTTATCTCAAGGAAGACATACCCTTGATTTTCATAGGCAGGAAATAACTGCAGTATGTCAAACTGGGTCATATACTTAATCAAGAATATACCAAAGACGCCATTTTACTCTACCATGGATCTGATGAGAGGCCATTAAACTCTACCATGGATCTAATCAGAGGCCATTATACTCTACTATGAATCTGATGAGAGGCCATTAAACTCTACCATGGATCTGATGAGAGGCCATTAAACTCTACCATGGATCTAATGAGAGGCCATTATACTCTACTATGAATCTGATGAGAGGCCACTATACTCTACTATGGCTCTGATGGGAGGCCATTATACTCTACTATGGCTCTGATACAGGAGGAGAAGAGAGGGATGATAACTCTTATATCTGGAAGTAATTGCCATTGTGATTACCCTGGCAAGGTAAAGGGTTTTCCTAACAACAGTGAATAGATTTATAGGTGCATACTAGGCTAATGACAACCAGGGTCTGTATAAGCCTAGCCATGGAATCCAACCCAGTTGTGTCCCTATGTATCATGGGAGTTTAATAAGAGGGAGTATGATAGGAATTTTCCAAAAGTTATGTGGTGGATGTTAGTTTGGGCATAGCTACTGTCTGCCAGTGTTATCAGAGATGTTAGGGTCAGACCTATAGTGAATTTTCAATTTCCCATCCATTATTCAAGGTTACATTTAAATGAAAAAACAAACCCTGTCTGGCGATTGAACCCAGGACCCCATGAATTATGTACAGTTGTCACTGCCACTGGACCAAAAGGAAGTAATCAAAGGACAGTTCATTTTCAGTGAAAGGTCAAGGTCCCAAATGACTGAAAAGGGATGTCTCCTGGGTTCAGATAAAATAAAAGAGCTGGGTCAGGAAAACATAGGAAGAATGAAGGATAAATTAATTTATCTTATTAACCTATATTTGTAGTCAGTTAATGATGTGTGATTTTATTGACTGCCAGAAGACTGAAAAACATTTGCTTTGAGAAATTAGTCACACTCAAAATCAGATGTGAGACAAAATGTGAGCACGCCATAATACTCTGTTTTAACATGTGTTAATGCTTAATACCTTAACATGAGATGCAGGTGCATTTTTTATATTTGAACTGTTAGTAGTGAGACCTTGGAAAAGAGCGTTATATTTTATGAGAGTTTGCTTGCTAAACTGCATTTCTGAGAAGATAATTCAGATTTTCTTTGTCATTTCTCTTTCTGAATGCCAGTAAACATGTAGGTGGCTTATATACTGATACCAACTTGTGTGATGACAATATCATACTTGTAGGATATCCATTAGCATTGCTTACTTGTCATGAATGTGTATCTTATCAAAGGGAAGCTATGAAGAGAAACATCAAATAAGTGAAGTTATGATGTCACAGTGGTGAGGGGGTATGGTGACCATCTTGATTTATACACCAGCGGGGATGAAATGTAGACTAGGCCACAGGGAAGGTTTGTAGCATAAAATCAGACTACCATAAACTATATTTAAACCATAGAATAAGACAAGAATGAATGCGCCAGGGAATAAATTCTCCTTATACTTAAACAAATGTATAAAGCCAAAAACAAAAAGCACAGGAGCAGATCAGGGCTGAGTAAATATGTCCACATATACGAAAGTCACCATCAACAGTTCCAAAGATCCAGATACCAACACAAAATGTTTATCACATCCAATTTGTTTATTGTAAAATGAACAGGTAAGCACTTTCACCTGACTGGGCTTCCTCAGACCATGAATGCTGTTTGATTACAAATGTATTATGGTCCGAGAAAGCCCAATCGGGTGAAAGTGCTTACCTATTCATTTTACAATAAACAATTTGGATGTGATACACTTTTTGTGTTGGTATCTGGATCTTTGGAACTGTTGCTGGTGACTTTCATATATGTGGACATATTTGGTCAGCACTGGTCTGCTCCTGTGCTTTTTGTTTTTGGCTATATTTAAACTATACCACCGTGGTGAACTTTGCTCTTTCTCCACGGTACTGTGATCTTGGAGTTTGTGTATTTAAGTATGGGGGAGGGTCACTTTGATGAGTGTAATTTGCTACCATTTGTGATCTTATCACTGGTGGCCAAGTGGTTACTTTCCCAGAAAGGAAATACAATATTACAGGAGTTTGTGATTATAAATGTACAACGTTTTCATCTCAATGTTTTGAAAGTCGATGAAAGTTGGGTTGACATTATGAAGGAGACCTGTATGTGCAGGTGTGTGTGTGCAGGTGTGTGTGTGCATGCGTGTGTGTGTGTGTGTGTGTGTGTGTGTGTGTGTGTGCGCGTCTGTTGTGAAGCATCATTGACTCATTATTCTGAACACAATTGGTATGTGTTTTACATTTTACAACCAGGGAACAAACAAATCTATAATCGATTTTTATGCACTACTAACTGCTAATAAGCTTAATGTTTGATTGTATGTTAATCTTAAAGTTAATCCTGCCTCAAAAGAAAAATGTTTATCTGCAAAGTTACTAGTAATGCAGAGAAATACATATATAAATGAGAAAATAAAAATAGCTACATGGGTGGTCTTTTTTTCTTCAATACATCAGTCACAATTATTTTTCCCTTCTACTTTGGGGCAGTCTTTTTATTTGTTTAAGTCAGTAATTAAAGATAGAATCCCATTATGTAGCTTGTCTGTTAATGCAGCACACTTTAAAAGGTATTCGTGAAATAATGCAGCTGAAAGTAAATGGTATAAATTTGAATGCATAGTATAATAAAAAGGATTTCATAGATAGGTCTGACATTGCTGATTTTTATAGAATCTTAATGGCAAATACATAATATTTCTATAAAGGAACGTTTTAAAAACTAGCTAATGCTTTAAATAGTTTTCTCTAAGGAAAAAAAAGAAAATTTTTGAAAATAACGATGAACAATATGTTCAGCCTAACAATGCATTCCTTTTATTGTTTATTTCCGTTGTATTCTACACAGCTTCATTTTTGTATCCCTTAGGTTGATTTATACCACCTTTTCAAGGTTTCAGCTAGTACCAAATTGAAAAAAGAAGCTTTCATTTAATAAAAGATACTTCTATAGAATAATGTAATTGATGTATGTGTTATAATCTTCCATTCAATCCATTTTAGTACAATAGTTAAAAGTGCTCAATTCTTTGGACAGGCTTTCTATATGAACGTTTTTTTTTATTATTATTTCTGGTTTGCCATGCTTGTTTCACTTTGGAGCTTAAGAGAAATGCTCATAGTCAAATTCAAATGAGATACTTTCATTTAAAGCAATCTATTTTTTTATTAAATATAAAAAGTTACCAATTAAAGTGTATTTGTTATTGGGTTCAGTAAAACTGAACATGTTCCCCTCTGTATGTATGTATTATGTATGCATTTGTAGTGCATGGTGGGTGGTGATTAAATTCTGATATCACAAAAAAAGACAAACCAGTTAAGGGTTTCTCTAGCACAAGACCTGATCTTAACAATTGTTTAGCACCCCTATTAACTTGTTAAGATCAGATACTGTGCTAAGCAGCTCAACTTGCCTGAACTGGCCAGCAAACCACAGTGGCAGAATTAAAATCAAATTTGTTTCTGTGTGCTTTCTGTGCCATAATGTGTCCCTGCAATACAAGAAAATGTGTTAAACTGTCTTTCTGACAGTGCTCACTAAATGTTTTATGGCTTTTTTTTTCTCTAACTCTTAGTACATGGAGCAGGTAAAGCTCCATGCACTACAAAAAATTATGATAAAGTCTCTAATCATAACCATTTATTATGTGTTCTCAACATGGATGTGAAGCTTTACCTCTCACTCTTCGCAGGTTCATAGAGTAGTACTAAGGTAATTGCCCTTGCAAGCCATTTTAAGCCAAGCCAATTGTCCCTTGTGAGACTCAAACTCTGCACCTTGTGTTTGCAAGGCAAACACCTTAACCATTAGGCCACCCTCCCAACCCTCTCAAGGTTAGTTCCTTGGCATTCTTGTCTTGAAGACATAATAAGCTGGTTATGATCAGCAACCTGATCCTAATCCTGTATATTTATGTTAGAAGGTAATGTAAACAGGTATGCATCGTACAACAGGATTTAAGCTTGTGTGTGTGGGTGTGTGCATGCTCTTGCACAAATGTGTATATATTTATGTGCAGTGCCTGCATAATAATGCAGGGCTGAATGTGTGCTAATGTGGTATAATAGTTAATATTGTGTGTGTTAGGGCAACACACCACATAAATGAATAAAGACTAAGTATTGCCATTATCTTATTATATTCTACTCCATGGGGTATATTACTGCAATTACTAAATAGACCAGTGGTAAATACATGCATTTTTAAATATTGATTTAGGAGGGTTATTGTAAATCAGTTATGAAGCATATAAAAAATGCCCTTTGCCAGTAAGGGGTCAGTATTTGTTTTTTGTGCCTTGTCAGCAGATATTCAGCTTGGCATAGATTACTCAGTGGATATATTCTTCTATTACATGAAAAGTACATGGAGTGCTATCTTTTTGAATGCACCTCAATGAAAAATTTGTGGCTACAAATTCACTGTAGTTTTCAGATGATTTTGTCAAACATTATTTTATTTTGAGCTTAGTATCAATCACACACATAATTAAATTATCCTTCAGTTGGTTTCTTGTAGAGAATATGCAACACCAGTAAAAAAAAAAAAAACTGCTATAAGAGAGAAAGCTTAAGTAAAGTTAATTTTAAAACACAAAAGTCAATGATGGCAATTTAGAAATGACAACAGAATTCTTTCCCAAGCCCATTTAATGAAAAATACAATTAACCTGATGCTTGCTACTGCACCCCCTCCAACAATAACATACATGCTGTAATTTCAAAATAGTACTAATGTAAATGAGTTGGTGAGCTCTTATCCCATTTATGTTGCACAGAAAACGTGGCTAGTGAAAATACCACAATCGCATCAAGAATATATCTGTTTTTATATGAGGAAATATTACAGAACAAGATGTAAATAGAGAAAATTAAGACAGCAGAAGTACAATTAAAGAAAGGCAGAGATCTGAAATGACATTATTGACATTATAGGTTCATAGTTAAGTACTAGGCTAGCTCCCCTTGTGCACCATTTTAAGCCTAGTCCATTTCCCTTTTTGTGCTTGAAATAACCTATCCCATTTGGTTATAGGCTGGCCTTACACATCCCATGGTCAATAATTATATACCATGATCAGTAATTATATACCATGGTCAATAATTATATACCATGGTCAATAATTATATACCATGGTCAATAATTATATACCATGGTCAGTAATTATATACCATGGTCAACAATTATATACCATGGTCAGTAATTATATACCATGGTCAATAATTATAAACCATGGTCAATAATTATATACCATGATCAGTAATTATATACCATGGTCAATAATTATATACCATGGTCAGTAATTATATGCTATGGTCAATAATTATATACCAAGGTCGATAATTATATACCATGGTCAATAATTATATATCATGGTCAATAATTATATACTTCCCTAAATGGGAATAACTGGGATCATGCCATAAATAATTTGACAGGAGCCATGCATGGGATAAAGTATTTGTGAACTGTATCTCTCCATCAGTAGTACAGGGGCAGTCCTGGGTGAAATTATGGTGTGAAATCACCACATTTGCAGCAAGAAAATTTCAATTCTAGTCCTTTTAACATAGCATTTACACATTTAATTGCATATCACAACAGCTTATAGGCAATATAATAACTCCAATTTTAAGACTCTCAACAGAAGATTAGACACCACGAATTACAGCCTGAGATATATATATTTGAAATTAGAAAATGTTGTTACGAGATTAATTTTTTTCATAAAGGTGATTAATGTAATAATCCCCTGTGAACATGACCTGGGCCACATTGACAATGACTGTGGAATGAAAATGGAGACTGCATGTATATACACATACATACATACACACATACACACACACACACACACACACACACACACACACACACACACACACACACACACACACACACACACACACAGACACACACACACACACACCATTTAGAGTACTGCATCTTACTCATGTACCCACAATGCCATCCCATTTAGAGTATTACATCTTACTAATGTGCCCACCATGCCATCCCATTTAGAGTACTACATCTTACTCATGTACCCACCATGCCATCCCATTTAGTGTACTGCATCTTACTCATGTATCCACCATGCCATCCCATTTAGTGTACTGCATCTTACTCATGTACCCACCATGCCATCCCATTTAGAGTGTTACATCTTACTCATGTATCCACCATGCCATCCCAATTAGTGTACTGCATCTTACTCGTGTACCCACCATGTCATCCCATTTAGTGTACTGCATCTTACTCATGTATCCACCATGCCATCCCATTTAGTGTACTGCATCTTACTCATGTATCCACCATGCCATCCTATTTAGTGTACTGCATCTTACTCATGTATCCACCATGCCATCCCATTTAGTGTACTGCATCTTACTCATGTATCCACCATGCCATCCCATTTAGTGTACTGCATCTTACTCATGTATCCACCATGCCATCCCATTTAGAGTACTGCATCTTACTCATGTATCCACCATGCCATCCCATTTAGTGTACTGCATCTTACTCGTATCCACCATGTCATCCCATTTAGAGTACTGCATCTTACTCATGTATCCACCATGCCATCCCATTTAGTGTACTGCATCTTACTCACTCATTTTTCTACAGTTGATCTCTCAGGTTTCTGTGGACAGCCCTATCAAATGCTTACTCACATAATGAAAAATAATGATGAAACATCTTTCTAGGTAATAGCGACAATGGTAGTGTTTCTTTTTCTTATTATCTGCTTTGTATTTAAAATTAAAAGCTCTCCTAGCAGATGCCTAAGCAATCTGGTGGGATTTCTTTACAGTGCAAAACTGAGTATATAAAACCAAGTTGTTATATTCTACTGCAGTAATCTTATTTACTATTAGGCTAATATTGATTTATTTTCTAGAATTTGATGTCTGGTATTCCATTAAATGATCTTCAGCTTGATTCATCATTCCTCCCCAGCCCTCCATAGACCCATCATGGACTTCTCAATTCAAGTCAAACCTGAGACAAAATAAAATGGGTGACTATAGACTGAGCTAAGGGTGTCACAATGACCTACACATGGCCTACTCATCCTCCACGTTTTAAGAAAATATTCAGTACAATTAAGCATACTGAATTCAAGCCTTTCTGCATTCAGAATTGCAGGGCATCTGCAGAGACAGATCTAATATTAGGAGTGGCAAAGCTAAATCACAAAGCAGACTGATCAAGTGGCAGATTCTGATACCAAATGTACTGTGTTATGATTTGCTGCTGCCACTTTATTGAAAAACAATCTTTCCATCTACATAGGAGTGAAATAAACCAACATAACACAATGACCAACATTTTGTAGTCATGATATATGACATGACCAGGCCATATGGACAATGACTGCCAGATGAGTCTGGAGATGTCACACACACACACACACACACACACACACACACACACACACACACACACACACACACACACACCATTCACCATAGCCAGTGGGTGAAATTATTATTCAAAAATTAGTTTCTTCATCAGCATTAAAATAAGCGAAATGCTTGCACAATACAAAAATACTATAATTTAGATATATACAACTTAAAATGACTTCAGCACCTACCTCCTATCTTCCCTGCTCAAACAGAATGTTATACAATAATGTCTCAAGTAAATTGTATGACATAATATTAGAGTCCATTTAAGAAGACAAAGTACCAAAGAAATGTTTAACTATATGCAGCCAGTGTAAGCTCTATAGATTACAGTAAGGCTGATGACTCTATTGTATCACAGATTATTAGTAAAGATATATAGCTTAATAGTGATAACAAATGTTTCAAGGTGGTTAATAAATAAGCAAGATCCTGGAGGTGAATGGCCAGTGGCAAATGATGTTTATATAATGGAAGGAAAGAGAGAAGGAAAGTAATTGTAGGACTAGTGAAGAAAAGTACTATTTTTCACATTTTAGGAGACACAGCAGAGGAAGGAAAGGCAATAACCCCTTTTCATATTATAATGCAGTATACTAATAAAATGATTTCTATTAATGGAGTAATGCAGAAGAATGAGCTAAGATATAAAAAAAATAAGAGATGTAAGATGTATTACAGTGAGTGTAAAGGAAAAAAACAGTGAAAGGTAATTTATTTATTTATTTATGTATGTATTTATTTGATTTCTTTGTTTGCTTTTTACTGGTCTAACATCACACTTTTCCAAATACAGTTATTTGTTATTTCATTAACTAGCAGAAACTGTTAGCTTTGTGCCAGAGGTCAGGTTAATTTTCCTCATCCTCAGGAATGGATGGAATAGTGCATGTTCATCATATTGATCACTGCTGTAGCTATATGGGTTATATTCTGCCAAGGATGTAACAACCAGCCAGTGACCCAAGCTTCAGGCACCTTCCATGCATTCAGTGTCAGGCAGCTTGAGCTGAGCTAACTGAAATACATATTTGGGTGGCAAGCCCTTCTGAGCTTTACAGCCTGTGAAGAGTCTGCACCTAATGTGTTTTTTGAGGATACATGGTCAGCTTTTTCTGTTCCTTTGCAGAACATTTAAGTTCTCTTTAGTAAAAAAAAAAAAACTTCCATTCAATTACTTTTTGTGATTATGAATACATTCCTCTTCAGGAGATTTATTTTAAAGCTAGGAGTGTGTGTTTTAATGAACTGTCACAAGATTGCATTGTACTTTTAAATGGGAATGTTCTTTTCTCCTGTCAGATTAAAAGTTGTTTAAAGTGTTTCAATAACATTTTTTTTATTTTTTTATTTTTATTTTATTTTTATTTTTTTGTGGAGACTGGCATGGGTTTTTAAATGCTTTTTACTGAGTTTTTGTGTGAAAATGTGACTTTTAAAGACTTAAAATTTTTACTAGCCTTTGCTGCTTGTTTTCTCCAGGAAAGAGGCATCATTTTTGTCTTGACCATTGAACAAACAGATGGCCTTTCTTCCAGCCACAAAAAGAAAAAGTTAAGCAAACAGCCTTTGCCACCACAGCAGACTAACAAATTTCCTCAGCTGCAGGTGGGAGTCTCTGCTGTGGCCATTTGTTGTACCTCAGATCACTCATCTTTTACCATGGATTACCCTGAAGTAGCACTAACAGCCACTATAGACCAGAGGTCACACACAGCCTCTGCAGCTGTGTAAGTCCCTCAACAGGCAAGGTTGATCCATTCTTGTTGGCCCAGGGGGATGGAACAGGGAAGGCTTCACAATTTTTTCAAGATGTTGCGCCTACTCAGGGGAAGCTACTACTGGCATTTATAACACTGTCAGATCCATTTATTTCTGTTAAAAAGGGACAGAAAACTAATCATGTACCTACTCCTCCTCAAATGTCCTTAGATAAGAGAAATTTACTGGGTATGGCTTAGGGTTTTATTCATGCTTTTCATCATCTTTACTGATTACTTTCTAATGAAAGAAAGAAGGATACTTCCTTTCCTGAAGAGATTCAAGATTCTGAATATGGGCATAAAAATGAAAAGTCATATTTAGGTTTTCTCCTCAGTTTTCTGATTCAGACTCAGAGTACAGCTTAGCTTCTAGTTCTCCCTTTTGAATTCCTCTCTTCTTGAGATGATTTTCAGAATGTGCCAGTATTTTCAGTGGGAGTATACTAAATTTTCTCAGTCTCTCGGAAAATTTTATGAGCTGTTATAGAAGCAATTTCCTGAACCATCAGCATTTCCTCTAGTTCTTTCAGCTTTGGATGGTCTGTCTCTGCTGGTACTCTTCCTGATAGCCAGTCTACTGCCCAAAAAAGCCAAAATAATGTATAAAATTTTATACACTCTTCCCAAACCTGACCAAGCAGCTATAGCTTTAGTTGTTCCTACTGCTGTTAAACAGTTAGTTAATTCCTATCCTTCTCTTACTGATAAAGATGGGAACATTATTGATGGATACGGGAAAATAATGTATCCTTCTCCAACTTTAATTTTCAGAACTTTGAATTGTCTAGCTGTCATATTAATGTTTATTCTGAATAATTATGAAATTATGAGGAATGTTTGTTCTGCTGTTTATTTTTTTCTCTCAATTTTTTTTTATTTTTCAAATACATTTGAATGAATTTCATAGTATTTATACATAACATCTTAAATAACTATTTACACTATTTACACTGACACTATAACAAACCTTAATGTATACAATTACTTTATAAGTATGTCCAATCCATTATCAGAGTGTCTGATCAATTACTGCATAGTGTCAATTAATGATAAGACTTTTCCCCAAGGGTTGTTGATAAATGGCTTTGGATAAATTCTTAGTTCTTTAATTTTAATTTCCACTAATGCTGTGGTCTTCGATAGGCTGCAGAAGTCTTCCAAAGTTGGTATTGTGTTTGTATTCCATATTCTTGTTATACACGCCCTTGAAATTGCAAGTACAGTCCATACTAGATCCATGTTTGACCTATTCAAATGAGGACCTTCGTTCACATTTAATAATACAAGAGCTTAAGTTAAATAAAATGATCTCAAAACAAGTACCCTTGACAGAAAAATACAGCAGTCAGTTGTTCTTTGGTGCAATAATCCAAGTTTAATTCACACAAGCAGCTTCCAAGGTTTAAAATCAAAGCACATAAAGGCACATAAACACCTTTCACCAACTCAGCGTTTTCATCTTAATTAAACAGACTTCATCAGATGCAGACTCCTACCAAACTACACCTATTTATATCAAATAATATTTAAGTTATTCAATCAGCGACCCTGAATAAATAAATGTAAATTAAAAAAGCCTAAAACTCATGCCTTGTCATTTGTAAAATGAAATGTTAAAAACACACTTAAAAGACTTAAACATTTTCTTATTTGAGTGCATTCCCACTAAAAGTCACTAGAGGGAGCCTTTAACAAAGGAATACTAAAAAGTTCACATATTTTAAATACAAGCTTTTAAATTTCATATGTCTTTTAAAATTGTATTGTGTGATGTTGAATATTTAGTTGCATGTATTTATTATTTATTGATATGCAACTTCACTAACAGTTGGAATGAAAATGTGTAAATCTTTTAAGTGTGTTTTTAACATTTCATTTTACAAATGACAAGGCATGAGTTTTAAGCTTTTTTAATTACATTTATTTATTCAGGGTTGCTGATTGGATAATTTAAATATTAATTGATATAAATATGTGTAGTTTGGTATGAGTCTGCATCTGATGAAGTCTGTTTTAATTAAGATAAAAATGCTGAGTTGGTGAAAGGTATTTATTTGCCTTTATGTGCTTTGATTTTTAAAGCTTGGAAGCTGCTTGTGTAAATTAAACTTGGATTATTGCACGAAAGAACAACTGACTGCTGTATTTTCCTGTCAAAGGTATTTGTTTTGAGTTTATAGTTCATTTTTGTACCTTTGCTGGTTTTTTCTTGGTTTAAATAAAATAATACATTAAATAAAGCTTGTAGAAAGTTAATACCATTCCAAAATGGCTCAATTTTAACACAATCAAAGAAAATGTGGTTCCTATCTGCATTGTGTACTTGCGCATATCTCCAACATAATCCTTTTATGGAAGAACTAATTTTACTGATTCTATCTGGGGATAAGAATGCTCTGCGCAAACATTTCCAACTAAAAACTTTCCAGTATTGTGTAAAGGATGTGCATTTTATCGATAATAAGATATTTGTTTTAATATCTTCAGTTAACTGTATTGAGTGTCCTTTTGTTGTATATTTCCAATATGAGGTTTTGCGTGTTGTTTTATAGTTTATCAATAATTTGTAAAATTTTGAAATACTACTTTCCCATGTCAAAGTCATTATATATGATTTCATATATGTATTTCATAAATGTAGGTATTTCTTTAAATTAAGATTTGTTAATTATTCTACTTAAATCTTGTGGATATGACAGAATACTCTGCAAAGTTAGTCAGTTCTCTTGTGGAATTTTGTATGTTGATTTTATTACTTGCATTTCTAAAACTTTTAGTTCTTTGATACATTGGAACCAACAAACAAATCCTTTCTGTTTTCAGGAATTAATCATTTATCTCTATATTTTATGTGGAAAGTTCTTTGTGACTATAAATGGTGTTAAAAGATCAAACCAGATTTTAAAATCTATATTTGCATTAATAATTTTCCTAAATGAGTCAATGTAATAATTAATCATACGCATTTTAGTGGGTTTAGTTATGTTATATTGCATACTAATACATAATATGTACCATGGCAAATTGTATTTATCTGTTATTTGAACTTTTTTTTATAAATCAAATTAATTTATTCATATTACATTTAGTAATTCTTTCCAATTTACAGAGTAATTTGGATTTATCCAATCTGAGATTGTTTTAGATATTGATGCTTTTATATATGTTTCTATATCAGGAAAGTTTAATCCTCCCTGTTTCCATGGTCTGATATGATGTATTAAAGCTCTTCTAGTTCTTTTGGGAAACCATAAAAATTTTATTAGGCATGAATTTATTTCTTTAAGTATATTCCTTTCTGGTAACAGTTGTATTGCCAAGGCTATATATAGGATATTGGGCAGTAAAACCATTTTTATTAACTGTAGTCTATCTTCAAATGTTAATATTATTTTCTTCCATTTTTCCAAAGAGATTTTAATTGTATTGATTATATTATTGTAGTTTTTGAGACTAACTCATTATTATCCCTGCATAACTCAATTCCTAGATATTTTAAGGTAGATTCTTGTTTCCCTATGATGTGATTCCCCCTTAGTCTGCAGTTTTTTTTTATTTAAAAATAAAAATTTGGATTTTGATTTACTGAAATTGAGTCCTGAAGCCATGTGAAAATTGTCAATTAATATTTCTAATTATTCTAATGTCTCTTTTGTATTAGATAATGTTAGTAATATGTCATCAGCAAATAGCATTACTTTAGAATTGTATTGTTCAAAAACATCTATTCTTTTGATTTTTATATTGTTACAAATTGAATCTGCCAATATTTCAATAGCCAGAGCAAACAGAATCAGTGCCTATAGTTATATGTATAGATTCAGAGGTAAAAGGACCTAACTTGTCATACGCTAAATTATATATATATATATATATATATATATATATATATATATATATATATATATATATATATATATATACTCTTTAGGAAGATGAACAAAGGAAGCAGGAAATTCAAATAGCATTAGCATTTTGAATAAATATTCCCAATTTAGGGAATCAAAAGCTTTCTCTATATCTAAGCCAATTATGAGTGTTCTTTATTTTCTTTCTTAACATAATCTATAAGAGAAAGTATCCTTTTAATATTGTCATGTGCATGTCTATGATATATAAATCCAGTTTGATCATTATTTATTGTTTTGGAGAGTGGTATTTTCATTCTGTTATTTAATATTGTCATAAATATATTTTAGTCATTATTTCATAATGATGTAGGTCTATATGAGGTACAGAGGTTTGGGGATTTGTTTTCCTATAGGATTGGTGTGATTAAGGAATAACTCCAAGAAGGTGGCATTAAAGCTTGTGACTGAATTTCTAATAGACTTTATGGAAGAGAGAGAGTATCTTTGAAGGAAAAAGGTTATATATTTCCATAATTATGTCATCTATACCAGATGCTGTATTATTATACCCTCTTTTATTGTATCTGTAATTTCATTGTAGGATATGGGTGCTTGCAGATCTAGTTTTAATTTTTCTGGTATTTTTATATTAGAACATTTTTATCTATATTTAATTGATCAATATGTATATTTTCTTTTTGGAAATGTTCCATATCGTGAATTCTATAGGCATCAGGAATGTCACCTATATCTGAGAAATTTTTCCTTTTCTTTTCGTGGAAGATACTTTTAATGCTATTAGCTTTCAATTGTATTTTAATTCTTGTGGACAAATGATGTAGACATTTGGGAGAAGTGACCAAGGTATTAATTTTTGGGTCCCTATTAATTATTCAAACATTTTAAAGTTCGAAAGTCATATGGTCTAAATCATATGATCGAACTTTAAAAAGTATGACGGTGAAAAGCAACGGCTCTGTATGGTGCAGAATGGGAACATTTCCCTTTTCTGCACTGAAGTGCGATCTCAGAGTTGGTATATTTATGTAGGGGGGTGTGGGGGTGCAGGGGGCTTGCTCCCCTGCTCAGAACATTGAGGCATGTTTTTTTTATTTTTTATTATATTTTTGATGATTCAAACTTCATTCATATGATGTGGAACATATGAAGCTTGCAGTTTTGAAACTTTGACTATATAATATAGACCCTAATTTTAAATTTTCTAAAGCTAAACTAGTTTTATGTTAGATATTCTTGTTATGCATTGTTTAATACTTCTACTTTCTTTTTCATCTGCAAATGATTTTGATTTTTTTCAGCTTTTACTGACAAAAGTTTGGATTGTATATATAATAATTCAGAATCCCATTCTCTGATTTTTTATACCAAGTTAGGGTTTTACCATATATGTAAGCTTTTAATGAGTCCCATATCATTATTTATTTATCTCTGTGGTGTAATTAATATCTAAGAAGAACTGTAATTCAGATAATAACCAGAGTTTGAACTCTTTAATTTTAGTTATATATGATGAAATTTTGGAGTTAAAGTTTAAGGGTTTGTACCCATTTTGAAGTTTTAGTATCAATGAATTGTGGTCTGAAAAGGGGCAGGGAGTGATTGAGAAAATTAATGATTTTAGAATGTAAGTCGTGCAGCAAATATTTTATCTATTCTAGTTTGGGTACCAAATCTGTGATCTTGATGGGAAAACAATAAAGATTTATCTTCTTTAAATCTGAAAGTTTCTACAAGATGAAATGAGTCTACCCACTTGTTTAAAGCTTTTGATGCATAAGATGTACACAGCAGTCTTTTATGCGTAGTTTCAGAAATATCAAATATACAGTTAAAATCTCTTCCTAATATTAAGTTGCCTTTATAATTATTGGAAATGAAATCCAAGTGTTTTTTAACAGTTTCTGTTCCAATGCCTGGGAACCAGTATAGATTGGTTAGGGTCCATATTCTGTTATTATATTTAACTATTACTAATGCTGTAAGGCCTTCTTTATCTTCATACTTATAAATGATTTCTGGGTTGATCACATTTGTTTTCCATAAAATTGTTACCCCTTTTGTTATAAGTGAATGTGCCAATATCATATATTCCTTAGGATTACATTTGTAATTGTCATTTGTTTTGAAATGAGTTTCTAGCAGGAAGACAACTTGTGCTTTGTTCAGTTTTAAATATTACAGTAGATTTGATTGTTTAAGCCATTGATGTTTAAAGATGATAAAGTTAAATCCATCTTATGTTATTTAGACTGTGTATCTTTTGTTTTATTGTGACTATTAAACATTTTCCTCTGATAACTATAAAGCATATGGTTGAGCTTTTATAGGAAATTATCAGTTTTATACTTTGAGTGTTTACCAATAAAGTAATGCTTTGATCAGGCATACTAAAATGTTTTTGCAAAATAAATTTAAATTAATAAATGTTAGCAAAACTAAGATTTGCACTAGCCATGGAATGAAAATCATTCCTAATCTGATTGATAAACCCAAGCCCATCAGATTATCATTCATACCTTGACAATCCAGAACATCTGAGCTTCATAAATTTTATCATATGGAGAATATTTGTAAAAGGAATAAGTATTATGTATATTATTTTGAACAGATATAGTACTATTCTAGATTAGACAGACTTCTAATACAATATAAATGTCTACTTATTGTATAAGCAATTAATATTTACATGAAAGATAGATATCAAGCAATTCAATCATAGTAAAGTAGGATGTATCATACATAAAACCTCAGTAAAAGATTATAGCACACAGTTGTTTAACATAGTCACCCTTATTGATGAAGTCTTTCAAAACATATTACTTAATATAAATAGATGGCAATAATATTTATACCAAATGTTTATAATGCAATGTATTTTACTGGATATATCAGAAGTTATATTTCATTGTTTGCTGGCAATTAAATAATCACTTTGTTTGTTGCTAACTTACTTAAAGCATCAAGTTTGTTTTATGTGAACATTGATGAAAGTTGGTGTATTTTAATTATTAGTGCAAACCCTTCCCCCCATTTCCTACATATAAGGATTTTCATATCTGTCATTTCTTATTACAAAATGAGTGAAATTATAGGTTAAAAACAACAAATTCACTTATTGTGATTAATGATTACAAGTTCTCTTTCCATATTCATAAATTGCCATTTTATGGTATATACTGAAAGTTTTTAGAATTAAATGGCAACATTCTATTTTGTTTAATCAGCAAAGGTTAAACTGAGTGATTATTCTCAATTTAATACTATTTTTTTCAGAATGTGAGTATTACAGTCTGTGACATTCCTAGTTCAGGCTTCTATTCTTTCCATTGAACAACTTTGTCAGCTTGCTGTCATGTATAAAACATTAGTTACCTTGGTAACAGCTTAAGTATTATGTATGGTCAAGATGGGGTACAAAACCACAATTCAAACCACAATTCAAGTTAATGAAATTATATGACTTGTTATGCACATTTACTTATACGAGAAAATCATCATGCTTCCCCTTGATGTTCAATATAGCATATGTCATTTATGACAAGTTCATAGGTTCATAGGTTCATACTAGGCTATCTGCCCGAGGGCATTTACAAGCCTAGCCCATAGTTTTGTGGCTTACGCCACCCCTTTAGTATGGGGAACTATACCCATTATTTTGCTGTGCCTCTGTCGAGCAGTGACACTGAGGTAATCCCTGGGGTATATCTGCGATCTCCCATCCATTGGTCAAGATTTCTCTTGAACAAGGCCAGCGAGGTGCTCTGCCTCACATATACCGGGATTTTGTTCCATAGCATAGGGAGTCTTTGGGTGATGAATCTATCCCTCCAGCACGTCCTATTAATAGCCGTGTCGAGGTTTGAGTCTCCCGCCCTTGTGGCTCTGACGGATCTAGATTTTTTGAGGTGAAGCATATTCATCAAATCTGGGTTTGACATGGCCTTGTATGTCAGGCACAGGTCACCTCTGAGCAAGCAGTAAGAGACTGAATATAGCTGAAGTTCTTTCAGTCGGGCAGCATAGGACAGATTTTTGAGACCCTTTATCCTTTTGGTGAGGAACTTTTGTGGCCTCTCCAGCTGCTGCAAGTGTCGGGTCAGATACATTCCGAATGGGGCATTGTACTCAATCATTGGTCTGATGAGTAATGAGTATAGGGAAACTATGACCTCCCTTGATCTAGATGTGAATCCCTTCATGATAAGGTGGGCAATGTAGAAGGTCTTCCTAACTACTTTAGCTGCATGTGTGTCGAATGACAGGCTACTGTCAACCTGGGTCCCCAGGTCCCTGATAACTTCTTCTGTGCTCAGTGGATTGCCACCTATATGGTAGCTAGGGGTAACCTTGTTTTTCCCGAAGGGTATGACTATGCATTTTTTGGCATTTAACTTTAGGCCATGGCTCTGGCACCAGTTATCCGTTTCTGTGAGACCCTTTTGAAGGATATCTGTGTCAGATGTGTTTCGACTCTGGCCCAGTTTGCAGTCATCTGCAAACTTTGTCAGCCATAACCCTCCTGTGTTTGCTTGTACTTCGGAAAAGTAGATGCCAAACAAGAGTGGGCCCAGGACTGAGCCCTGTGGGACACCACTTGTGACAGGCTTTGAGTCTGACATGGCACCAGCAACTTGGACCCTGTGGGTTCTGTCACTCAGCCAGTTTGCAACCCATCTTGTGATGTATGGGTTAACATTTAAGCTGATGAGTTTTTCAATGATACCCGAGTGGGTTAAAACAGTAGTATTATTATACACAAACAGTAGTATTATTATACACAAGCCAATGTTATTAAACTGAGTGTTTCTTGTCAATTTAATACTATTGTTCAGAATATGATTGTTACATTCTGTGACATTTCAAGTTCAGGCTTCTATTGTTTCTCTTGAACAATTTTTTCAGTTTGATGTCATGTATAAAACATTAATTACCTTGGTAACTGCTTAAGTATTATATACGGTCAAGATGGGTTACAAAAACTATAATTCAAGTTAAAGCAATTGCATGACTTGTTATGCATATTTACTTATACAAGAAAATCATCATGATTCCCCTCGATGTTCAATGTAGTCATCTATGTCATTTATGACAAGTTAAGACAGTAGTGTTATTATACACAAGCCCATGTTATTAAATCCTGTCTTTAATATCTAAATTCAGCAGACTGCTTCATCTTATATGACCATTATATATTTTATGTCTAGATTTACTAAAATCATACATTACATAACTATTGTGTTTTTTTTTTTTACTGTTGCTTAGTTATTTGAGAGACCACAAGCCATAATGCTTATTCTTATTACTAGCTCCTTCCAAGCATGTTTATACAGTCCATAGACTTTGAATGATGAGACCCTTCTAGTTTCTTATTTGTTATAAGTATATTTCCATCCTTACATACACACATATCAGTACTTCAAGCACGAGGAACAATGCCGATCCAGTTTTGCCAGAATACCATTCACTAGTTCATGTGGTGTGCTTCCAGGCTGTTCTTAAAATATCCAAACCAGTATTTGCCCTGTCCATTTTTACCTATCTGTTCCATGCACTGGTCAGTCTGCCAGAGAACCACTCAACACACCTTCCATTCCCACAGATATTTCCATGAAGGAAATCTGATGACTCTCTATTACTTCCCAGCAACACCAAACACCCTTAGAATCAACTATCCCCATATGCACCTCCCTGACCACTGCAAAGGGTACTGCACAAGACCAAGTGCTCTTAGTCTTTCACAATAACTCAGACTTCCACTCTTATGTAAGTCTTTAATTTGTTTGGACCAAAATCCATTTTAAATATAAAATTGCGCTTATTATTATTATTATTTTTTCATCAAGAATCAACTTAATGAGCTAAATGAAGTGTTGGGAGACCATCAGTATGTGTACATGTGGTTTAAAACAGCCATTTTATTATTTATATATATATATATATCTATATATATCTATATCTATATATATATATATATATATATATATTTTTTTTTAAACCAAAAACTTCATTGCTGAGAATCATCTTGGAGGCTCATCAGAGCCATTAAGCATTATCATCACTCTGTGTCCATTACCATAACAACCTAGGAGCATCTGTTTCTGTTAGTGTGTCTGTGTACTGCATACCAGAGGCTCATGATGCACCTGAAGCAAAGCTTCACTTCACTGCAACTTGAAGCCTAACTTTCCTCCCTTTCAGCAAGGCAGCAGCCAGAAAAAGAACAGAGAGCAAACAGATAAAAAAAAAAACTCCAACAACCCGCCACAACAAGAGATAACACATTCTTCCAGCCTTCCCACCTCTCACTCAGCATATGTATAAACAAACTAACTGCCAAAATATCCCAAATCACAGTTTTATCCATCCCCTTCCCCTGGATCCAGGCAAAAACACCAAATGTCTCTTCCTAATACACAAGCATCAGTAAACCTTGATCACAAGCCACAACCCACAGCTTCCTAGAGACAAAAATGGCAACATTCAACAGCTGCCAGACACAGCTGCATCCACACACACCATGTCAGGCTTAATCAAACAGCACTTAAAGCTATGATATCTGACATAATTGATATTAACTATGTTTCAACAGAATAATAATGACATTTGTACTAGCTGCCAGGCACAGCTGCATCCACACGCACCATATCAGGATTGATCAAACAGCACTTGTAGCTGTGATACCTGCCATAATTGATATTAACTAAATTTAGACAGAATAAGGATGACATGTGTACTAAGAGCTTGCTAGTATCATTTAATCAGGATATACATGACATTTCTAAATCATACTTTAACTGAAGAAGGCATTAGTCTCCATGACTGCATTTTTTTTTCAAAACACTCTACTGTTACTGCTATTATATATGATGTTAATTTTATTTTTATTTATTTATTTATTTATTTTTATTTTTCATTTGTTTACCGGGCTTGTCTAACTGGATATATTTCCATTTTCAGTAGAGGCCCGGGGAGAAAAGCTCCGGCTTAGTAAAAAAAAGAAAAAAAAATACACATTTTTTTGTCAAAAAAATTAAACATGCAGGCAAAAGAAGAAGAACTAGACAGTATAAATACAAATGTATAGAAAATATACAAGTCAGAGGAATATAATTTGTTACATTTGAGTCTAAACTCTGATAAATGGTACCTTGTTGTGTTAGTCAATTCATTATTTAAATTATAAGTAAAAACAAATGAAAAATTAAAAATGAACAAGACAAGTATTCATTAAGTTAAAGTAGGAGAATAGAAACTTCTGTTTGTTTTATATGTTGCTTTCTTTGGCTTATATATAATGTAAATAGTAACCCATCTTGACCTACTTTTGTTTATGAAGAATTATTGGACTCTTTGAACATTCTGAATAAATCATTACTGTTCCTCAGTTGTTTAAGAAACCCTCCTTTTTTATTTTTATTTTTTCAAATTAGAACAGATGACAAGTGATATAGCATATCAGTTGATACTTTGAGAGATGAAGTTGTAAGAGTTATTCTTTTGGGACAGCTATCTTGGAATCAGATTTTTGTTTCTTCTTTCAAGCATCAGTCCAAGGATTTGTTTCTTTTATTCTGTTAAGAGTAGGGGCCATTCTGTTAAGAGTAGGGGCCATCCATTTCATTTTTTTCTGGGATAGACACTATATTGTTGCTTTTGATGAATATAGTAGCTTCTTCTAAGTCATTAAAGGTTTTCATCTCATTGGCAAAAAGCATTTTTATCTTGGCTGGAAAGGCCAGCTGTACTTTAATGTTTCAACAGTTTTATTATTGGCCAGACTTTTTTCCTTTGTTCCAGTATTCTGGTAGAATAATCATTGTCAAACCTTATAAGGCTTTGATTATATTTTAAGGGTGATTTTCTCCAAACAGATTTTAATATTAGTTCCTTGCCCTGAAATGAAAGAAATTTTATAACTATTGATCTATGTGGAGTATTTGTTGAGTTAGAAGCAGGTTTCCTCAGTACTCTATGCACCCTTTCAATTCTAAATGAAAGTGACTCTTTCAAGTCTAAAAATTCAGGAATCCAGGTGTTAAGAATGAAATAATGTCTTCTTCAGTGTTTTCAGGCAGACCAAAGATCCATATTTTGTTTCTGCTTTCCCTGTTTTCTAAGTCATCTATTTTGTTAAGCATCATTGTATTCTGTTTAAACAGAAATTCTTTTTGGAATTCTTCTTCTTTGAGTCTCCCTTCATTGTCATTTAGAGAAGTCTCTATATTTGTTATTTTTGTATGGTGTTGCTGTAATAGTTTCTTAAGAGTATCAGTCTGTTTTTGAGAATTTAATTTAAGGTTTTCTAAGTCATGTTTAAAGCCATCCATCTTCAAAGATAGTTCCTTTAAGGTAAATGTCATCAATTGCAGTTCTTTTTTCAAAGTAGCATCTGGATGAGAATTCATTGAATTGTTCATATTCACTGACTCAATATATCTCTTAGTTACTTGACAGGAAAATGTCTGTATATTTCCACCAAAATTGATGTTTATGTAGTTTAGCAGTTTATCTGTAGAGTGCTGATGTTTTAAACTTGAAAATAATAAAATGTTCCTATATTATTATACTAGTTTATGGAGCTCTCAAAATTCACTGCTGTCATTTGTCCATCTAGGCTCCACCCCCAGTCTGCTGTTTTGTCTTGTGAAGAAACTTCTAAATTAAATTTAGTTTCTGCAGCTGTTCTAATCACTGCTCTCTGTTTACAGTGTGTGTACGACTCTGTTGACAGTTTTTCCAGGGCTCTGCTCTCTGGACTATTCTGCAAAGGTCTGTCTGGTTGCATGATTAGAACCACGCAGGAAAATGTGATTAATGAGATTTTATTCTTTTTTTTGTATAGAGTTTCACTTTTTGCTCACTTTACTGCAGAGGTGATCAAAAATTGTCACCAAAGGGATAAGTTAAATAAGGGAACCTCTAAGATTTTCTGTCCTTCTGTTTTTCTAATTTTCTAAGGAATTATTTAACCCCTCATCCAATTTTGGCATAATGGTAATGATGTTCCAAAACAAAAATTCAGGAACCCCCAAAACCAAGGACAGTCCAACTTGTCATTTTGATTATTTAAGGGACTTTGTTTCCCCCTTCCATCCTGGCAGTCTCCTTTTCCTTCCAGAGTGTCGGAATCTCTTTGGCAGCAGTTTCAGACAAATGGTTTCTGATGGTCATATGTCAAGGTTACAGATGGCAATGAGAGGATATTCCTCCTTACCAGGAGTTTATTCCTTATCTATCAGACCAGACTGTTTTATTTCCACATGTCCTTCATTATACATGCTGTTCCAGGCAGTGATATAACGAGTTCCTCTTTCCCACATTTGGAAAGGTTTTCTTTAAAGGATGTTTTTTAGTGCCAAAGAAAAAAGATGCTTGGAGACCAGTTCTGCATCATTCATCTCAGACCTCTTTGTGATAGTGACTAACTTCAAAATGATGTCACTTCACAATCTGTTACTTCTTCTTCCTCATTCATGTTTTCTGATAACTCTACATTCAAAAGATACTCATCTCATTCTTTTCCAACCAGACTTCATATGTTTCTAAAGGTTTGTTTGTCTGGATTACTTTGTCACTTCTCTGCTTTACCCTTTGGACTATGAGTGTTCACTAAGTGACTAGTTCCAGGTATAGCTCATTGCAGGCTACAGTGTATCCACTTTCTTTTTTCTATATTTAGATGACATGCTTATCTTTTCAGACTATTTTTCAAAGTGTCAGAAATCTCTCACTTGGGTGAGAGATCTCTTACACAAGCTGGGACTCCAAAAGAACATTCAAAAGTTCTTTCCGACTCCTTCACACAGGACTGTGTTCCTGGGGTGTCAGTTGGACACCTCTGTTAAGGTGCTTTTTTTCTTCCGCAGTTAAAATAGATCTATATTTAGATCTATTTCTAAGGTTTTCCACTCAGACTTCAGTCACTGTGAGGAAATACTTTTCATGGCATCCATGATTCTCATAATAATCCTGTCAAGATTCCCCATGAAAAAAGTTACAATCTTATCTAAAGTCTTTGGTCCCATCATCAGCATCCCTTGTCTTTTCAAATCCCAGTGCTGGGGTTTGTCAAACAAAATACTTGATGGAGACAACAAATATCACCAAATCTGGGTCTCCCCATAGCTCTCCCTGTTCCAAAGCAGTCAGTCATCACAGACATCTCATACTTTTCTTGGGGAGCAGTTTCTGGAAGGATAATAGTGCAGGGTATGTGGGACATCTTGAACAGATGCTAACAATTAAATATGAGATGCTTGTCTTTATAAAGGCAATCAGCTCTGAATTAATTTTGGTCCCCAGAACCTCTTCAATTTGTTTCAGACAATACCACAGTCATATGGGACATCTTCAAATAGGAGGGAACCAGGCCACATCCCATTTGCAAACTAGCCATGTTAGCTTGGGATATACCTTCACAACACAATCTCATTCTACAGGCATCATTCATTCCATCAGAGCAATATTGCATAGATTAGGAATAAGGGAATTTCTCTCTTTTTAGCAACATTGTTGCAGCAGATGAGCTGAACAGGTAAAAGCAGACCCTTACATATGAAAACAAGATTGGGGGTCTTCCAAGATTTGATCCATGTGTGGGGATTTCCTCTAGTAGAACCTTTTGCCTCCTCTCTAATCAGTTGGCAAGATTCTGCTCCAATACTCAATGCAAGAAGGCCTGAAAGACAGATTCCATTTTCTTGTTGTTTGTCAAGAATGTTTCTCTATGCTTTTCCAGCTTTTCTTTCACCTCTATCAAGGTTCATTTATTGGCCATTTCAACATGTCTATTGTGTATCCTCTTCTTTCAAAACTTTCTCACGTCAAAATGTTTTTGAAAGGGGTTTTACTTAAAAGGTTTCCAGGAAAAACACTTCTATTTGAAACAGCTAATCTGGCTGACTTGAGGTTCTTAATATGAAAAACAGTTTAACTAACTGTTCTGATCCCTGGAAGAGGTGTATCTGAATTTCAAGCTCATTGTGAAAAATCTTTTATACATTTTTAGCATAATGTCATTGTACATAAGCACTAACATAGGAGTGATAAAATAACAGTAATACATTCATGATTATACATAACATAGTAAGGAACTATTTACAAATATGCCAAATGTCCATCTTTAAGTGAAGTTATTATTATCAAACTAGGATGTGGTCAAAATGGGATTTACAGAATTCAGTAAAGTGGGTGTGGGATTTTTGAGTAAAACTTAGATATTTTTGAACAAGGAGGTGTTTGGTAGCTAGGTGTTTTAATCCATCCCACATGAGCGATGCTCTGTCCTTCCAATGAAGTGTAATGTAGTATTTGAGTAGGGATACTAGTGTTACTAATATACATGTTTGTAGTTTAGACAGACCAGTGGGGGGCATGTAGGATAGCAAGTTTCCATGATAGGGCTGCTTTGTTCATATCCCATCTTTTCAAGTTGAGCTCTTAATGAGCACCAGAGCACCAGAGCTTGTAGGATTACTTACAGCTCCAGAAAATGTGAAAAAAGATCAGATTTGAGGTTATCACAGTAGGGGCAGCAAGGGGAGGTTTAGGGATATGTCTTATTAAGTATGGTTGGAGTAAAATAACCATTATGAAATATCACAATTTGTGTATATTTAAGCTTTTTAAGGATAATGAGTTTTGAAGTTAGCTGGATAGCACGGGAGATTTGGTTGGTTGAAATTGATGGGTCAAGGTCCTTCCAATATATAGAGAAAATTATATCCTTTTGAGTTTTGATTGAGAAAATACATTTGCAAGAACTACATACAATTTTCTTATTTAAAGATAAAAGGTTCCCTAAAGTCTTACAGGTTTTGATGTCATTGGCATTTATGACAGGGTTCTCTGTAATACAGTGTCTGAGGTCACAAATATGCCTTATAATGATTGTATAACTTTTTGGGGGATTCAACTGAGTTCTCATTTCAGTAATAGTACTGTTCCTGAAGGGAAATATATCTGAGATATCAATCTCTTTTCAAGAGTGGGTAGTTGCTTAACTTAATCATCTTATTGCTCATTTTAAGATTGGGGTTAAAAATATTTGAAAATCTTTTGTATGCTGGAGATTTTATGTTTTATAGTTGGGTGTATTTTAAGATTTTTTAATCTTTCACTGTTAAGGAAAGGGAGGGCTATGGGGTCAAAGTGAAGTGTTCTAATATAGTTGTATAGGAGTTTAACCCAAGTTGGTGACCATTGATGTAAAGTTGTAATATAGTCAGATGCTATTAGTCTGTTACATCTTGTGATGTCATAATACAGTTTAAAGTCGGGTAACCCTAAGCCTCCACTATTTTTGGGATAAATTAGTTTGTTGTAACTGATTCTGTTTGATTTGGGAGCCCAGATAAATTTGGAGATAGTAGACTAGAGGGCTTTAAAGAATTTTTTGTTGATAGTTATATTGGTGGCATTAAACATATATAGAAGTCAGGGTAAGAAATTCATCTTGATTGTGGCTCTTTTAGCAAGAAACAGAAGCTGAAGTTTTGCCCATCTGTTGACGTCTTGTATGTTGGACCAGAGTTTTGTAATATTGTTTAAATAAAAATGTTTAGAATCTTGGTGAAAGGATATTCCTAGATATCACAGAGATTGATTAATTTTAATTCCAGATGATAAGGAGTAGGTGGGTAGTTGAAAAAGAGTTAATAGGAAAGATAGTTTTTTTTTTATTTAGTTTGTAGTTTGAGAATGATGTCAATGGCGGATAATAGTTTTTGAAGGTTCAAATTGGGTAGGGAATATATAGATTTAAATTATTAGCAAAAGGTGATAGAGAACTTTTGGTGTTAAAGATATTGGGAATATGGTGGAAAGTTTTTTGAGATATTAGGAGGAATAAAGGTTCAATGTATAGATTAAATAAGTAGAGGGACATTGGGCAGCCTTGTCTGGCTCCATTCTTAATGTCAATATGAGAAGATAGATTTTTATTAATTTGTAGAAATGTGTGTGCCTTAGAGAAAAGTGTTTTGATAGCTTGTATAAAGTTGTTGATTATGTCAAAGAAGGGTAAAATATTTCTTAGAAAGTCCACATTAAGTCTGTAAAAGGCTTTAGAAGCATCAATTGATGAAGTATAAATTGGAGTACGGGTATGGTTAGAGAGAGTAATCATAGTGTCAAGTGTAAGAGTATGGTCGAAAGTCTGTCTATGTTGTATAAAACCTGATTGTTCAGAGGAGACAATGTTCAGGATAATGGGTTTAATTCTGTTGGCTAGTAATGACGCAAAGATTTTCATATCAAGATTTATTAAGGCAATAGGTCTGTAGTTCGTGGGTTTTTGAAGTCGGAGTTTGATTTGGGAATAAGAATCATTTTGGAGGCATTTAGATGTAAATCACTTATTCCATTCCTAGTAATATAGTTGAAAAGTTGAAGAAGAAAGACAGATATCTTTTGAGGGAAGGCTTTGCAAAATTCAGCCATGAGGCCATCTGGGTCTGGCGCTATATTGGGTTTAAGTTTATTGATTGTCATAATGATTTCTTGTTGGGTGATGGGGGTAGATAGTGTTTTTTGTTGATCTGAACTGATTTTGGAAAGTTTAGTTGGTTTAAGAAGGCATCTATATCTTGTTTGTTTAGAGAGAGGTTTGATGAGCTATAGGATTTGGTGTATACACTTTCAAAAATGTGTATAATATCTTGACTAGTATGGTAGAGTTTGTCTTGGTAGAGGAGTTCTGTAATGTTTGGGGATGGTTTGTTTTGGTTAACTAGTCTTGCCAGGAATTTGTACAGCATGTGAGACCACTCTGAGTAATTCGCCAATATTTTTATGTCTTGGTAGGTTAAGTTTTCTGCATTGAGATCATATAGTTTTTGCTGTAGTTGTGTTATCTGTTTTTCAGTGTCATGGTTAAAGGTTGACTGGAGTACAGATTGAAAGTTCAGAATTTTTCTTTTAATGTTGGATTCTTCCTGAAGGTATTTTTTTATAGTAAGAAGCTTTACTTATAAAGGTACCTCTAATTATGGACCTAATGGTGGTGTAGTAGATGTCAAGAGGTAAGTGGTTAAGGGCTAAATTGTCTAATGCACGGTCCAGGATGGCATGGATCTCCTGTAGCAATTCTTTTTTCCTTAATAAGTTAGGGTTAAAGACCCAGTTATACCCTCGGTTAATATTAGCTTGATTGTTATTCCAGTCAATAGTTAGGTTAATCCTAGAGTGGTCAGATAGGTATCTGGGTCAAGTATGCAAAGAGTTTTTATATTTAGTAAATATGTTGGAGATTAGGAAGAAGTCCAGCCTGGACCAAGACTTATGACATTTAGAACAGAAGGTATATTTATTTTTAAGAGTGTTATTAGGTTGGAAGATATGGGGGTCAAATAAGTTAAAGTCATTTTTAAGTTCCTCGAGAGCTAATTAGGAGTGGGTATTGTGTTTAGATTTACGGTCTGATCTGTCAATTTCAGAGTCTTGGACGCAGTTCCTGTCTCCTCCTAATATGTAGTAGTGGTTGGGAAAGTCAAGTATTATTTTGTAAATTGACATTATAAATGCATATCAGGATGGGTTTATCTAATAAAAGTGAGTTTAGTTGTTACATAGCAGCACCTTCTGTCAGGGTCCGTATCATATTTTATAACTTCTCCCTGAAAGTTTGTTTTAATGATTGCAACTTCTGAGCTATTCAGGGTTTTGCCTGAGGCTATGATGTTCTTAATCCATTTTTTCTTCTGAGACGGTTTCAATTTCTCTGGAAGCATGTGAGTTTTTGTAGGAGGATTAGATTAGCTTTGGATTTGAAGACCAGGTGTAATAATAGTTTTCTTTTTTTTTTCAAGCTGAATCCCTTTAACATTCCATGAATCAAATGACCACATATTTGCGTATGTATCTTTGGATCACTAATGGGGAGATGTGGAGAACATAATTAGTACAACACAGAGATAAGAGGGGACATTGGCATAAAACGCTTCCTGTATCATACATGTGCCTATTCACTAAACTACTATGCCTAGAAGAGAGAGAGGTAGTGGTCATTAAAGAACTAAAACAGAGATTAAAGCAAAATTTAAATATTGAAATTCTTCTTACAAATGTTTCTTTAATAGCTTTTATCCCCAGATTTAAAACATATACAATATAGAGTACAAATAGCATGGCTTCCAAACGCATCATCTGCTAGGCTCCTAGTTCTCCATTATTTCTAATGTGGAGGTATAGATAAAAGAGCAACTGACAGTGTTGTCATTTAGGCTACCCCCCTTAATCATAGAGTTTGAGTGGTGGCTGATGTATAAAGTTGTATAACCCTGGGTGTTAGAGAGCCTAGTACATCTTGGGGTGGGTACAAAACAATATTAATAAGTAGTGAAATTGTACTAGTCCTTTTAATAAATGCCAAAGGTGTTATTAATGTATAATATAATGTGATTAAATTATTAGTGATATTCCCTGAGGTAGTTCTCATCACTGATCAGGGAGGTAAAGTGTGATATACCAACTAAAGTTGTACAGATTTAACAGTATAGTGTATAGAATTCTTAGATTGTTAATGTTATAATACTTATAAACAAGTAAACATATTGACATGTTGATATATTTTTCCTGAAAGAGGTGGTTGAGCATAGAACAGTGAGCAAGTCAGTGAATTTAATACCCTTAACCAATCTGTAATGCTTACATATCAGTAAATACTTCTTAAACATCATAGTATATTAACCGTATTTAACAATATTTAACTGCCAGTTAAGGTGAGGTAATTTTCATAAGGTAAAATCAGAGTAACATATTCTAGATGAGTATCATAGATATTCTATTTTGGTGGAGAGTAAGATACAGAAACAGCTACGATCACAATTCCCTCTTGGGGTGCTTAACATACAATACTTTGAAGGTAAAGAGAAAAAGAAAACAAAAAAACAACTGATTGATGGGAGTCCATTAGTTAGATCCATTTAGTCTTTACAGCTGATAAAGTCTGAAGTGGGAGTTACCATGGAGAGCATTCAAGCATAGCAAACAGGTAAGAGCTCCAAGTAATAGAGTATACAGTATATCTGGTGAGAGCCTCAAGAAACGTTTCAGTGATTTATAGTAGTCATCCAGCAGCTGTTAAAGTTATTCAGGGAGTTACTTGGTGGATTGCCTTGAATGCATAGGGATGTCCTTCAAGGATGCATCTGCAGTCTTAACAAATGGGTTGTCCTGTCGTCAGGCAGCCCTTCGGTCGGCTGGATTCCAAAGTCTGGGTCTGGCTTCGGCTGGTGTCGCACTTCACCCGACGTCATTGCGGCAGTTCTTCGGGTATAAAGGCATCAGCCGATGCCATTTTCCTCAGTCTTTCTTGCCGCGTGGCTCCCAAAGCAGAAGCTGTTCGCAAGTGCCGGTCGGTCAGATCCAGAGATTACTACTACCGAATACTACTTCGAAGACTTCTATAAAGCTAAGTACCCGTTAGACTCTTTCTTGCCTCAGCCGATGTCAGAGAAAGTTAATAACTGTTTATCTTGTGGGAAACAAATACCTCATAAAGATTTCCACTCCTATTGCATACATTGTTTAGGCCCAGACCACGACGTAGCAGCTTGTCTAGCCTGTGCTTCTTTTAACCGGTGGACGCTTAAACGTCGCTCGGACTTTGCTGAACAGATTTTCGGCTCCGATTTTGTCTACATTATGTCGTCAGATCCTCCGACTACGCAAATAACCAAAAAGCGCAAAGAAAAGGACCGACACTCGCGGTCCGCGGTTTCGGCCTGCAAAAGTCAACCAAGGCAGACTATCACGACAGATGCCTCAGACCTCGGTTGGGGGGCACACATGATGGACAAGTGCATTCAAGGCCTATGGACTCAAGACCAGCTGCATCTGCACATAAATCTAAAAGAAATGATGGCAGTAAAATTGGCAATCCAGGCATTCAGACCTCTTCTCCAAGAAGGCCAGTTGATGATAAGGACGGACAACACCACAGTTATGTGGTACATCAACAAACAGGGAGGCACACACTCATGCCCCCTATGCCGGCTGGCACTGGACCTATGGGATGTGGCTCTGAGCTACAACATTCAGTTACAGGCAATTTATGTACCAGGGAAGGAAAACATTCTAGCAGACATATTAAGCAGAACTATAACAGATGCCCACGAATGGATGCTGCATCCGGACATTTTCAAAACCATCACAAGAGAATGGGGATTACCACAAATAGACTTGTTTGCATCCCCATGCAATCACCAGTTGAAGAAATTTTGCACAAGGACTTACCACCCACTTGCTTGGAAGGTGGACTCCCTATCCTTCAGTTGGAAAAGCCTGACAGCATACGCATTCCCACCACTACCTTTGATGCACAAGGTGCTTCTCAAGATCAAAGAGGAACGTCCGAGGATCATCCTGATAGCCCCAGACTGGCCAAGACAACATTGGTATCCACTGCTGAGGAGCATGTCCCGGGAACAAATATGGAAACTGCCCCTGATCCCATTACTGCCGACACAGAACAACTACAACATACTGCATCCAAACCTAAAAACTCTGCAGCTAACTGCCTGGAACATTACATAACAGCAATTAACCCAAATTTATCCCAAAGGGTTAAAGACATAATCCTGGAGGCTCGTAGACCTTCAACAAGAAAGAATTATGCAGCAAAATGGAAAAGATATCTCATCTGGAGTACTGCAAAGGGGCAAGATGTGACACTGGTGAACATAGCCAACATCCTGGAATACTTGGCGGAGCTCTTCCATACAGGCCTGTCCTATTCCTCCATCAAGATACATGCATCAGCTATTTCAGCAGAATACAGCTTGAATCCTCCTGTCTTCTCATCCTCTGCTCAGACAGTTTCTGAGGGAATTAAAATGTAAAACCTCCCAGGAAACCTCCATTGCCAGCATGGGACTTGAACTTTGTGCTAGAAAAGCTGACTCTACCTCCTTCGAGCCAGCAGCTACAGCAGAATTGCAATACTTATCCTGGAAGACTGCTTTCCTGCTGGCAATAACTTCAGCAAGATGGGTCTCTGAACTACAGGCTTTAATGGCAGTACAACCCTTCCTGATCTTCCATCAAGATAGAGTATCCTTGAGAACAAATCCTACATTCATGCCTAAGGTGGTATCCAGAGTCTCTTTAAATCAGGCTATCCACCTTCCTACATTCTTCCCCAATCCACAGAACAGGGGAGAAAAGCTCTTGCATACCTTGGATGTACACAGACAATTACGCTACTACCTGGACAGGACAAAAAACAATAGAAAAACTGACCAGCTTCTGGTAGCTTATGCAACAGGAAAGGAAGGAAAACCAATTTCTAAACAGACAATCTCCAAATAGATAGGAAATTGCATTAGATTTTGTTACTCCTACTATGGAAAGAAAACTCCAGAGAACATCAGGCCTCACTCCACAAGGGCCACAGCCACTACCACAGCTTTCTTACGAGGAGTGGCTACCAAGGACATTATAGAGGCTGCTACTTGGACCTCCGTGCATACATTTGCCAAGCATTATAACTTACCTCTATACTCTAGATCCCGTGCTGGTTTTGCCACTGCTGTTTTGCAAGGGATCCTGACTATACCATAATCTATTCTCATTTCCTCCTCCCCTAGTTTAGCTATGGTATTCTACCCATTTGTTAAGACTGCAGATGCATCCTTGAAGGACAAAGTACAGTTTTGTACCTACCATAAATGTAGATGTCCGAGAGGAATGCATCTGCAGTCAGGATACCACCCTCCTTCCCTCTGAGGTACTCTAGGGTACTTACCAATCTTCAGCTAGCTTGGGGGATCTATTATGGTGTATTTGTTTGTATATATGTACATACATGTTTATTTTGTGTGTTTGCTCTCTACTATTTGGAAACTTTGGCATTTATACAAATTTAGCCAACAAAGAGGGCACCTGGCATCTGGGGCAAGAAACACTGAGGAAAATGGCGTCGGCTGAAGTGCGACACCAGCCGAAGCCAGACCCAGACTTTGGAATCCAGCTGACCGAAGGGCTGCCTGATGACAGGACAACCCATTTGTTAAGACTGCAGATGCATTCCTCTCGGACATCTACATTTATGGTAGGTACAAAACTGTACTTTATAGTAAAAGGACATATGCGAGGGTTTACAGGAAGATCAGATACAGTAGATGAATGGCAGGGATACGTATAACAGCAGAACTAATGCTATTAGCAAGAGACTTATTTGGAAGTAAATAATTTCAAGCCAATTTTCAGGTTATCCTGTGCCTTTCCAATCCAAAAGCACTATACACTGTACATTTTCATTGTGTGTAGGTTTTTCGTGCAGTTATCTCTAGCCTGCAATTTTGGATAAGCTGTAAAATAAAGTAGTGGCACTTTAGGGAAGAAGTGACTTCTGGGAAGCTAAGGTCAGGGTTGAAGAAGGAAGTAGCTGATTTGATGAGGTGGATAGCTCCCCGTATGTACCTACAATGGAAGCAATGGTTCTCACTCGGCCAAAAAATCAGTGGATAGCTCCTTTTCAGCTACAGACACTTCATAAGTGGTAAGAAGAAGATTTTTACCTTGTTTTCATAGGGTTCGATCTCCCAGAGTTAGCAATCATCATATTTATAGCACAGGGTTGTTCGTTGTTAGCTTAATTTCAACTTTTAGTAGAGCTTAGTTCAGGAATTGTGTTAAAAGAGTTGTAAAATGTTTGTTTCACCTCCGTAGTGCTGTTGACAGAATATTTGATTCCCTGATGCTGGAAATGTAGTGAGTTAGGGTGCTTCCTTTGGAATTTAGTTTGTTTCTGGATCAGAAAACTGCAGAAACAGGATAATTTTTGTTATTTCATTTTAATTTGAAGTGGTAAATCTTGAGCAAAAAATATTCTACTGCTCTTTCAGACCACATTTCTTTCTTTTTGCTGCTGTGAGGATTTAGTCGCATGTTGGTAGTTAAGCAGTTTAACATATACTAGTCTTGGTTTACTGGAGGCTAAGGGGGGTAGGAGGGCTCAGTGGTCTCTTTCTATTGTTATTTGGTTTGCTTCATTGGTGTTTTCAAGTACAGCCCCAAAAATAGCTAGGATTGTTTCCAGTAATTTAGTTAGCTCTACATTTTCTGGAATAACTCTCAGGATGATATTATTATGTCTGGATCTTGCTTCTAGGTCCAGGATTTTTTGCCGCATTTCTTGTATGGAATTGTTGAGAGATTTAGATTCCTTCTGCAGTTCTTCGAGCTTAACCTCATTATCAAAGATTTTGGCCTCCGATGTTTCCACTCTGGTTACAATTTGGTTGATTGAGTCACCAAAAGATTTTAGCTGGTCTGATAAATTTTGTATGGTCAGCTGGAGAGGTTGTAGTGCTAGCTTTAATTCATTGAGATTTGTAGATTCAGATTTATTTTTACTGGATGCTTTGTTGGTTTCTTGTTGCTTCCCAGTTCTAGGCCTTTTAGTTGAAATGTCTTTTTCTAGAGATGCAAGTACTGAAAACTTGGTTTTGGTAGTTTGAGAGTCCATAGTATCTGGGTCAGTCAGCATTTTGTTTCTTTTTGTTGTTTAGAAAATGTAAGATGAGAATTGGCCTTTGCGTATTCAAGACAGCCTGCAGAAAAAGCACATGTGAAGGAGTCCTGGTAGAATCAAAAGGAATCTTCCTTTTTTTTTTGGTATCCTCTTCTGTACTTAAGTGGTTTAAAGAGTCAAAGGAGCTAGTCTTGCTAGAAATAAAGTTTTAGTTGATTTCTAGATCAAGCTCTCTACCAATAATAGTAGTTTTTAATATTGATTTTTGTAAAGCTAGGTAGCTGCAGTGTCTATAGAATGGCGGCCATTTTGATCTCCTTATCTGAGTTTCAAGCTCTTATGGTGAGTCAGCCCTATCTCATTTGCCATGGAGTTAGGGTTTCTTTGAGAATTGTCTTTTATGCCTAAAGTGGTGTCAGAGTTTACTTTAAGCTAAACTATCTATTCTCCCATTTTATTTACTGATATTAAAAATAGGGAGAAGGGATACTTCATTCCTTGGATTCCACAGACAACTCGAGTACTATCTTGACAAAACTAAATCTTTCAGATCTTCAGATCTGCTGTTCTTCTTTTGAAGGTAAGAAGAAGGGGAAACCAGTGTCTATACGGAATATTTTCAAACAGTTGTCGAAGTCTATTACCTTTTTATACTCTCCACAACAAAATTATTCCAGGCAGGGTCAATGTTCACTCTACCAGGGCTTTGGCTTCATCTATTGCTATTTGGAAGAGGATGGTTTCTAGTAGCATGGTAAAAGCTACACCTTGGTGCTCTGTACATTTACAAAACAATATAAGCTTGATTCGTTCTCTAGGTCTAGATCAGACTTTATAAATAAAGAAAAAAAACAGTATGTTAAGTAAAAGTTGCTAAAACACGACAGCGATAACTATAAGCAAAAGGAATTAGCAACTAGCATGGCCCGAGCAACTAACAAACAACAAAATAAGTTAAAACTTGGAAATCAGTGCACACAGTTTAATAAAAACAAGGTGAGCACTTTCACAGTACAATGACTGCTTCATCAGACCTAAAACTAAAAAGACACACTACAGTTTAAATCTATACAAACCAATAGGCAAACATGAAAGCAGAACATCACAATTGAAAGCAATTAGGTAAAACCTAATGACTCTAGCCCTATACATACTTAATACTACTAAACATTCAAAACTCTGTTAATATAAAATACATTTACATCATATACATACAAAGTTATGGCACATAGAAAATCATGTAAAAAACAATTCAATAAACTCAGTTCATCCAAAAAGCCATATATGTACTTGTTGGCACACGGTTGTATTCAAATTATGTTAACAACAGTTCACTAAAGCTCTATGCATGACAAAGCCCTACAATTACCTGTCTGCACTCCATTGTATATACAATTGAAAGGCTCGACAAATAAGGAAGACTAAACAGTCATCACACTACTCTCAGCAAAAAAAAAGTCACTGAAAACTAATACATAACTATAAAAATCAATATATCATAAGTAAAGAACACAAAGTGTTCTCCATTGAATCAACACTCTGCAGTGCATACAAACTCCCTATCAGAGCATGCATTCAGCTCAGTGACATATAAAATGAACCACCCACTAAAAAATACGAACTAATAAGTATACCCATAAAGACAACTTCAAAACAGGTTTAATAGAAACCACTCCATTCGAACCTGGTGCTCTATAGGAACAAAGCTGTAAAATCCATAATTGTTCCTTCATTTCTGTCTAATTTCTCAAATGTTCTCCCTTAATATCAGTATGAATAAGTTTGAGGACAAAAAATTATTTTGTTCCATCCCCTTTTCTTTGACATGCAGAGCTAAAGCATTACTCTCCCTACAGTTCCTAATGTCTGCAAGATGTTCAAGAATCCTCTCTTTAAAGCATCTATTACTTTTTCCTATATAAAAAAACAAAGAAAATTTCACAAATGGTATAATAAATCAAATCTGTCATGCAGCAATCTGCATAAAAGTTACATTCAATCGAATGATCTAAAACAGGTGTTTAAACCAATAACCAGAATAGATGTAAGGACAATCTTTGCATCTCCTACATGGGAAGGTGCCTTTACATTGTGTAACAAAGCATTCACTTTTCATATCATGTGTCTCATAGCACAACTGCCTTTTAAGAGAGAGGTTATTACGAAAGCAGAACTTGGGAGTTAAGCCAGCAACTTCTCTCACCTCAGGGTTACTACAAAACAACACCCAATTCTTCCTCACAATATCACACACTAAATTAGTATCACTTGAAAAGGTGAAGATACATCTAACTTCTCTGCTCATCACAGACCCAGGCCTATGTATATCGTTAGATGATGGTATATCAGAGAAATAAGGCCTGGCTTTATCTGAGCATTCTGAAAGAAATTCAGACATGCAGGCTTAGATTTAATACAAAGAATAACCTCTAGCAAACTGGTATCATATATAAACTGGCATAGTCATTTAATTAGATCATCCTGTTTTTCCTTAATAAATGAGTCTATTTAGAGGGAAAACAAAAATTGCTGTTCATAAGTGTTTTTGAATACTCTGTGACAGTGACTGCTTTGAGAGTGCAACTACCAGTTTTAAAATCAATGTATTATTGCAAAAGTACAGAATACTACACTTTATACAGAAAATCAAACTGTTGTAAGCATACATTAGATGACCTGCAGGACAGGTATATCTGTAATAGAGGTGCAGTACTTTCTATACTGCAGTCATACGTGGTATATCCAAATGTAGGCAACAGCTTTAAGTATTCTATAAGAACCATCACACCTTTATTTTTGGTAGTACTTACTTTTCCAAAGAATGTAGTTTAGAAATCAGAATATCCCTTCATGAACTCATTTGGATTTTGAATTATGTAAAACACAAATCTCACACTTCAATTATGACGTTTTCCATTATTTTACAAAGTTTGCATATTATACTGATAAATCTCTAATTAAATGGATCTGTACTATCCCTAATTTTGTGAATATAGCCCATCATTGTTTGTTATGATAAGAATGTATTCCTCTTGAAGCGCAAGTGCTTCAGTTATACTCTAAGTTGGTCACATTGTTTTGAAAATTATGCATTTTTCCAACATTTCTGAAGAAAGACATACAACTCTTTTTTAAAACTCAATTACTTGCCTTTTCTCCGTGAGGTATCCATAAATGGTCCATTAAGGACATTCAAATGTTCCAGCTGCATGGCTTATGAATGCCTGTGACTTTTTGCTTTAAGTCTTTACTGATGCATTTAGGCCCAGGCCAATATAGCCAAACCGTGCTAGCTTCATTTGAATGTATCCCATGGACCTCCACTACAGAAAGGTTATGGTATTACAGTGAATATTATAGAATAGTTGGGTTTTCTTGCAGTTTTAACTGAATGGTTTGTCTGTGTGACCTTATTATACTTTGGTTTGGAAGTATAGCATCTGGTATAGCACCCAATGAAATGTCCAAAATGGCAGAAGTAGCACCTACAGCTATTCTGTTTATAAACAGATCCATTCAGATGACTAATCAGATTCCTTAAGTTTCACTTCTTCAACAAATTATTTCTCCTTTTTGAGAACATTAATTTCTAGCACACTGCATTTTGATGCAGAATAATTACAGTCCTTGGATTTATTGGGCTTCATATTCCTTTTTGAGGTTCCCCTTCTACATCTGTATATTTTATCATTTCATTCAGCAGACATTAAGGTTTTTTAAGAGTTGTAGGTTTTTTTTTTTTATGAAGTTTTTTTAAGATTTGTAGTTTTTTTTTTACTGTTTTTTATCTCTGCTGTTGAATATTTCTGTTTTTTTGTCTTACATGAGTTAACTCAGCATAAGGAAGAAGTTTATGCAAACATTACCTCAGTTTGCTATTTGTTAATTGCAAATAAGTTTTTACCTCAAAAGATTTATCCTAAACCTTGCACTGTGTTTTTTATTTAGCCTCCACATTTTTACAAGTAAGTGTTTAGCTAAAGAATAACATTGTTCTGTTCATCCCTCTTACAACAAAGTTCTGTTATCTCTTCCTGAAACAGATTAACAGAGGTTTCATTCAGTTTACATTTTCCTTTATGAAGTGTATGTGTGTGTTGGCTAAGTATATCATATACCTTTTTGCCTCACAGTTTTGTGTTCTTTACATTTACTTTATAGCTGTGGCAGCTCCTTTTAAAATGCCAAATAATTGTGCTACTAACAACAAATCTATATGCTACAATAGCCAAGATTTTGCAGAAATGTATATTCTTTTTATGCCTAAAGTTAGAAAACACTATATCTGTCTCTGAAAGTTTTTTTATTTTTTCACTTTACAGTTATCTGATAACCAAACTTTTATTTTAAACACACATTTCTGCTGATGTTCTACTTAACCAATTTCAAAATGCCATTTTGGGATGAATGCGATCCTACCTACACAGTTAACATCCTTATACAATTTTGAGATTTTTTAAAAAAATTCTGAAAACACAGACAGTGGAACAAAGGCGTGATCATACCTTTTACTGGACCAGCATAGGTTTTGCAATTACTTGAGTTTTCAAGCTGGCATGAGCCTTCTTTAGGAGTTACTATGTTAATAATGCTTACAACAGTGCTTAAATATCCATTTGTGCCTAAAAAGGAAAGTGCATCATTTGTTTCCAAATGGCTGAAAAAAAAAAAAACAAATCTTGAAATATGCAACTGTAGAAAAAAATGCACCTTGGGTTACTCCTTAGAGACACTGTGTGTGTGTGTGTGTGTGTGTGTGTGTGTGTGTGTGTGTGTGTGTGTGTGTGTGTGTGTGTGTGTGTGCGTGTGTGCGTGTGTGTGTGTGTTTGTGTTCGTGAGACTGAAATTATACAAATAAAGGTCACAGCTTGCTAAAAAAATCAAAAGGTTGACATGTTCCATTAGATTTAGTGTTCATTTAGCAGACATGATAACACTATGAGAGACTACTCTGACATTTAATGACTCAATATATCTCAAATCAAGAGATATCTGGGGAGATCAGTTAAATTCTGAAAGGGAAAACAAGAAGTTATATTTCATAAGTTATTGTCTGTCTAAACAAGCAATCTTTGTGAGATAGATGTTTTGGTTAACAAAAAATGTTAATTAGTAATAATGTAAGGTTCACTATAATGAGAAAGGCAGGTACTAGCAAGAGAATAAGATAAGAGTCAGAACGGATGACTATTGTATGTAATATACCACACAAGCTGTGGTTCAGGTAAATGAGAGAGAGAGAGAGAGAGAAGGAAAGGAAAAGAAATGAAAAGAAAATGCCAGTGTTAGCAAAAGGGTTTGAAGGACAGCAGAACTGGATAATGTTTTGTGATACTGTTATAACTGTCTGAACATTAAGGCCTTACTGACTGTCAGGTTTTAGTCATTACAGTTCTGACCAGAATGTTCAGTATACCTCATTTATGTGTACTGTTAGTGGCTTAAAAGGAAAAGTTAGGGACTATAGTGCCTCATAAAACCCATGTTCAGATTCAAAGCATGGACTGTATGACTGAACAACTGAATTAACTTAATCTCTATTGTTCTTCTTCCTAAATGCATGTAGAAATGCCCATTATCACATCACTCACAGCAACTATAGCATTTCTAGGAAAAAACTGATAAGTAGAACCCACATCATTTGCCAAAGCATTATATCTCAGTGCTGTGATAAGACGATTAAGGGCCTTAGACAATTACCCTATGAAGCATGACTAAAAAAGCTCCAGCTCTTCTCAGTTGCTTAACGTCTGCTCAGAGGTGACCTATGCCTGACCTATAGGGCCATGTCAAACCCTGAACTAATGGACATGCTTCACCTCAAAAAAAAATGAGATCCCTCAGAACCACTCATTCTAGTGACTTGAACTTATGTACAGCAATAAACAGGACATGCTGGAGGGATAGATTCCTGTCCCAGCGACTCCCCTCACTCTGGAATAGAATCTCAATCCATATTTGACTGAGCTCCTATTTGACTGAGCTCCTCTCTGACCCTCTTCAAGAGAAATCTTGATGAGTGGATGGGTAATCATAAGTTCTACCCTGGGATCACTTCAGGAGCCCTGTTAACAGAGGCCCAGGTTACTAATCTAATGGGGAGGTGAAAGCCATCACTCTGTGGCTAGGCTTATAAATGTCCATGGGCAGATAGTCTAGTACTTACCTATGAACCTATGAACAACCCAACCCAGGCCCAGCCCCCTCCCCCAGCCCCAGCAAACTTAGCAAATCTCTCATACTATCAACCATAAATCTCCAAAGCCTCAAAAACAAGATACCTGAACTCCAAGGATGGATTTTACCAAACAACCCTGATATTATAACAGCTACAGAAACCTGGTTGAAATCATATGTAAAAGAGACCGAATTTCTCCCCCAGGCTACTCATGCTTAAGAGCAAATTGCCCGCACAAGAGAGGAGGGGAAGTAGCAATACTTTTCTCTCGTAAATTTACTTCAATTCCCTACTCAAAATCAACACCTAACTTCTCCCCAGCTGAAGTACTAATCTCTATATTAAAACTTAACAATCACAAAAACATTTGCATAATCACTCTTTATATTCCTCCAGGAAACAACATACAAATATTAGAGAACACACTTGCCTGGACATACTAAAGCATAGATAATGAAACCATCATCCTAGGTCATGTAAATATTAATTGGCAAAATATTGCCCAAAACACCCCCTCAAAAACATAAAGCTTTACAACTTCTCCCAATTAGTTCAAAACATCACTAGACCCCACAAAAATAACAAAGTGGGGCTCCACAATAGACTGGATATTAGTGTTCCACCCTAACAATATCACCACTGCAGGCATACTACCTAACACCATTAGTGATCACCACCCAGCTTATATCCTATGCAAATCTACCCCATCCCCAGGTGAACACCAATACAAATTGGCCAAAAATTTTACTATGTTCCAACCACCCATATTTAATGAAACCTTAGTTAAAGTTAATTGGGAACTGTTAAAATCCCTACCACTTAATTAGGCTGTTGAATTCTTTAACTGAACATTCATAGACATCCTAAATAGGCAAGCAACCACACACCAAAAATGAATAAAACATAACCATGCAAGCTGGATCTCAAAATTCACCAAAGAAGTCATGTCCACAAGGGATAAAATCTGGAAATCATGGCAGAAAAACAAAAACCCCTCAACTCTACTACAATACAAGCAACTCCATAGCCAGGCAAAACACCTGATAACCAGAGACAAAAAAGCCCACTACCTCCACCTACAAAGCCAACATAAAGATAATCCCAAAACATTGTGGTCTGCCATTAGCCAACTGTTATACCCAGACACTCAAAGCAACCCATCCCCTGACCCACACAAAATGCCAGCAAACATGCCAGCCTCTTCAATTCCTACTTCATTGACAACATAGCTAAAATAATCACCACCTTTCCAAAAGTTAGCACCACCACTACCAATGCAGCTGATGACCATATCATCCCAGAAAACAATCCTACCCTCAACTTCAACCTAAAATTCTCCCCATACCCACCACCACAATAAAACAAAATTACTTAAGCTAAAACCTTGTACTCTGGCCCCTAACAATCTACACCCACACTTCCTGTGGCTAGCCGCAAACTCTATAGCTTATCCCATCAGCATACTCATTAACAGATCATTTAAAGAATTCTTAGTCCCACACATCTGGAAAAAAGCATTAATTCTTCCTTTAGACAAAGGTGGCACCAACACAGACCACCACAGACATTTGGCCCACAGCAATTCTCTCACCTCTCACTAAAACACTGTTAAAATGTATCCATGCTCAACTCCTCAACCACCTGCTTGAAAACCAAATTCTATCACTCACTCAGCATGGCTTCAGACCAGGAGACAGCACCACTACTACCATCCTCTCCTTCCTTGATACAGTTATATGGGCTTGGGATTCTGATAAAATAATCACTTTTCGTTTCCTCAACCTCTCCAAAGCTTTTGATATAATTTCCCACACCATCCTCCTCTTTAAACTATCTACCCTCCACATTTCCCCCACCTTCCCTACAATGGTTTAATAGCTATATCTCCACTAGGCAGCAATCTACCAAATAGCAACAGTCTTACTGTCCCTTCCTCAATACTTCCACAGGGGTACCCCAAGGCTCCAAACTTGGACCTCTCTTATTTACCATCTTTATTAACAACTTTCACTCCACTCTCCCACAATGTTCAGTAATCCAGTATGCTGATGACTCTACAATAATATGCACTGCAAATTCCAGCTTTGACATCCAGCAAATCATCCCGAATGCTCTCACCTCTACTGAAGCTAGGATGCTTAAAAAGTACCTTGCCCTAAATCCGAAAAAAAAAAAAAAAACTAAACTAGTACTTTTTTTATCCCTAAGGAAACCAATCCCCTAGATTAAAAAAAAAAAAAAAACTCTTCACTGTACAAGCCCAATACACTACCACAATAGAAGTTGTCCCACACACTAAACAACTAGGCATAATTATAGACAAAAACCTTAACTTCGACAATCACATAAACAATAACATCAAAAAACTCACCAAAAGCTTGGTATGGTCTACAGGCACCAACACTTTCTTAGCCTGTCTACTAGACAAACCCTTGCAGCCACCTTTTTATTGCCTTCTCTTCTTTATGGCATCCCAGTCCTCACTAATATCCAAAATTCTGCAAAATCCAAACTTGATATGTGTTACAACAGAATAGCCAAATTTGCCACCAAGGCCAAATTCTCATCTCTCGACTGTAACTCGCTGAAACAATTGGGCTGGATGGAACTCCTCTACCATCTCTCATTCACCCAACTAACTACAGCACACAAAATAATCTACAGACCCATAGACCATCCTGCTCTCTCGACACTACTTGCCAAATACCAACCCAGCAGGCAACTAAGATCTGAAAATCATCTACTTATAAAAGTAAAAAATCCCACCTTACCTGCTGGCCAGCTCCTCTCCTCCTTCACCATCACCAAACTATGGAACTCACTTCCACCTTCCATAGGAAACACAGGCAGCACCACCACCTTCAAACAAATACTGAAAAATCATCTCAACTCTTCCTGGCTATATCTGCTCTATAACCTAACCTCCTTCTTTTTCTCATGTGATAACTAAGCTCCTATGTTTTTTTGCTACTGCTGACTGATGATATTTTCTCCATAATTATTAGTTTTCATCACTTGTTAATACTGGTACAATAATGCTGATTAATATATCTGTTTATACCTCTCTGATTGAATTAATCTGGCAACCAACTAAATTCCTGCTTTATGTACATATTCTGTATATATTACTGTAATAATTATGTGTAATACTGTATCTACTTTTGCACCAATTAATGTTTAATATTTTCTATATCTATGTTCTTGTTGGAGCTTTTCTCCCCAGGCCTCCATTGAAAATGAGCTCTTTTAGGCCCAGTGGACTTTCCTGGTAAACAAATGCAATAAATAAATAAATTAAATAAATAAATTTAAGAACTGTAACTATCATATGTGATACAGAATTATCAGATTGGGAAAAGTGTGAAGTGTTGGTCTCTGAGTGCAGAGGGAGCCACAGGAGGAACACGCAAAATCAGTACCACAGCTGAGACAGAGATAAGTGCAATACACTGCAACACTAACAAGGAGGTAGTGTCTTATACACATCTACATTCTATGACACAGACAATAGAGAATAAAAAGATGCATGTATTATCATACCCAAGCTATACGGGAAGTGCATGGACTGCCACATTCTGCATTAGACATCACTATAGTTACAAAGCTTGGGTTGGGCAGGCTGCAGTCATCATTATTTATAAACCATTATGCCATCAAACCCTGCATCTTGTGTCTGTAAGGTATAGGCCTTAACCATTAAACCAACCTACCACCCAAGAGAGAGGCACAGTGGCTAGTGAGTGCAAGACTGTGACATATATTAAGGCCTTGAGAGGAGAACACACTTGCCAAATGTTGGGAGGATATAAGGAGTAAAGGATAATATCCTCCAGTGGTGAAGTCTAGCTGCTTGAATATAGTCACTAGCAGTTTCTGCTATATTGACTTGAAGTGACAGGGCTCATTAAGGTCTATGGCAGGAGGGTGTAGAATTGTTATTGTGTACCTGCACCCTGATGGTATCATGTGTTGATCCTATTGAGTGCCATTGTTCCCAACTTGGTTGATACCCATATCTCTGTGCGGCTGATTGTTTGCCTACTTGTAACAGTGATGCTCTTTCAACAATGATCCATATATATACAATGGCCTGTGGACAACTTCTCTGCACCTTGCCCCACCCATTGTGATTGAACATATGTTCTTTTGAAGCAGACAGGATGCTAGTTGTAATATGTCTCATGTAGGCGATTATGCAGGTAACATTTGCCACCACTGACTAGAGCAGCATAACGTGCTCCTAATTTCTGTACCTGTGCCACTATGCAGTTGATGCATGCTGACCCAGAGGCAATGGAACACACTTACCATCTCCATAATGCAGGGGATAGAAGACAGTACCTGGATAACTGACCTGCATCCAGTGATTAACACTAAGTGTCATAGCCATATCAGGGCCAATACTTGAAGCATGGCAGGAATTAATCCCCCCCATCTATCCCATATATTGAGTATTTGCACCACAAAGGCAATGTGCAGTTTGAGTACTATATCAGTGGGGACAAAGATGGATCCTGTGGTGGACTTTCAGGAATGAGATGTTTGACATACAATGGTATGTCTCTGTCCTTAGTTTGTGTCTCCACAGGGTCCTATGTAGTAGTGGATGTTGTGAACCATACCCATGTAGTGTGGCAGACAATGCTACTTTGTGAATGGATTGTGTGACTTCAGTTTGTCATCACTGTCAGTTAAGTGTGCCCTGCTGAAGCCATCCCTATGTTGACCTGTTGTGATGGACACTATACTACTGATACCTAGAAAGCAGGAACACACATAACAACATTGTCGCATACATCTACATCCCTATCACCTTCTGTAGCATGCACAGTAATACACATGAATATACATCTCTAGCATACCTTGACAGTCATACTTTGTAAGGAATGCAGGTTAGTAGAGGACACCAAAAAAACAAATATGTAGGTAAGTCTTGGTCATTTCCCTTTAAACTTGCAGTGGACTGCGTTCTATACTGTAATGGATGTTACAAGCCAGGTGCTTCCTTTTCTGACACATTGGTGGTGAGTGCCAGAATAGCTGCCTCCCACTTTCAAGCCACCCACAAGTTTGAAGGGGTTGCTCCTCCTGGCAAAATAATCCAAAAACCTCAATTAACAACTTCAGTGTTGCGGTCCACTTCCTGTGGTAGACCTGTCTGTTGCAATCCCTGATCCTTTCCTTTGTATGGATCTACATATCAGGAACTGTTTGAAGCACTTTTTGTATTAATCTATTATTGCCATTCACAGCATTCAGTTCCTGCCATATCAGTTCCTGCCAAATCAGGTCACAATTTTGTCTGTCTGCAGCACCTTTCTCCAGATGGCACATGCTATGTGTATGGAGACACTGTAGTTGTGCTTCATTCTTTAGGATGATGGACATTTTCAGGCATTGTCTCCATCAGGTAGCCAATATCATTGCATATATCTTGTGGCTAAAACATGTCAGTAAGTGTGCATGTTCTGCTGCAGGATGCACATAACGAGGGCCACAAGTAGCTCCCTTTATGTCCATAGTTATCAGCTTCTATGTCCTTCCCAATGTTTATAATGTATATGGTTTGTGTGGCCCAACTACAGACGTGATACAATGACATGTCAGTGTCAAATGTTCTCAGTTACATATATAGCACCACATCTGCATTACTGTCCCTAACATCTACAACAAAGTTTGTTGTTGCTAATGTGATTTACCTGGAAGGACTCATTTAACTCTGTAGAGTTCTGTCTATATAATATTTACTGAACCTGATCTATACACAGCTGAACAGTGTTGAGGAATGTTACAGAAAATGTTGCCAACTCTTCATATCCAGATAGCAACAGCCACTTGGAGTGCCAGATATGCACACTGTACTATCCAAATACATCATCCAAAAGTCTGCATGTCATAGCGATTATGAATCTTGCTATCATATGGTCTGGCATACAGCATGTATACACACAGCTCCACTGTACAGCATGTCTTAGTGTCATACTACTGCATTATGTTAAGTGATATAATCATTGTAAATTTACTTTTGAGTACACAGCACTACATTGTGCTCCTTAGTGGACTTAGGTGAGTGTTTATGGTGATCTAGACACTGGAGAATGCAGGAATTTAGTATGATTTTCCTGTTCTTTCTGAACTGCAACTTCAGGGAGCACCTCTGGGAAATTGTGATGACCCTTTACAGAAGGTGGATGCCTAGAATGAGCATGTTACAATGAGGACTGATGCCACTGGCATTATCCATTCTGGTGAGCAGTGCAGGCAGAGGTACAGTGATCTGATGCTGTCCTGTCCTATCAGTGGAAAGTGGATGTTAAGGAGAGGGAATGTGACATGTTTAAGTATTTTTGTCTTCAGCTGTAACTGTTTTACACATTTACATGTACATATTTTGTTTTTCTGGTAGAGGACTGGGAGCTGAATCTGGCTGAGTGCCACAGAAGGTGGGAACACATTCTCCAACACTAGGATATGAATGGTGTATGTGCCACTCTCTTGTACAACTGAGATTGTGTTTGCAGCATGTGTAATAATTTTCACATTCCAAGATTATTCTGTAGGTTTAGCTGTGGAAGAATAGGTGATGTATCAATCTCAAACTGTGTCGACTGTTGGGTCTGGTGCTGGGTCATCAGAGCCAGACAATCTGCCTCAGCTGGTGGAGAAATTATTTCCAAATAGATGTTACCAAGAAGGGTCACTGATGCTATCTGTAACTTCTTCACAGGACAGAAACAATGGCTCCTCTTCTGTAAGTGGACTAGTGGGGGCACCCCTGTTCTCTTGGTATCGGTTACATAGACTCCAGAGGTTTGTCGCTACTGATGTAAGCCTGTAACTAGATACCCACTTCAGAACATGGGCCACTTCCTTGCTTGATAAACGAAAAAATGTTTCTCTAAAATTAAAACTTGAGCAGTGTAGCTCTCCATGCTTGGTATAATAAACTGCAGCAACTACTTGCCACATTTGTAGTACGTGGTTTGGTACAGTTTCAAATAAAAAGATTTGTCCTCTTCTTTTTAACTGAAATCTGAGAATCTGAGCAATGTAGCACTCTGTGCAGGGTATAAACAGCAGCAACAGTTTCTTACAAATGTAGCAAGCAGTTTGCTACAGTTTAAAAGAAAAAAAGCCTTTTTTAAACTCAAAACCTGAGCTCTGTAACAATTTATAATGTAATTTATAGAAACTGTTTGTTACATTTGCAGTTTCAAATAAAACTAAAAGATTTTTATTCTGTTTTTTTTTAACTAAAATCTGAGCATTGTAACACTTCATGCAGGATATAAACTGTACCAATGGCAATGTTTTTTAACTTAATCCCTGTGTGTTATAGCAAGCAGTTTGCTGCAGCTTCAAAGAAAAAAAAAGTTTTGCTTGTTTCTCTTTTTTTGAAGTAAAAATCTGAGGAAGCAGAACACAAAAATGGAACCTAATTGGGTCCTGCATTTTAACATCCCTAGTTGCGTCATTGCTGACTTTTTTAAATGCCCCTCAGCTAAAGAGGGATGGGGGTGGGACACAGAAACAGGACCTGGTTGTCTGGTAGGTTCCTGCCACCAGCATCTGCTCCAGGCTCTACAGAGCACACTTTGCTTCTGCAGCCAACCATGGATACCCCACCCATCACCGTCCTGATGTTTTCCTTCACTTATCTGTCATTCCATATTCTGAGATTGTCATCCAGCCATCTCCATCATTACTTGTTCACCATCTGCATGTCTGTGTCCAGACAAACTCCTCCCCATCTTTTGTGTGTCTCTGTTCTGTGTTTCTCTGTCTGCTCTTGCTTCAAAAAACTGCCCTTCCATTCCCACAATATATCATGTTAAGAGTACTCTTTTGGGATTACTTCTGCGTGATTTTCTCATCCTTCCTACTTTTTGACCCAGTGTTCTTCTCATGTATATGAAGAATAGGGTCAACACTTGATTGTGTAAACCCACAGTGGTCTACCTGCTGGCCACTGTGCAGCCCTCCTTATGCAGAATAAGTGAGAGATGCACCTACATGGCACTATATTGCATGCATATCATGTGTCCTACTCTACAGCTGCTCTTGCTATAGAGCATGCTAGTGTTGTTTATGCCCTTATCACTATACTTTCATTTAATGATACAGCCACTTGCTTGGACTGCTGGTGTGAATTAATATTGTATACATATCTGATAAGCTCTGTTGCTCTTACACAACAGCTTCCTCAAGAATTATAACTGCTCAACTCCATAGCTTTTGTCTGTAAATCCTAGTCTGACTGTCATTCAATCAAAACTTGCTTAGTACTCTTAGACTTATTCATATTATAAGAAGAAAGAGATCATTGTTCCTGTTTAGGTAATGACATGATTTTTTTTTTTGTAATAAGCTCATTGATGGTAGATGGTGTTATCACTTTACCTTCATAATTCTGCCTTCATATATTCTAAACCACGTTTAGATATATTTTTTTAAATGACTGTTAGTTGTTCAGTTGCTGAACATTGATCATACAGGTTTTCTAATTCATAATTACACAATTATTTTTTGATGTAGGATGGGCTGAAAATATGAAATATCATTGCATCTACCCTGGCTGAGATGTTTCTTAAGCAATTAGTCCATTGACTAAAATGATTCTTTATATGTAAGTCCGTATGATCTTTATGGTGGTCTGTCAAGGCCAACCAGAGAATAGTAGACACTTTTTATTTCAAGTTTACTCCAGCAACTCCATTCAGAAGATGTCTAAATGTGTTGCATTTGACCTGTGAGTTCTGTGTTATTCAGTATCCAAGGATTTCTGAACCGCTGTAGTGGGATAAACAAAAGTAAAACATTTAGCATATCTTTGCATATCAATGAAGGGTTGCCTTTTTGTTGTTGTTGAACATCAGTGAACTAATTCATTTTATGCCAGCATCCATGTCCCTATAATTGTAAAACAAATGCGTGCATGTGGTAAGTTGGACTGGTTCATGTTTTTTTCCTATAGGTTCACACTAGACTAATGACCACCAGGATCTTTGCAAGTGTAGTCATGCAACCTAACCCACTTTTGTCCTAGAGTTGTTTGAACACTTATATCATGCGGCATGTTACTGAAGAGGAAGATAAGGGTTATTTGGCAGGGTTTGTTAGTTGAGAATTAATTTATTTACTGCTGACCTATGTCTGCCAAAAACATGGGGGCCAGGACAGGGATGAATTTACAATTTCCAATCCAATGATCAAGGTTTCTTTTGAACAGGTTCAGGGATGACGTCTGCTTCACTTAGATGGAGAGATTATTCCATAGCATGGGTGTGATGATATGAGGTATTGGCAGTGGATGTGTAACATATGCCAGCACAGCTAGCTGGAATTTTGTAAAGAATTATATTTCATTCATATATCAAACTCATTTGTACAGATATTTGTGTTGAAAAATATATTTTTAAAGCTGCTTGCATTAAAAATGTACCAACAGTGTGCCCTGCTTGAAAGAAAAAGAAATATACATGCATTATTGTAACTGTTTAAATGTAATGTTTTAACAGAGGAAACTGGAAGAAAGGAGGTTAATTTCAAACTTTGAAGATAGTTTGAAATTAAATTACCTGGCTTAGGCTATAAAGATTGTATCTTACAGTTCTCAATGCAGTCAGTGACACAAAGTCTGTATGAGGAAGCTTCCTGCATTGTCATTGGGGTGAACTAATTGCTACTCTGGAAGTGTGGAGGTTTGAAATTGTTTTTTGACTTCCAGGCGCTGCAGCAGATCTTAGCAAGGCTCTTTCTCTGTGTATAATTGACAAAAATGTGTTTAATCCTGACAGCTTCAAGCCAAGGAAGGTAGCATGGGAACCAGAAGTCATATGACCAGATGTATTTGATATCATTCTGGAATATTTCACTAAATATGATATCTTAATACTAGGTGAGACTGAAGTATCAGAGCACTCTGTTTTTGTAACCTGATAAGGAAGGATTTCTCACCTACTTCATTTTGTCTTGCTCTAGTAAGTAACCAGGGAATAATGATTCTTTAGATCAGTAAGGAAAACATAGTGAGATTAGTTAAGTATTGTTTTTTTCTGAAACTGCATGAACATGTTCACCCATCTTATTTTTAATATTTCCTGTGATTGAAACTCTCATGTTTATTGTGAATAGATATTTAGTATTTTCATGTTATTTTATTATTATTAAATATATTTAAACTTGTCATTGTGGCTAGTCCTTTAGAAAATATTTTAAATTTTGAAAGTGCTTATATCTATTTGTGACTCTGTGGCCACTCCTGAAAGCCTGGCTGTTTTGTCAGCATTACCATTTGTATTAACATTCATTTCACTCAGCTTGTAAGAGCCTTGGAGTAGCTGGATTTGGAGTGTCTGGTGGTGGTGTGACTACCTTACAGTCTGGGCAGATGGGACATACCTAGTAAATGTGGGCCAGCCTTTCCCAGGTGTGTGTGCGTGTGTGTGTGTGTGTGTGTGTGTGTGTGTGTGTGTGTGTGTGTGTGCGTGTGTGTGTGTGTGTGTGTGTGTGTGTGTGTGTATGTGTGTATGTGTGAGAGCTGCTTGGAGCAGGTGCATAAAGCACTGGTTTCACAGAGACAATGGTAGAGAACTTGACTTGGGCACTCAGCTGAGATCTTGACTCTATAGCTGTGTCAGGGGAAAGTCTGATTGGGTACCTGAAGGGAGACAGATAGAGAAACCTAGACCCCGGACTGAGTGTGTTCCCTGTGTGCTCTTAAGGGAAATTGTACTTGATGCAGAGAGTTACATCTGGAAATACTGAGTGTACCCAATTTTTTTCAAGTGAGCATCCCTCTCCAGTGCCAGTGGTGAGGATTCAGGTTCCTTGATTACTGGCTCAGAGTGGGGATATCACAATGGGCATCATGTGTGACACATATTGGCCCCATCAGCAGGTTCTGTTTAAGTTGCAGACAAAGTTCAGCTCCTTAGATTTAGTATTTCTGATGTTTGCCTTGTGGATGTGCAAGAGATCCATCAGCGTTGGATCTGAGCACACCTTATGTACTAGGCATAGATCACCTCTTAGTAACCTGTAGGTGACTGAGTACAGTGATAGGACCTTAAGGTAATCTGCTTAGAACAGGGTATTCATACCCTAGCTTCTCATGGTGAAGAGTCTTTGAGAGAATTCCAACAGTTGCAACTGTCTTACTAGGTACATGCCAAAGGGAGCATTATACACATTGATGGGTCTGATAAGTACTGAATGGAGTGGTATCATTACTTCCTTGGACCTAGATGCCATATGATTGCTTATAGGTTGGGTGACATAAAAAGGTTTTCTTACTGTCTTGGCTACATGTTGGTTGAATACCAAATTACTGTTTGCATATGTTCCCAGATCCTTAACTTTTGGGTTGGCGTGTTTTATTTTTTGAAGTAATTAAATTGGGTGGATGCTTTCCAAAAGAGCAGGATAATGCATTTCTTTGCATTGAGTTGTAATGTTTGGTTTGCACATCAGTCCTTTATTTATGTTAGATCCTCTTGTAGTATGTTGGTGTTTTGGGGGGAAACTATGATAGCTCCTGATTTAGTCATCTGTAAACTTGGTGAGTAAGAGGCCTTTTATATTAGCCTTGATTTCTTAGAAGTAGATGCTAAAGAAGAGCAGGCCAAACACAGAAACCTGCGGCACTCCACTGGTGACCATCCTCTTGGTGGATGTGGTCTGTCCAATCTTGACTTCTTGGGTATTATTTGTGAGCCAGCTGGCAATCCAGCAAGTTATGTAAGGATTTATGCCTTGTTCTGAGACTTTATCAACAATACCTGGGTGGGGTATTGCGCTGAATGCCTTGGCCAGGTCAAAGTAGGCAGTATGCACCGTTTCCTCTCATCCATAGCCATGGTGACCCTACCAAAGTAGTCTACCGAGTTAAGTAAAGAAGACCTTCCCTTAACAAAACCAGAATGGGATGGGTTTGATGTCCATAGGTTGCCAGTATCTGTATTGATCATTTCCATGATTATTCGTCCCAAAACTTTGCATATTAGACTTGTCAGACTGATGAGTTTTTAGTTCTTGGGGTCAATTTATGGTTGGCCCTGATGAAGAAAGATAACTACTGCAATTTTCTATTCTCCTGGCACATAACCTGTTTTGAGGCTGTAGCTGAAGAGTGCCAAGTTGTCCTGCTATGTCATGTTTAGGCTATTTAGGCAGCAACCAGGGATATTGTCAGGGGCCATTGCTGCAGTGCTTTTGGCCTTAGTGAGCAACTCAGGGTTCTGCTCCTTGTTGATAGTTGTGTGTGTGTGTGTGTGTGTGTGTGTGTGTGTGTGTGTGTGTGTGTGTGTGTGTGTGTGTGTGTGTGTGTGTGTGTGTGCTAAAAGAGATTTCACAGCGCTTAGTCTAGGGTGGGGTGGGGTGAAGCTAGAGTGAAATTTATCAGCCAGTAGATCTGATACGTCACCCTGGTCAATGTGGGTTGTGCCATTTACTACCAGTTCTGCACTCTGCTGAGCATTGCCTTTAAGATTTCTGATATAGCTGAAGAAGGCCTTGTGATTTTTCTTAGCTTGGAAGACTCTTTTTTTTAGCCTGTGAGACTATCTTGATCTTGTAATTGGGCGTGTTGGAGTTTATTAGGCCTCTTAGTTTCTTGTTTAGCTGAATCAGAGAGCTCTTGTCTCTATGAGAGTTACTCTTTCTGATTTTAGCCATGATAATTGTACTTTGTTATATAGTCTGTTAAGGTAAGTATTCTAACAATGAGGTTTGTTTTTGGTTTTAGATCTGGGCTTACTTCTAGTATGTATGACAGCCTCAATGCAGCCATTTACATGTTTGCTCAGGTTTCTGTAGATAATTCTGCATAGGTAACTATGTGCTCAGGGTTTTGGGGAACAATGAATTTTGACAAACTATCACTTAATAGGTTGCAGTTTGCTTTATTATAGTTCCTAACTATTATATGTTGTGATCCAACTTCACCAGTCAAGATGTGATATGGGGAGGGGGGGTAGTACAAGGCTCTCCCAAGTTGATGAGTACTAGATATACTTGATCCTCTTGTTGGAGTGTGCACTGTCTGGTCCAGGGTATTTGTCCAGGAAACACTGTGGCTGTGAGTTAGAGGCAATTTACATTTAAAAATCGGTAGAGGGATAGTTAAAGACTCCCACTGATAGGGTATTTGGTTGGATGGTGAGTGCCTCTAGTAGTCTAAGTAAGAGCTCTGCTTTGTGGGTCATAAAGGGTGACCTGTAGCTGGCCAGTATATGGTAGGGAACCATGTCTATAGAAACATGGACATGGATAAGCTACAAGGCATCATCCTGTTTAACCAACCAAGAGTTGTATTTGCGGGTCTATATTACAACGTTGAAACATTGTAATAGCGATCACCAAATGAGCGACATGTATTCAGCAAAATGCATTTAAGCGATTCAATGAATACTTTACAGGGCAAAAGTGTAGTTGGCCAACTACACAGTGTTGCCCTTTTCTCCACTGTAGTGCAATCTCGGAATTGATATACTTAGTTAGGGAGATTGTGGGGGGGTGTGAGGCAAATCTCCCCACATAGTTATGTTTGTAAATGTGTGTGTGTGTGTGTGTGTGTGTGTGTGTGTGTGTGTGTGTGTGTGTGTGCGTGTGTGTGCGTGTGTGTGCGTGTGTGTGTGTGTGTGTGTGTGTGTGTGTGTGTGTGTGTGTGTGTGTGTGTGTGTGTGTGTGTGTGTGTGTGTGTGTGTGTGTGTGTTTGAGCAAATTAATTTTTTCCCAGGGAAAGAATTCACTGTTTTGACCATTTGCACTATAGTGCGATTGGTCTTTAAGTGTCGACGAAGAGGCGTTCGCTTAAACACCTCTTTGGTGTTATAATGCAGACTCGTATTTGCTGCTAACATAGATTGAGGCACCTCCACCTTCAGTCCCTGTCTGTGCTGCTGTTGTTCTAAATGTGTAGAAGGCACTGTAGCCTTCCACTGCTGGAATCCTTTATGAGGTTTTAAACCAAGTCTCTGTAACAGCACATATGTCCAGAGTGAGGAGATCTTGTAGGGTCTGGAATTTTTATTAGGCTCCTAACATTGAGCAGCAACACCTTAGCCAAGATCATAAAGCCCAGGGTGAATAGGTGCAGACCATCCTTAGTAAAGCAAAGTGGATTGTTAACCATGTTCTCCTATGCTGATCAATATTGGATTCCCCTGGAGTGACACCAGAAACAAAGCCAGTTATTAAAATCAATTATTTTCAGTTCATAATGTGGCATCACCCTTTGTGAAGGCAGAATGCTGTTCAATGCAAAGCACATACTTGTCTGTGACACATATTCAGAGAGATACATAAGATCTCTTTTCATATAGCCCACCGAGGTATGCCTCAGGCCATTTCTACCCACACGTACTATGACAGAATCATATTGGCACCTGTGCTGCAGTAACCTCAGTGCATGCATGCTTTGATATTGCAGATCCTAGCTCCAGATAGGCATCTAATTGTTATTTTCTTGTTCAGCTTGGTGAGAGGAGTATGTGTGGGTTATATAATAGAATAGAATCCCCATTTATCCCTAGTGGTAAAGTGTTTACTTGCCTTGTGGGATTTGTTCTTGAGGGATCATTAGGTGCAGGCTTGTGCAGTGTTAAGTATTGATATTGATGTATGTTTTAGTGATTGATGAGGGTAAATGTTGCAGTTTAATGTCTTAGAAGTTCTTTGAGGATTGGAGGTTTTTTTTTTAAGTGCCTCGGCATAAGAAGGTCTAAGTGTTTGATGAGTGGTATGTGTGAAGGATTTAGTGTGTGTTTTTGATAACCTTGTTTGCAAGTGGGAATTTTGCCTCCAAGAAATTTGTATATGTACATCTCTCACATACTGTGTTAATCCTTTACGAAACTAAAAGGTTGTCTGAGTATAAGACAATTACTACATTGTTTCAGGATGGCCATATGTATCAAGCTGGGCATGGAGACATTAGGAAATTGCAAATACATGTTGTCAGAGCCTGTGATAGGATTGAGATATTATGGTTTAGGGTCTTAGTTTTACAGGGGTCACCTGAGTGGTGTCTGTGGTAAAGGCTAGATGTTAGTGCTGTGATATTAGTGCTGTATGACACTAACTGCCTTAAGCCTAGCTGTACACAAAGCTTTTCTGTATTAGGGGATAAAGTCCTAAGTACTAGCTTTATAGGTTTGCTACTACACAGGGTACTGCTAACCACCACTGAACAGTGAACAGCTCTGCAAAAAGGCACCTAATTTATAGCAGACAGAAAAAAAGCTGAAACCTAACTACAGTGCCCTCTGGCCTATAAACAACACTTTAAGCTCACTGGAGTGCCGCCTATCTCAGAAAGACCAGATAAACTCCTTCTGCCAAAAAATAGATGATCCAGGAAGTTCTTAGTGTAAAAGTATTGCAAAAGTAGCTATTAAGTTTAGATTAATACCCAACAAAATATTTAAAAATTCCTCTGGCTTCTGAAACAATCCCACTTTAAGCCTCCCTGTGTATTTCCCTATTCAGGCTGACCAGGCTACTCTACTATTGTCTCTAGAATAGCAGTACCAGTCTTCTTAATGTAAAAACACAATTTTTTAAGCCAGAAGAGAAATTATTCCAATATATGGAGGTCAGGGTCATCACTAATGTAGGAAAGATTGAGTTGTTATGGCCATCTTTGCATCTGTTAAAGTATGCAGTTGATAGTATATCTATAACACCTGTATTGTGAGTAACAACAGAAATTTTCCAATTCAGTCAGCATTCATTCTTTTAAATGAGGTAGTTGCAGCTGTGTAGTTTCACATCTGTTCTATTATGTCAGAGTTACAAATAATAGCCAAGAAAGAGATAGTCATTGTTCAAGAATTAGTTATGATGCTATGTGACATACATTTGTCACAGGTACATATACTCTTTTTATGTTATAAATATTAAATGTATGCTATCCTGATTTTAATGAGATGACATATAATAGAGGTTCAATTTTGTTAAAAATAAGCATGCCAATATGTTGTTAACAGCCTTGCTTAATAGCTCCTTGTATTAGAGAAAACTGAAGAGCTGAATCCTAAAGGGAAAAGGCTTCCTGTTATTATTTGTTTATGTCTCTGTGTATTTACAGTCAGATTCAAGTTTTGGAGTGGCAGTACTGCCTATTGGTTCAAACTTCAATATACAGTGGTAAGAGATTGTATTAGTGTTTTTTTCCCCTCAGTTTCAGTTCACATTGACTGCTTTGTCAGATTCCTCAGACTGTAACTGTAATAACTTTTACCTTAAACATCAACAAGAAACAACGTAAACAAAACAGTATCTTGTTCATTGAAATATAAAGCCCACCACAGTGATCACCAATACAGCTGCAGAGACAAAATGAAATTCTGGTATAAATGGTGCTGTTCTTCCTTTTTTAACAGAAGTTCTGTTAAAATGAAACAGACCAAGATGACAGAATCATTTTTACTTACTGTCTTAAAACCTCCATATGGACATTACTTTATTCTTCTTCTAAAACCACCTTCCAGTAAAATCAAAATAAAGGGGGATATTCATAATGATTCACAATGCCATAGACATGTGTTAAATATCAAAGATGTTTCAGTGTGATGCGGACTGATGATGCCCAGCTATGCATAATAACCAGCAAAGCTCTGACATCCTGGGAAAAAGGCTGCATTATAAACAACTGCAGACATAAGAACTGGTAGTAGCGATGCTATTGAACAACAACAATGTGGTCATGCTACATGTGGTCATGTCAACTGAAAGACAAGAGGAGTGAGACAGCACACTGAGACTATGTGGATACCTGTGCAATGAAGCACCTCATAGCTACAGTATGGGCACTATAATACAAGTGGTCATGTCACCTGCAAGGCAAGAGATGGCACGCTGAGACTATGTGTGTACATGTGCAATGAAGCACCTCATAGCTGCAGTACAGGCACTATGCTATATGTGGTCATTTCACCTGCAAGACAAGAGATGGCACACTGATACTATGTGGGTAAGTATACAATGAAGCACCTCGTAGCTACAGTACAGGTACTATGCTACCTGTGGTCATGTCACCCACAAGACAAGAGACGGCACACTGAGACTATGTGTGTGCATGTTTAATGAAGCACCTCTGAGCTACAGTACAGGCACTGTGCTACATGTGGTCATGTAACCTGCAAGGCAAGAGATGGTATGCTGAGAGTATGTGTGTACATGTGCAATGAAGCACCTCATAGCTACAGTACAGGCAATGTGCTATATGTGGTCATTTCACCTGCAAGACAAGAGATGGCACACTGATACTATGTGGGTACGTATGCAATGAAGCACCTTGTAGCTACAGTACAGGTACTATGCTACCCGTGGTCATGTCACCTGCAAGACAAGAAATGGCATGCTGAGACTATGTGTGTATATGTGCAATGCAGCACCTTGTAGCTGCAGTACAGACAATGTAAGTAGGTTACAGAAAGCAGCACAGCAAAGTGCCAGCTCAGTTCATTATATACATGGGGAAGAGTGGATGTGTAGGAAAGCCAGAAATCAGTGCAAATGCAGCCTGGATGAAAACAGGTGTGAAGGAATAAGGCTATTTGTTTTTTCCAAGAAGAAGGTTAGATGAAGATTGTAACAAGGAGCATTTGTAGGAAGGTTGGAAGAAAGAGTGTACCTCTCAACCTCTTACAGCAAGCAATCTCATAAAGCCACAAATAATGGGGGACAAAGGCCCCAAAATAGGAACACTTTTTAAATAATGCTCTTACAGCCTTACAAAATTGATAGAATAACATGTTTTGCATTAGCATGAATTTTCTGAAATATATGAAATTTGAAAATCAAGTGTATGACATTATTTTCTAACTTTAGTCCTCAATGATTTGTCAGTGATTTGCCATAAAACCACAATTTTGTGAGAAATGGACCAAAAATATGAATAAAAAATCTGGACATTCAGCAAAAATCTGGACAGTTGAGAGCTATGGAAGGAATATAGCAGGAGTAACAAGGAAAGAAAATGCAAACACAACAGAGAGGGGTAATATTAATCCAAAAGCATGATAATAGTGAAGGGATGCAGAAAAAGAAAAGGCAGACAGTCCGCTATGGAGAGGAGTGGACTGCAAACACATTACACAAGGAAGGAGAACTCTGTTATGCTTGATAGGGCTGGATACAGAGGATCTGTCTTTGTAGCCCAGAGGACAATCCCTTCTAGATGTCATTCACATCTGCAGCTAATATTGTGGACAGGTCCTGCCTCGAGTGAGCTGATGGTTAGGACCACCAATAATGCAAATCTATCAGCTACAGAAGAAGATTCTCCAGGTTCTTAGTGTAAATCCATCTGTCTGGACACCTTAAATGTGTCCAGCTACTACATTTGATCCTAGGAGAAACAGGGGCACTCTTCCAGGCTGCTCAATGATGAGGAGCATAATTCCCTTTCATGACAGGTATACATGGAGGCTGCCAGTGAGTCCTCCAGTTTGCCTTCAGTGGAGTGTTGTTTCTCTCCCTGCAGAAAGGCAAACCTAGCATTGCTGGTGACACCACATCTGGCTACTCATCTTGTACAGATCCACATGGCCATCACTGATATCCTACACCAGATCTGAAACCAAAGACAAAAACAGAAATATAAAAATATGACATGTTAGTATGCATGCATGACAACTTGGATTTCAGCCTTATATTGCTGACATCTACATATGATGAAGGCCTTACACCTGTGGACGCTATGAGTTTTCCCTGGGCAGCACTCCCTTTAAAAGTTCACAATTTCTAATACTAGTCAGAAAATTGGGCCATTAAAAACAAAAGACAAGGAAAGCAACAGTCAACAGCTGAAAAATGCCTCACCTGTTCCCCCCAAAAAACAAAGTATGTGTGTGTGTGTGTGTGTGTGTGTGTGTGTGTGTGTGTGTGTGTGTGTGTGTGTGTGTGTGTGTGTGTGTGTGTGTGTGTAGACAGAAGCACACCTGGCATATATAACTAATGCTGGCACACTCTCCATGACTTCTGTCTTCCACTAGTGGATTAGGCTTAGGTAGCTTCTCCACTGATCACTATATTAATGCCAGACCTGATCTTGAGATAGAATGATGTAATAGGCATTGCTTACTGCCTGACAAGCTGGTGACAGCTATCAATTTCATACAAGGGTGCCAGTGGGACATGACTTTTTTTCAGCTCTCTTCACAGACTGTCTTTTTTAAATCTAGCCTTTACACCTTCCTGAACTATCCTTAACCTATCTCTGACCCAAACCCCCTTCCCAAGTCTCCTCACCATGGTATCTCAGTTCAGGCAAACCATTTGTTTGCAACATTTTATCTATTCTGCATTAAAACTTGGAGCCACAACTAACTTCCTACTATTAACTGATAACCTGGCTAAATTTCAAACCACCCTAAACCCCAAGAACACTGCTGCCTATGAGGAACTATTCACAGGAATCACTATACAATCATTATAGATAAACTCATTAAACTAGGTATAAATCCCTATGTCACAAGATGGGTTGCCAACTGGCTTGCTGACAGAACCCACACTGTGAAAGTAGCAGACTCCAAATCAGACTTCAGACCAGTGACAAGTTGAGTACCACAGGGTTCAGTCCTGGGTCCTTTCCTGTTTGGTATCTACTTCTCTGAAGTACAGGCTAACACAGAAGGTCTTTGGCTAACTAAATTTGGAGATGACTGCAAACTAGGAGCCATAATCGAAACTCCTAATGATGTGGACATCCCACAAAAGGGCCTCACTGAGACAGATGCCTGGTGTCAAAGCCATGGTCTCAAGCTCAAAGCCAAGAAGTGCACTGTCATCCCCTTTGGTAAAAACTCTGTACTCATGAACTACCACATAGGCGGTAGTCTACTTAACAATGAAAGTGTGATAAGAGAGCTTGGGACACAGGTGGACAGTAGTCTCTCCTTTGATAATCACATCGCCACAGTGGTCAGGAAATCCTTCTACATGGCACACCTCATCACAAAAGGTTTCTCATCCAGAAAAAATGAGGTCATTGTTCCCCTCTACTCATCACTCATTAGACCCATTATAGAGTACAATGCCCTTTTTGGTATGTACCTCAGAAGACATCTACAACAACTGGAAAGGCCGCAAAAATACCTCACAAAGAAGATTACTGGCCTCAAATAGATGCCTTACGCAGACCGTCTCAAAAAACTCCAGCTTTACTCCATTGCATATCGCCTACTCAGAGGTGATCTCTGCCTAACATACAAAGCTATGTCAAACCCAGACCTGTTGGACATGCTCCAGTTAAAAAAATCCCAATCCCTCTGTGCTACATGCTCTAGGAACCTAAACCTTGTCACCACAATAAACAGAACATGCTGGAGGGATAGATTCCTGTCCCAGAGACTTCCCATACTCTGGAACAGACTACTTATCTATAGCAAACAGAGCTCCTCATTAGCACTCTCCAAGAAAAATCTTGATGATTGGATAGGTAATAAGAAATTCACCCCAGGGATCACTTTTGTGGTTCTGCTTGACAGGGGCACAGGAAAATAATTTTCTTGGGTGGTGAAAGCCAGGGTACCTTTTTTGGCTAGGCTTATATAGGCCCTAGGGCCAATAGCCTAGTACCTACCTATGAACCTATGAACCTATGTTAATAGCTGCATAGAGGCAGTTGTAGCCACCAGGATTAAGTACAGAGTTAATTTAGAACACAAGTCGCTCTGATGGAATTATAACATCAAAAGGCTGTATAACAGAAGGAAGAAAATAACGGCAACAATTACGAGGTGCAGCACCCAGCAGGGCTAAAGTGCTCTCATCAAATTAAACAAATAGCTCAGAGGGCCAATAAAGTCTATTAAAGCCAAATATAATGTAGTGTTACCTTCCAAGAACAAAGACAACCACATGACATTCTTTAGCTATGATAACAACTCCAAAGGCAATATACAACTGGTTTGCAGGGCTCATTGTTAATGGAGCCACCCATAGTGAGCCAGAAGATATAGCAAAATTACTGGCAGACAACTTCAGCTATAAGATTACCCCAGTCTCCCTTCTCTTCTCCCACCAAGAAATACCATCTAATATAACTCCCACCTACTATCACTATCGAACAGGTCCTCATTGCTCACTCTAAGGTCAAAAACATTGACTTGATGGGGCCCAACTAATAACATGAAACATGACGTATCATGCCTTCTGGAATATGTATTTAACTGTAGCCTCCAAACAGGCTTCATTCCTCATGAATGGATAACAGCAACTATCATTCCTCTGCACAAAGGCAGGCCATAAACTACAGACACATAAGTCTAACTAGTCTCATATGCAAAGACATGGAAAGAGTTATCACGGAAATTATCATAAATGGTATAGGAAACCTCTAAACACTGTACTCAGTCCAGTTTAATTAAGTTAAGGGCAGGTCATGCCCACTCAACCTAGTGGACTTTTTTTAGAAGGTCACAAAGTAACAGACAAGGGCAAAATGGTTTACACTGCCTACCTTGACCTGGCCAAGTAATTTGACACAATTCCCCATTCAGGACTGTTGACAAACTCAGAAGGTTAGGTGTAAACCCTTATATGACACCCAGTGGATAGCCAGCTGGCTCATAAATAGGACCAGGAAGTTAGAATATGGGAGTCCACCTCTACAAAGAGGCCAGTCAGCAGGGGAGTCCATAAGGGATCAGTCCTAGGAACACTTCTTTTGGCATATACTTCTCTCAAGTCAAGGCTGCTATGAAAGGAGATACTGCCAGCCCAGCTATCTGGAATATTTTAAATAAAATGTCATTTTTTAATATTAACATGATTTATATAGAAGTATAACAAAAGGGAGATACTGTCAGCTCACCTGTCTGGAATTTTGCAAATGGTTATGTGTCATTTGTGAATGTCAACATGCTTAAGTAAGATGCCTTTGTTACAGATGTATTAGATCTGTATGCCATATTGTACAGGTGTGTGCAGAAGAGATAAGCACTGAGCAGAAATGTATATGCACTATTGTAACTGTTTAGATGTATATATTTAACAGGGGAACTGGAACACAGAAGATTATCTTGCAATACTTCAGAAGAACAGTTGAAATAAAGTTACTTTATGGCTGGGCCATAAACAAAAGATGCTATCTCTCAGTTTCAGTGCAGCAACAGACACAATGTCTAGAACCAGAAGTTTTTTGTATTGTCTTGGAAGTGTTTATTGCTTTATGACTTCCTGGATCTGCCTTAGATCTAAGGAAGGCCCTTCTTTATGTGTTTTCACAGATAGATGCTAAATGCTACCAGCTGCATTAGTGGGTGATTTCACCTGAGACATTCAGATGACAAGACGAGATGTCATTCTGCAAGCTATCCCACCAGTAATATTTGTGATATTAATTTAAGAAGTCTCAGAGAGAGAGACTGGGCATTTTTTTATTTTGTCTTTGACCTGACAAGAACATCCACTCACCACATCTGCCTTGTTGCTGTATAAGTTAACTAGGGTACAGTAATTTCTCTTAAATACAGTCAGAAGTGTAGTGTAGTATAGCTTACATGTTTTCTTTATTTATTTGAGACTGTCCTGCAATGTTGTTTTAAATATTTCCTGTGATTTCAAACTCTGATGTAACTGTGATTATTTACTGAGTATTTTCTTGTTCGTTTATTATTTGTTATTAAATAAATTTAAACCTTTCACTGTGGTTGATATTTGTGCGATATATTTAAGTTCTGAGAGCACTTACATATTTATTTGGTGACACCGTGGGCCACTTCTAATAGCCTTGCTCTTCGTCAAACTACCATTTGTATTGATAGTAACATTGCACAGTAAGATTGGACACCCTTTGTTAAGTAGCTGACAAGGATGTAGCTGGTGGCAGTGATAACTACCTTTTAGTCTGGGCAGAATGAGGCATACCTAGTAAACTTGTACTAGCCTTCCCCAGGTGTGTGTGTGTGTGTGTGTGTGTGTGTGTGTGTGTGTGTGTGTGTGTGTGTGTGTGTATAAATCAAACTTCATAGTGTGTGTGTGTGTGTGTGTGTGTGTGTGTGTGTGTGTGTGTGTGTGTGTGTGTGTGTGTGTGTGTTAATTGTGCAGGCATATGAAGCACTGGTTGGGCAGAGAGGGTGCTGGAGGTCTTGATTTGGCCACTCAGCTGAAATATCAACTTTATAGCTGTGCCAGTGGGTAGTCTTAAAAAAAACAGCCCTAGACTGTCTGTGGTCTCTGTGTAGTCTTAAGGAGAAATTGCACTTGATGCAGAGAGCTCCATCTGAAAATACTATGTGGGTACTTGTCATCCTCAGGCTGACCACATTTGCAGAAGATTGCAAATTAGGATCAGTCACAAACTCCCCCATTGACACAAATGTTCTCCAAAAAGGGCTGAAGCAGACAAATAACTGTTGTAAGAGACATGGACTAAAACTATATTCCAGAAATATGTAATAGCATCCTTTGGGAAGTCAGTCACCCTGGTCACTATCACATCGACAACACATCTCTAAGAGTGGACCAGGTAGCCAAGGGCTTGGTGACACACTTAAACAGTAATCTAGCCTTTCACCATTATGTGTGTACTGTAGTGAGGAAATCATTCTATGTTGTGCAGCATATAAACAAAAGTATGGCATCTAGGTCCAAGGAGATTATTGTTCCACTGTATTCATCATTCATCAGATCTATCATTGAATACAATGCCCCATTTGGCATGTTCCAAATCAGGCACATCCATCAACTAGAATGTCCGAGTACAATTCCCCCTTTGTCATGTACCAAATCATGCACATACATCAAATGGAATGTCTCCAGAGGTTCCTCAGTAAAAGAATGCAGGGTGTAAATAACATGCTCTATAGAGACCACCTCAAAGACCTATCTTTGTATTATGTCTCATACAGTCTACTGAGGAGAGATCTGTGCCTGGTATACAAGGCAGTGCAAGACTCCACTCTCATGGACACCCTGCATATCTGAAAAATAAACCAGAACTGCCCATTCCAAAGACTTCAACCTTGCCTGTGATATACATATGACCAACTGGAGAGACAGGTATGCAGCCAATGATTACCCCTTTTGTGAAACAAGATCCCCATCCATGTGAAGCAGAATCCCTCTAAAACCCAATTCAAGTGTAACTTGAACAGTTAGATGGAGATAGGAAATCCAGCCCTGGTTTGGCACCTATGCTTCTAATGGACACAGGCAGTTTGTAAATAATTCATCTCCCAGACCCCTGCTTGTACACTTACAAAGGGTACCAGAACTTGTCAGAAATTTGGAATGCATAGTTAGGATTAAAAGGCTTAAAAATACCCCAGTAGTCACTAGCCTAGCACACACTTATGAACCTATTAGCTATTTTACAAAATAAAATGACCACCATGAATAAACATTCATACAGTAATAGGTAAGATCAGACCAAACAACATTTTATCTTAACCTTGAATTTTATCATTTTTTTCAATATCTCTTTAACCACACCTGCCATATGCAAAAACAGTAATAAAGCAATGCTAAACAATAAACAGTAAACAATCCTGCTTGTTTTAAAAATATATCAAATATATTTGTTGTCAGACTTGAAAATTAGCTACCATTAAATGCTACTGTTATCCACATAACTGAAATAATGCAGTGTCTGAGGCTGATTAGTCAGATAATATATCAGCATTGTTTTACAAATATGTTTATTCTAATAGCAGATGCTGGATAATTATTTTTATAGAAGGAATTAATACTGCAGAGTTTATGTGGCACAGTTGCAAATTTTTGCAAATAGCACCAATTTAAACCACATTTTTTGAATGACTGATTCTCTGTGGACTTTATTATGCTCCTTCAGCAGCTAGGCTAAAGTACGTACAAAATGCAGAATCCACTTTCTTAAGGCCTGTATGCAGACACAGCTGTCCTTAGGCATAGGCCAACTAGGTGACTGCCTAGAGCACTGCTCTATTAGGGGTACTTTTCCAGTATTTAATTATTTATTTTTTGTAGTAAAGAAATGGTTTATTTAATATATGTTGGATGAATACAGGAAACAATCTGAAGAGTAAGACAAACTGTGAGAAAAAGGAAGAAAAAGTAATTTGGATGGTGTAGGTAGACCAGGATGGGGGTGCCAGGTAACGTGGGGGGGTGCTGTGGAGCCCTTTTGCTTTAGGCACCAGTTGACCAAAGACAGGCCCTGTATGCAGAGCTAACTGTAAGATTTCCATCCAGATGTTAGTCATGATCTTGCATGAGTAGCTGATTGAAGCAGACAAACATAAAGGACAGAGCTCATTGATAATAAGCAATGATGACTGGATGAGAAAAAGAATGGTCAACAAATGAAGCTTTCTGAAAAACAAACAGGCATTTGTATTTATTGCTTCCATAATCCATATACTGTTATATGTATTACAGATGCCATGATCTCAGTCTACTCATAATGATTATGCAATGTTTCATCAGGATGTCACATAATCTTACAAAAAAAAAGCTACCAAACCAAACATGGTATTGCCATATTAAATATCATGATTATCTGGTTGTTCACCAATTATCTAATGAAGTTTCTAGGTCCTTGTTTGTTTTCAGCAGGCATTTTTAAACAACATGATTTTTTTTAAATTCAGTCTGCCTTCCTCATTGTTATTATAAATAACCCCTTCTCATTGGGTTCAACCTTGATCCCAAAATAAAACTAAAAAACATCTCTAATACCTCTTTCTCTATTTAATTAGGAATCGAGGCATGTTAATTTCCCTAAAACATATGTATTAAAAATATATTATTTTTTTTTTTTAATGATAATTTCTTTCTGCCAAATGAACAATTTTCAAGTCTGCTGTTATCACTCCTATTGATCAACTATAGTTTTGTAATAACCAAATTTCACTCCTCAAATATTTATCTCCTTCTCTGTAAAATGTAATCCATCTATTGTTTTTTTAAACTTTTACACTTCATTTTTTAACTGTAAACTATCCCTTTTTAGCAGGTTTTCAGTTATTATTAAAACCTCACTTATCCATGACTAGTATTTTGCTTTATGAACTAAATTACCTGCATACGACCTGCATACAACTTCTTCTTTCATCTCCTATCTTGACTCCGTCATTGCACACATACGTGTCTATACTACTGTGTTCATCATGAATACAAATAAACACATGCTGAGTGGACATCTCTGTTTTACTCCTCTTTAAATATTTGTTTTTTTTCCATCTATCAGTTTATAACAACCTTTATCATTGATCTTTTGTAACATCTCTTTATTACGTTAACATTTTTCCTAAGCTTCTCTAAACCTCTAAACTTTTCCACACTCTCTTGCATCTTGGAACAGTAGCAGTGGGGGAGAGTTTGGCATAATAGTTAAGGCCCTAAACTCATGTATACATGATATAGAGTTTGATTCTGACATGTGGTTATTATTGACTAGACTTGTAATAGTCTGCAGACTGGTAGGCTAGTATTTTATTTGGGGTCGTGGGGTAGGTATAATGGTTAAGGTGTTTATCTCACAAACACAGGGTACATGGTTTGATTTGCAACTCTGAAAGGAAAATTGGCTTGGCTTAAAAAGGCCCACAAGGGCAGCTGGCACAGTACATAACTTATGAACATATGAACCTATGAGCCCTCCATCAACACCTAGCAGCTTCAACAACTGGAAGAAATTCCCCAACATCTTGGCTGAACTTTCCTAGTCAGTATAAATACCACCACAAGTCTCCCCTGAAAAGGTGACAATGATCTAGGAAACCATCCCTGTGAACAAAGACTAAATACTAACATTCGTAAACTTGAAAGAGTACAGCATGAATATATCAAAGGCATCCATGCATGAGCTAAGCCTCACACCATAGTCTTTATCTAGTGCTAAATTAAATGCTAATTTAAGGCTTGAAATGTCATTGCTCTACCTTGTCATCCCTTAACATAAGCTGGTAAGGAAGAGAAGTACCGATCTATAGTCCATGGGGCATTAGAGAATCGAATACTTGTTTCAAGCTGTATCCATATTTGCATGGATTCTGATTATGGGTCAACGCATGATGAATACTTCTGTATACAACTTTCACTCGGGTACTTCTAGACGCAGGTTTGTTGAACTGGTGAGAGTTACATGAAAGTGGATTCCTTTGTGTTTCCAATACTATGTGCATTTTTACTAAATGAATGTTAATCACTTGTTTTCTGGTGGAATGTATAAATGATAAAGTAATTGTAGTAAAAATATCGATGCAAACAGCAGCTATGAAGCCCATCGAACCTGATTCTCTTCCAGTTATGCTAGCAGATGAATACTGTCTTTTGATTTAAGTCTGTTATAACTGTTGGAGCATAGCATTGCAGAACTGTCAAGTATTCAGGGTTTTAAAGAACTCCAGATGGCAAAGGGATGTTTAACTGATACCATTTGCATTTCCTTATAGCTGCATTTAGAGAGAATATTTTGGTCTTGTTCATGTAGAGTCTAAAGTAATCAGAAAAAAATGAAGTGTTTAAACTATTATAGGGACAGCTTCTATATGATTCTGAGATAAAATTAAGTAAACATCTGTAAACATTTGTGGCTAGGTAGTGATGACAAGTAGTGATCAGCCGTATACGTGCAACTGAAAATTGAGGTAGAGAAACTGACTCCCAGGCAGTCAGACTAGTACACGCAGGGAGGGGATATGTGAAGGGGCACAGACTCATAAATCCATACATATGGATATTTCAGGCATGGGCAAGAATGCCTTTCTAGCCTGTCAATATATATCAAAATAGTCATTCCCAAAATAATTGTCCAAGTTGTTTCTAACATACAAACTAGTGCTTGCTTTAATATAATTTGGTAGTCTATTCCAGGTGTCAACTACCCTGTCAGAAAAACAGTTAGTACATTTCTCATTCCCATATAATCTCTTAGTTTAATATCTCCAAGTCATTTGGGGTTTTTAATACCATTCCCAAGTAAAGGTATAATTAAAGTTCATGAAATAGTATTGTTTTGCTCTTTGCTGTTAGCCAAAAGTGCTTTTGTTGCATCCGCAATGTGCCTAAAATTGAGTCCTGCTGTAATTCAAAGGAGTTAAGTATATTGGTAACATATCTAAGTATGACTGCAAATTGTTTTTTATTAGTCCTATTCCTCCTCCTACTACTGAAACTGTCTGGGTATATTTCTTTCACATTACTCTTGCACCTGATTGCAAATCCTGGTATTTTTTGACATTATGTCTCTCTGTACATACGTTGCTATAGTCACTGGGTGCATCAATTTCAATGATTAATGCTATTTTTGTCTTTTCATTAACTACTATTTCCATTTTCCTTACATCTAATTTTTTAACTGCTGGTAATGGATGATCCCATGAGATATAAACTTCATCATTCTGTACAATGCTTTGTGGTTCATGTTTTCAATAAATATTAATATTGTAGTGTTTGTAGAATCCCCAAAGCAACAGTCTTACCACGTTATTGTGCCTTGCAATATGCAGTCTGCTAGGAGTTTATCGTACTCAGCAACAATATGAGCAACTGTTTCCGTTTCTTTATTGAACCTCCATTCATCTGTTATTCCCACATGTGCGATGGACTTTGTAAGTCAATGTGCATTTAGTCCAGTATCAAGGCCACTACTATTAATCTTTCATGTTTTGATTTCAATTCACCTGTCCTTAATCACTCCTGCATCAAATCCTGATTGCCGCAAGGTTGTTCCAGATCCCTATACTTGCCACAGTATTTATACCTTGTCCACATTCTTCCTTCTCCTTATACTCTTTTGTTTTGTTTTTTAGCACATTCAGTTACTGTCTGATGTTTGTCTTCTTTTGGTTAGATTTCCATTCCCACTTTACACCGAAATGCTTCAGCTAAACTAAACAGAGAAGTCATCTTAGACATCTTCTCCATATGTTTCAAAGCTTTCAGTATGCTTTAATGTGGTGAGGTCAGCAGATACTTAACAATCCGATGAGCGGAGATCTATACATGGAATCAATTTTGAGGAAGCATGAGGAACGAGGAATATATAATCTTGGTATGCACCAATTTTTTATCATTTGAGAAGCATTAATTATTTTTCTTGTTTTATTTCCAGCTGATCTAATACCTTTTGGGGTCATTCAATCACCCCAAAACTGTAAATCAGTACAGGAAGCGCAGAATGGTTTATAGCCTGGAATTTATTCCTAGATGTCAGGTCAGTTTTCAGTATTAATTTTAGTCTACTGAAATATTCCTTACTGAAATTAATTAGCATTTGTTCATGCTTTATTGCTGCAGTTCCCAAATATCTATGCAGTCATCCTGCTCAAGTTCTTTAAGATCACATTCCTGCCCCATACTGATATTTTCTTGGTGCTACAGCTTTTCTGCTTTAAAGGGTGCTTTTGCACATCTATCAAGACCAAATGACATACTTATGTCACCTGAGAAAGTTTTAGCCACTTGAAGTTGTACTTTCATTTCCTCATCTGGGGAACTGTACAGTTTTAAATCATCCACAAAAAGTAGATAAGAAGTCTTTAAACAAGTGTGCTTTCAGGGAGTTAAATTGTAACCATTACTTAATTTGCTAAGAAAACAGTTTAAAGAGTTAAAGGTGAGACAAAACAGGAGCAGTGACAGAAAAATCACCCTGGAATATCATCCTTTGAATTTTTACCCCGGTTTAATAATTTGCCTTTTCGTCATGGATGAAGTTCAGAGTGGTTTGTTACTGTTTCACAGTCACTGTAATGTAACTAATGACTATAGGGTGTATCTTATACATCTATAAGCAATCCATTATTCACGGATGTGAGATTCTGTCAAATGTTTTTTTCTGATCTATCCATGCCATACTTAGATTCTTCCGTTGTTTTGTAATTATCTATTATGGTTTTATTTAGCAACAAATGATCCTTTGTTCCATATGACTTTCCTTTGCTACCCTTTTGTTGTATTCCCATAATCCATTTTTTTTTCTAAATGTCTATAAACTTTGTCTACATCCATTCCAGTATATAGTTCATATATCACTGGAAGGCAAGTTATTGGTCTATAGTTTTTAGAATGGCTTGCTGGCTCACTCTTAAGGAAGAGTATCATTTTTTTTTGTTAACCAGGTTAGTGTCTGTTCGGTAAGTGTATATAAATATTTCTTACTCAGGACTAAATCTTTCTGTAAAGATGTTAATACTTTAAGCCAAAGGTTAGGTATTGTGTCTGGAGCTGGGGTTTTCCACTGAGGATCTTTTCTTAATTTTGTTTTAATTTTCCTGGCCATTACTTCATCCAGTTTCATATCCTTTGCATCATATCCATTCATCATCTTTGTTATGATCTATAGAGTGTTTATAAATATTTCTCCAAAATGTTTTTATTTCTTTTTTTATGGTGTTTCTACTCCTTTTGTGCTGTTTCCCACTTCTCTATAAAACATTTTGGGTCATCAATGAGTTTCTTATTTTGTACTGTTCCTTTATATTTATCTGCATATCTTCTATTTTTTCTGCCTGTTTCCTGTTCTATTTTCATACTGTGCATTGCTTTTTCTACAGATCTGCTCCCTATTCTATACTTTTAGAATATTTTTTTTTCTATTTGATGCTTCCATGGTGGTGTTTTATTTCCTCCCTTCACTTCCCTTATTGTTGTATTTTTTTTTTTGGTAAGACTTTATCTGTTATTAACTTAGCTGCATGGTAATATATTCTATTTATTTCTGTGGTATCACAAGCATTTCTCTTAAAAGTCCTAATCACTGTGTTCATCTATTTTACTGATCTTCTAACATTCTGGGTCTTATTTACTTTCTGTAATCAATTTCTTTCATCTCTTTTAATATGTTTATCCATCTCTATTAAATCAAGTTGCTCTTCCCTTAGATCATTTTCTTCTGGACTGAGAGGATCTTATTTGCTTTCCATGTCCTGTAGATATTCTACAGAAAATGTCATTAGATATTCCTGTTATATATCCTTTTCAAATGCACCCTCTTTCGTCTACTGCTCCTTCATATGGAAAATCATTGTCTCATCACCCTGCAGTACTGCATGTCTCAAGAGTTGCTAGTGTTATCTGCACCTTGTTTGCTGTGCAACTTCAACTAAAGTTTTTACCAGTTTCCTACAGAAGGCTACAGAGTATTACTATGTGTCAAGTTTTCAGATGCCTCCTGCTCTACCTGTTTCTTCCTAATCTTGGGACTCATTGTTCCATCATACTGTGACATTACCTGTGCTGGATTTTCTACACTAAATCCTTTATTCTGCAGTTAATCCATAACTGCAGTTTTTATTTGTTTAACTACTTCTATATTAATCCTCTTTTTTACTTTCTCACTTTGTTTTCTTTCATTTACATTATGAAATTTCCCATGTCTGGGTATCTTTGCCTGTATTTCATTAAATATGCTACTTTTTTCTATTGATTTGTTTTGCTTTCTCCTTTGCATACATATTGCACCATACCAGATCTGGAAAGTGGAACTTGAACCAAAAGCTGTAGATGGAATGAAGGAGTGAAGACAATTCTTTAGTACTTTCGTTCAAATTTATTCTTCATGAACTTCTTCAGAAAAAAGTTAACTTCTCAAAACATACCTCTTATAAAGTTACATCACACATCACATGACTTTCATGATGCTTTAAATTCTTCTTCTTCTTCTTCCGGCTGCTCCTGTCAGGGGTCACCACAGCAGATCAACTATTTCCATTTCTTCCTGTCCTCTGCATCTTGCTCTGTCACACCAACCACCTGCATGTCTTCTCTCACCACATCCATAAACCTTTTCTTAGGCCTTCCTCTTTTCCTTTTACCCGGAAGCTTCATCCTTAGCATCTTTTTCCAAATATACTCTGCATCACTCCTCAGCACATGACCAAACCAATGTAATCTTGCCTCTCTGGCTTGGTCTCCAAACCTTCCAACCTGGGCAAACCCTTTAATATACTTATTCCTAATACTGTCCATCCTCAACACACCCAGTGCAAATCTTAACATCTTCAACTCTGCCATGTCAAGCTCTGACTCCTGCCTTTTTGTCAATGCCACTGTCTCCAACCCATGTAACATAGCTGGTCTCACTACCCTCTTGTAGACCTTCCCTTTCACTCTTACTGGTACTCGGCTGTCACAAATCACTCCTGACACTCTTCTCCACCCACTCCATCCTGCCTGTACTCTCTTCTTCACCTCTCTTTCACACTCACCATTACTCTGGACTATTGATCCCAAGTATTTAAACTCATCCACCTTCACCACCTCTACTCCTTGCATCCTCACCATTCCTCTATCCTCCCTCTCATTCACACACAAATATTCTGTCTTAGTCCAGCTGACCTTCATTCCTCTTCTCTCTAGAGCATATCTCTACCTCTCCAGGGTCTCCTCCACCTGTTCCATACTCTCATTACAGATCACAATGTCATCTGTAAACATCATAGTCCATGGGGACTCCTGTCTGATCTCGTCTGTCAACCTGTCCATCACCATTACAAATAAGAAAGGGCTCAGAGCTGAACCTTGATGTAATCCCACCTCCACCTTAAATGCATCCGTCACTCCCACCGCAGACCTCACCGCCATCACATTACCCTTGTACATATCCTGTACCACTCTTACATACTTCTCTGACACTCCCAACTTCCTCATAAAATACCACATCTCCTCTCTAGGCACCCTGTCATATGCTTTCTCTAAATCCACAAAGACACAATGCAACTCCTTCTGATATTCTCTGTATTTCTCCATCAACACTCTCAAAGCAAACATCACATCTCTAGTGCTCTTTCCTGGCATGAAACCATACTGCTGATCACTAATCATCACCTCCCTTCTTAACCTAGCTTCCAATACTCTTTTCCATAACTTCATGCTGTGACTGATCAGTTTAATCCCTCTGCAGTTACTACAGCTCTGCACATCACCCTTATTCTTAAAAATCAGTACCAAAACACTTTTTCTCCATTCCTCAGGCATCCTCTCCCTTTCCAAGATTTCATTAAACTATCTAGTTAAAAACTCCACTGCCATTTCACCTAAACACCTCCATGCTTCCACAGGTATATCATCTGGACCAACAGCCTTTCCATTCTTCATCCTCTTCATAGCTATCCTTACTTCCTCCTTGCTAATCCACTGCACTTCATGATTCACTATCTGCAAATCATCCAACCTTCTCTCCCTCTCATTCTCTTCATTCATCAGCCCCTCAAAGTACTCGTTCCATCTGTTCAACACAGTCTCCTCGCTTGTGAGTACATTTCCCTCATTATCCTTTATCACCCTTACCTGCTGCACATCTTTACTAGCTCGGTCCCCTTTACTAGCCAATCGGTACAGGTCCTTTTCTCCCTCCTTAGTGTCCAACCTTTTATACAACTCGTCATACGCCTTATCCTTAGCCTTCACCACCTCTCTCTTTGCCATGTACCTCATCTTCTTACACTCTTGTCTACTTTCTTCATCTCTCTGACAATCCCACTTCTTCTTTGCCAACCTCTTTCTCTGTATACTCTCCTGTACTTCTTCATTCCACCACCAGGTCTCCTTGTCCTCCTTCCCCTTTCCAGATGTCACACCAAGCACCTTTCTATCCATCTCTCTTACTAGCTCTGCTGTAGTTACCCAGCTATGCAGTAACTCTTCACTGCCACCCAGTGTCTGTCTTAACTCTTCCCTGAACATCACCTCACAATTACCATTTTTCAATTTCCACCATTTGATCCTTAGTGCTGCCCTCACACTCATCCTCCTCTTCTTGATCACCAATGTCATCCTACAAACCACCATCCTATGCTGCCTAGCTACACTTTCCTTTCCCCTGCCACCACTTTACAGTCTCCAATTTCCTTCAGACTGGCCCTTCTACATAAGATATAATCCACCTGTGTGCATCTTCCTCCACTCTTGTATGTCAACCTATGGTCCTCCCTCTTGTTAAAATTTGCATTCAACACAGCCATGTCCATCCTTTTCGCAAAATCCACTACCATCTGACCTTCTGCACTCTTTTGCTTAACACCATACCTACCCATCACTTCCTCATCTCCTCTGTTCCCTTCACTAACATGCCCATTGAAATCTGCTCCAATCACCAGTCTCTCACCCTTGGGTACAGTCATAACCACTTCATCCAACTCACTCCAAAATTTTTCTTTCTCATCCATCGCACACCCAACTTGTAGAGTATATGCACTAACAACATTCATCATTACACCATCAATTTCAAGCTTCATAAACATCACTCTATCCAACACTCCTTTCACCTCCAAAACACTCTTAGCCTACTGTTTCTTCAGGATAATGCCTACGCCATTTCTCCTCCCATCCACACAATGATAAAACAATTTAAACCCACCTCCGATACACCCAGCCTTGCTCTCCTTCCATCTGGTCTCTTGCACACACAATATACCAACCTTCCTTCAGTCAATCATATCAGCTAGCTCTCTCCCTATACCAGTCATACTGCCAACATTCAAAGTTCTGTCCCTCACTATCACAGTCCTAGCCTTTACCTGCCTTCGGCCATGCCTTCTGCCTCTTCTCCTCCTTCGGCCAACAGTAGCCCAATTTCCGCCAACACCCTGTTGGTCAACAGTTCTGGTGGCAGTCGTTGTTAACCCGGGCCATGTATATTTGTACTTTTGTCTGCATGTATGATTTGGCAAAATTTTACACTGGGTGCCCTTCCTGTCGCAACCCTCCCCATTTATCCGGGCTTGGGACTGGCACAAAGAAATGCACTGGCTTGTGCATCCCAACAGGTCTGCGGTGGGAGTGACGGATGCATTTAAGGTGGAGGTGGGATTACATCAAGGTTCAGCTCTGAGCCCTTTCTTATTTGTAATGGTGATGGCTGGGTTCATGATGCTTTAAATTAAAGGTATAAAATCATACCATAAAAATAATACCATAAAAATAAAAAAGTGTCTTGTTTTTCAAACAGCTTTAAATGTCAAAACATCATAAAAAATGTTTTAATATAAAAACATCATCATATTATTATGATTTGAATGTTATTTTAGTGCTAAAAAACACTTAATATTAATACATTCATTCAGACCAGGGGCTCTGTCTGCTACTAAGCTGATCTGCCACAATGACTCCTTACATTCTAAAATCAAATTGGTATTCCCTATATAAGCCACTTGTTGAACATAATCTATGACTGAAAACTTTTTAAAGCTGAAACTGTGAATAGCATGCCTATCTAAAACATTGGTAAAGTCCTTTTTCTTAATAGCAAGTGTGTGCTCATATATTCTAAGTTTTAAACATCTAATGGTTTTTCCTATGTAGTAACTAGGGCAAGATTCACATACTGCCACATAAACTATGTTTGTACTCTCACAGATAAACCATCTGTGGACCCAAATATTCCTTTTGAGATGTGTAATAAATGCACTAGATGTATTGTGTATATACCCACATTGTTTACACTTCCTGCAGGAGAAAGTACCTCGAACACAATAGACATCAATCAATGCTAAAGTGTGCTCCCCCCACCTTTTTCCAAATATTTTTGCTGTTCTTAATTTTCTTATAGGTGAACTTGGGTTCTACACTGACTACCTGTATGAGTTCCCTATTCCCCATCAAAACCTTCCAATTATCCTTAATTATGTGTTTGATAACAACCATCTCATTGACAATGGGGATGGGGAAAGAAATGGTGAACAGTGTGTTGTCCTTCTTTTTCCTGTAGTTACTTACATCATCAACCCCCCTGATGATGGGTTTGGCAGTGTTTTGTCTCAGAATGAACACTTCCTTATGTATATTGATTAACTAAGCCTGGTCATACCTTCTTTGTTCAAAAAAATGTGTCAACATGATGACCTCTTGAAACAAAGTGTCATCATCAGATGTAAGTCTACTGAGGTGAATAATACCTCATACCTCAGCTGTATTTTAGTTTTATTTCACTTGATGTACATCAGGTTTTCTGTGAAGTGACTTATTAATTCATAGCATTTTAACATTCTGTAGGTACTTACTTGTAAACAACATTCCCACCACCTTTTACATCCATCCATCCATCCATCCACAAACCCCTTTTCTCCATTTATCTTCTTTAAAATATGTTCTTTTGTTGCATTAATTGGTAGAGAAATGTTTCTAAAACTGACTTTACATGTTTCTAGTTGGTTACCAAAAAGGAAAGTATGTTTAGATGCAAGAGCCACTATGTTTTGTAGAGACCTGCATATTATTTCATATTCATAGTAACGCGTTGTCTTGTTTTGTTTACATAAATATATATATATATATATCTATCTATATATATATATATATATATATATATATATATATATCTAACCGACACTGGAAGATCAATAACGGAGAAGACCGAAAGTTGAAAATCCCGATGCTGAGAACACCGACATGTTAAGGTAAGTGTGCGATAGGGACGGACGTTAGGGTCAGGGTGCGGGTAAAGTAAGTGTGTGATAGTGACAGACTGAAGGGTTAGGGACGGATTAAATGAGTTAGGGTTAGGATGCAAGTAAGGTAAGTGTGCGATAGTGACGGACCTTAGGGTTAGGGTTTGGGTTAAGGTTAGTGCATAGATAGTTGTGTATGTAAGATTTAGTATAGGTATGTAAGGTTGTTTGTGTGCTTGTGTATGTATTTTTCAGACAAGATATTTGTTTTGTTTTGTTGATTGTCGGGATTGTGGTTTGTCAGGCATGTGAAGTTTCGTGTTTTTGAACTTTTGATTTTGTGGTGTCGGTGATTTTGTTGTCGGTGTTTTGGCGTGTCTGTGTTATCAGGTAGACCCATATATATATATATATATATATATATATATATATATATATATATATATATATATATATATATATATATCAAATGTAAACAATGCTTTCGTTGTCAGATTGCTTTCAAAGAAAAAAGATATATATACATATATAGATAGATATGTACAGAATAACACAAAGTTTATATTATTGCATATTGTTTAGTCTCTGTTACCTATCTTTGAACATGCAAAGTACTGTGTCAGAAAATGTGAATATTGTGTTAGCTGCTTCTCTACCTAATAATACATAATTGAGATCTAGAAGTGGATGATGATAAAATGTGTATAACTAAGTTGTGATACTATAAGAGGATAACTTTTATTTATCTATGTATATATGATCAATCTATTTATTTATTTATTTATTTATTTATTTTTAGTGGCCTTTCAGTGTTGGACCACGGATAAAAAGCTCCAACAATATGCAAAAACAATGTAATTGCAGTCAAGCAAAGCATTCACATTTTAATGTTTAGTAGTATAAGTGCATAGTTATGATACGACCTGGGCATTCTGCATAAGGGACAGAGTGCACCTTTGGCAAGCATACATATTTACAACTTTAACACGTACTGAAGTAAGACTGGGCAAGGTTTTCAACAGAAGGATTTATGCAGGTTAGACAGTTGAAATGTTTGTTAGTAGTTAGGCATAACTGAGAAGGTTAGCTTAGTACTAAGTAGTTCTCTAGTAGTAACATGAAAGAAAAAAAGGAAGCTAATATATTAAATTATGAGGCAGATGGATAGGACATTTATTTTCTAGTAAAGTCTGCATAAACAAACATTTGAACTTAAAGAAGTATTTCTGATTTTATTCTGCTCCATTGTTTGAGTCCAGCTCTAAAAGACTGGGGAGAACAAAAGCAGAAAGAGCACCCAGAGGTACACCTTGACCCTGTCTGTATCCATACAGACTAAGGAAGGATACCCATCTATACTCCTGTAAACAAATAAACAATACATATACCGAGGCTGTGGAATAGAAGCAGCAGTGCTTCTACATCTGTGCCAATGAGATGTATAATGAAATTAAAGGTGTGGTGCTCAGTCTAGCATATGGTGATCCCTTACTGTATGAATGAGTGGGTCTGTATTAGAAAGTCGAACACTTAGGTTGTTGAATGCCTAAACGTCAACACCTAAATGTTGAATGCTCAAAACCATGACCGGCCAATTACTCGAATTTTTCCCTCAGGAAAAAAAATTGTTTGGCCAAAAAAAAAAAAAAAAAAAAAAAACATACTTTAAAACCCTAATTAAGTGGGGGGGTTTGCCCCCCACCCCACCCTCCCACATGAGGGACTGTGCCCCCTAGACCCCACCAACTAAATATATCAACTCCAAGATCAGTCTACATTGGGGAAAAGGGCAAATCCCTGATGACAGCCAAGCAAACTTTTTCCCTGGGAAAAAATTTGCATAATTGGCCGGTCGCGGTTTTGAACGTTTGATGTTTAGGTGTCGACGTTTAGGCATTTGACAACCTAAACATTTTACAACATAATAGAAAGCCTGAATGAGTAGGGAGTAATGTATTACAGGATAATGCTAAGTTGTATCTTGTTCTAATGTAGTAACTTCAGTTATATTAGCTGGGGTGAGATTGTTATGCTGGTTTGTTCAGAGTACCACTCCCTCTCAAGAATGGATGAAAACAGCTCTGTCTTTGTTGTACCGTACAGAATGGTGGAGCAAACATGCAGAAGATAGATTTCAGCCAGTCATCACCTTTTCAGTGTATACTCAAAGCCCTCAGTAGTTATATTGGTAATCCTTTTATAAACATCTAGACTTCTTAATGGCAATAAGACAGCTCGCAGTCTCATACTGTTGGATAGCTTTTCCTGTAGCTTGCTTGCTCTCACTCTTGACAAGTTGCATCCAATTCCAAGAGTAATCCTACTGACAACAACCAATACCAGTAGAGCTTAAATGGAAAGGGTGATCAGAAATAGGTTACCAGGTCTTTCTTCTTTAACAAAAATACTGGTAATGGTGTCTCCTGTGGATCTGCTTTGCACTCCATGTTGTTTCTTTTTACTATATACTTCAATAATGATTTGTGGCATGTACAATTTATTGGTAACTATGGAACAGCCAAAGTCCTATTTTTGTAAGAGTGGTTTCATATATGATTTTCAGTAATTTTAATATATGTAGAGGTGGAGGTTTTGTCTTAAACTGAATAAAATATAAAGCATCCTATTAAAGTTTTCTATCCAGTACTGCTGTCATGTTTCATAATGACACTTTCAATGCATTCAATGGATGAAAGCTATGGGCATTCTCATTTCATATCGCAAAATTCCCAAAAAAGAAAAGGTTTCTAGGGTTTCAAGGAAATGCAATGACATGATGCATAACATTTTGACAGACTTTGATATTTGGGATCCAGTGATAAGTATTATTTTTTTCCTTCAGATCATTTTAGCACATCCAATAAGCCTATTGAACTAAATAGTTTTGTCATCACTCTCCTTCTAAGCTAATGCAACTCAAATATGTTCAGCAGTAAATTACTGGTTATCCATGCAGATGTACAGTAATTTTCTAATCCAAAAGTTAATGCTGTCGAACCTACCTTCTGTGTTATTTGCTTGTATGCATCTTCTTTAGTATGATAAGATACAGTTACCATAGCCTTTTCTGAAAAATGCACATTAATCAGGAGAGCTCTTTTCAATTAATATGATGACCAAATATGAATGCAGTCAAAATGAGACTATATACTAACCATGAATGACATACTGGTCTATAAAACTAATAGTACTCAAAATCCAAATACTTGGAGGACATCCTGTGCATAGCATTCCCATAGTAATCCACATCTTCTTGAAATTTAAGTGAGAAATATGTCTAAGTTACAGAGTTCTTGAAAGAAGGTATCTAGCAGAAATCTTCTCCATGGTTATGTTAACTCCAGCAAACCCTTAATTGAAATATGTGTCAGGTTCACTTGAAGGATTTGTTTTGAAGTACCAAAACATAACATTAGATGCAAATGTGAGTGTAGTAATTGACTAATTTATTGATAATTATCCTAGATATCCACATCCTGCCCACACCCCCCATTAAGGAAACCACAGTAAATAAATTCTCCAAAGCCAACTTCATGCTTCTTAAGACAGAAGTGGTGAACTTTATGACACCCATGCAGATGGACAATACAGTTACGACTACTGAATCGTACACAACTGCACTTTATAAGCACTTACACTAGTGCATGGATCGTGCTATCCCAAACAGAACCAAGATGGTATCCTCCAAAAAAAGGAAGCCAATCTGTTGGTCCCCTGCCATAAACAAACTGTACAACAGAAGGAAGAAACTGTTGCAAAAGATTGTAAAATCCCATGAGTGGAGGAGCTCCCTGGTCAGCCTCAGTAAGAAGCTGCGATTCCTGATAAAATCCTCCAAAGCTAGTTAAGAAAACAAAATCACGACTTATTCTAAAGACAACCACAAAGCATTCTATAGCTATGTCAAGAATCTCAATGGCAACACTCAGATCTGCTCTGAGTTACAGCACAATGGCACTAAATGTACACACCCAGCTGATATTGCCAACATCCTGGCAGATGCAGTGCTAACTTTACCCCCATCCCACCCCACCCCCTAAAGAGCCCATCTCTATACCAGAAGAATGCAAAGTTCCTCTAATCATGGCTGCACAGGTAAAAAACACACTCTCCACAGCCAAGAACACAGCATCCATGGGACCAGACAACACCCCAGGCTGTGTTCTACATGAACTACAGAACAAACTGGCACCCCACCTAAGTACCTTGTTCAATCATAGCCTCACCTCAGGCTTTGTGCCCGCTGAATGGCACACAGTGTCGGTTATCCCACTCCACAAGGGGAGCCACCGCGGACCCCAGGAACTACTGTGCCATTAGCCTGATGAGCCTGGTCTGCAAGGCCATGGAACGTGTCATTATGGAACTTTTAAACAAAGACATTGGTAATCTAAAAACTCTTAACCCCACCCAGTTCAGCTTTGTAAAAGGCAGATCATGTCTCCTAAACCTGATAGACTTCTTTGAAGCAGTCACCAAAGCCATAGACGAGGGTAAGGTGGTTCACACAGCCTATCTAGATCTTGCCAAGGCTTTCGACACCATCCCCCACTCTGGAATTATAGATAAACTCACTAAACTAAGTATAAATCCCTATGTCATAATATGGGTTGCCAGCTGGGTCACTAACAGAACCCACAATGTGAAAGTAGCAGACTCCAAATCCAGCTTCAGACCAGTGACATGTGGAGTACCACAGGGTTCAGTCCTGGGTCCTCTCCTGTTTGGTATCTACTTCTCTGAAGTACAGGATAACACAGAAGCTCTTTGGCTAGTGAAGTTCACGGATGACTGCAAGCTAGGAGCCATAATTGAAACTCCTAATGATGTGGACATCCTACAAAAGGGCCTCACCGAGACAGGTGCCTGATGTCAAAGCCATGGCCTCAAGCTCAATGCCAAAAAGTGCATTGTCATCCCCTTTGGTAAAAACTCTGTACCCATGAGCTACAACATAGGCGGTAATATACTTAACACCGAAAGTGTGATAAGAGACTTTGGGACACAGGTGGACAGTAGTCTCTCCTTCGATAATCACATTGCCACAGTAGTCAGGAAATCCTTCTACATGGCACACCTCATCACAAAAGGTTTCTCATCCAGAAAAAAAGAGGTCATTGTTCCCCTCTACTCATCACTCATTAGACCAAATATAGAGTACAACACCCCTTTTGGTATGTACCTCACAAGACATCTACAACAACTGGAAAGGCCACAGAAATACCTCACAAAGAGGATTACCGGCCTCAAACAGATGCCCTACGCAGACCATCTCAAAAAACTCCAGCTTTACTCTGTCGCATATCTCCTACTTCAGAGGTGATTTTTGCCTAACATACAAAGCTATGTCAAACCCAGAGCTGTTGGACATGCTCCACTTAAAGAAGTCCCAATCCCTCTAAGCTACATGCTCTAGGGACCTAAACCTTGTCACCACAGTAAACAGAACATGCCAGAGGGATAGATTTCCTGTCCCAGAGACTTCCCATACTCTGGAATAAACTACCTATCTATATCAAACAAAGCTCCTCATTAGTATTCTTCAAGAAAAGTGTTGATGATTGGATGGGGAATAGGAAAGTCACCCCTTCTCACCTCTGTGGCTCTGCTCAACAGTGGCGCAAGAAAATAATTTTCTTGGGTGGCAAAAGCCAGGGTACCTGTTTGGCTGGGCTTGTATAGGCCCTAGGACTGACAGCCTAGTACCTACCTATGAACCTATGAACCTATGATTAATCCTAAGTATGTAAAACAGAGCAAGCTGAGTCACTGTTAAAAAGAAAACAAGGGTAGGTCTACATTTTATATTGGGAATGAATAGTTACAATGAAGAATATAAAGAAAGACAATCCACATTAAAAATACCTAAATGGTAAAGGGGTATACAATACATTTCAAATACCTATGAGCATAGCAACATATGCAAAATGACAGATTTAGTTGTCAACTGCAGCAAAGTCAGTCATTTTCTACCGGTACAACTTCTCATTAGAAAGCCTCTTTCTGTGCTCTAGGTTTTATTTAAGAGTTAAACATTTGGCTGCTTTTTCATATTTTAATTGCTTAAGGTATCTAATTAGGATAAGACTGTAATTTCATGCAGTCTGCTTGTTAAGTGTTTAGGCTGGGGCCAGTACATTGCACATTTTATAAATATAAAACATCTGTCTTTGCTGCAGGTAGTCCTGCTGTTCTCCTGCTAAAGCATCCCTTGCTAAGACCTAGTTTTATGATTTTCTTTTTCCTGAGGCACAGATAAACATATAATCTTACAAGGATGTAAGGCACACTTTTAGGATACTATACTCTTTATATTCTGCAGAGATGTGTTATTTTGACATCAACATACAGTAAATTAAGTGAACATTTGCATATTACTATATACCCCGGTTATTCCTAGACTCTCTTTTATTTAAAACTTCTGATGTTTGACTTAATATATAAACAACAGAGAGAATTACATTTCTTTTCAATATTGTTCATGTCGCTGTCTGTCATTTGAAGTTATGCTGACCTCATATATCTCTTCAGCACATAAAGTATTGTTGAGTGAATCTTAAATGGAAGGGCATGCCATAGTGAAAAGTCTATTTCTGCAGTATATGTTAAATTTTCAGTTCACGATGAGCGATGTATTTATTAGATGTGGTCTAGGAAGTGTTCTCTTAAAAAATAAGTAACACACTCTAGCCCATCAGTGCTATATATTCACAGCTACCAAGCTACAGAAGTAACCCTCTGAAAGAGACATTTGTAAGATTCTTACTTCAGCATTAAATGAAGAACACCAACAGCACAATTTCATTAGTAAGGAATTAAAACTCATTTTATTAGGATCATAGAGCCTCTTGTTTTTTTTGTCACCTACCCGCGGTGGTGGTGCTGCGGTAGCGTTGTCGCCTCACAGTAAGACACTGTCCAGTTCGATTCTCTGCTAGAGCGTCATCTGCGTCAAGACATGTGTGAATGGACGCAAATTTGTTGAAGGTTGTGCATCAGGCCTGGCAAGCCAGTATGTAAAAATCAATTGCCAATCATTAGCAGACCGGAGTTCCGCTGTGGCAACCCCTAACCGGGAAAAGCCGAAAGACACACACAGTATCATTCAAGAGTGCAAAAAGTTATTCTATGTAGGCAAAAACAATCATAGCCATTTTAAGTGCATAGATGTACAGCTCTAAAGATGCCTCTGAAGAATATACTCAGCTTTTGTTATAGTTGCACACTATGTCATGTTGCTTAGGGATTTTTACAGAAGAAATATTTAAAATTAATAAGTCTTTTGCCAGCTTCAAGAGTTGTAACAGAAGCAGTTCTCTAGACTTTTTTGAATTATTACATTTACTATTCAAATTTGTTAGGCAGATAATTGTGTTTGTTATATTACTACAAATTACATGGCTTAATATAAACACATTATCAGCCAACACAGTAATTGCCTCCTAAACATTCTAATTAATGAACTAAACCCCAATTATGTTTTATAGCCAAGCAACAAATAGCATTGTCATGCACTTATAATAAGTGGTGTCAGTGTGTAATACTTGTTTTAAAACCAGGGCTATATAAAGGGAGTTACACTTCTAATGAAAAGTAAATCTTTCTTATTATCACTTTATGGCCTGGAATAAAAAGACAATGTTGCTGCTGACAACAATTGTATTCTGCAGTTTCTAAACTCATGTATCATGTTTTACCAAAGTGAACTTGCAGAGCTTTAGTCAGTGGACCTTTTGAATCCTAAGCAGCACCTCTTTATGATGTCAAAGAACTATTGTATAAACTGATGCTATGAAGGGTCACCATTTGTGAGTAACAAGTGAAATAATTATCTAGTTACGTAGCTCTGCTTGCTGTACCTCTTTCATTAAATCACTGTACTAACCTACATATTGTTACCTTGTCTTTTTACTGTCTCTAACCCTGGAGAATAAGCACACAAACATAATGTTTTTACATTGTTTTATCGGTACGTGTGCACAATATCTAGGATGTATAAGAAGAAAGAAAAAATAGAAGTAGTAATGATGTCAGCTGCAGCACAATGGACCTAGGATTAATTGACTACAGGCAACAGACAAGAAGGAAAAAAATAAACGTGAGTAAAACTAAAATGTTAGTTAGCTAGCAGGGAAAGTTCACTTTTTTAACTTTGAACAAATCGCATTCCATTATGTTAAAAGTGTACAATTTACCAATAGTGTACTGGCATATCCTTTCAAGCAATATTTTTTCTCTTTTCTTCTTCATGATATCCTTATTCTGGTCACTAAAGTCTGTCTATTGTGCTATCTATTAGTGAAAAAATATTAAAATGATAGTTAATAATGACTTGGCGATACAGCAAGACGAAACAATTAAGCAGTTAGTAGGAACAGAAGGTGTGAACATACTTCTCAACTGACACATTTTCAAGGAATGTCAAGATTTTTGCCTCATATTTTTGATCTGTTCCTCATAAAAGTTGTAGTTTTCTGGTAAATCGCTGAAGATAGAAGTCACTATACAATGACATACATTTGGGTGTCAGACTGCATATCCTTTAGAAAATACATGCTAAATCAAATCATGCTATTTAGCCACTTTCTAAGTTTATAAGTATTAATGCCTACACTGTGTCCATACACAATCTGTATTCAAATCCCTACTGTATTTTTATGCTTTCTAGTCACTCAGAAAGATTACACGAACTGTACATGCAGTCTACACTTTGTGGTAACCTTTATGAATCCCTCCCGATTTTTAACGCTGCATAAAATTAGTATTAAAACTAAAATTAATAGGAAGAAGGTATGTGTTATACTTTTTTGTCTGTTCACTTAGAATGGTGTATTCTCAGGGAATATTTACACTCTGTCCCTGTGTCGGGCCTTCGTTATTCCAATTTTTTGGCTTTGTCCAGATTTCTTGGCACTAAAAGTTTGAGAGGTATGGTTGAGATGTTATTCACTTTTACCCCTAGCCAGACCATAATTTTAGAATATTGTCTGCAAAACAAACTGTGACTTTTGATTTCATCAGTTCAGATATTTTTTTCAGCCCTACTCTTGCCATCTAGAATACTATATTCAAAATCTTCTTTAAAAAACAAAACTTAAGTATTCTTCAGCATTTCTCTTATATGATCATGTAAATTTAATATTTGAAATGACCCCTTCTGGAAGGTCTGCCATTTTTAAAACTTGAAAAGACTAGAGGAAGTTACAAGAACAGTTATCTCCCATTGAAATAATGGGACTCTTAAAGCCATACCCCAACGTGCCAAAAAAAAAAGACTGAAAATGCAGGAGAAGAGTGAGTATTGAACATCACGCTTTTCCTTTAAACTTGTTTTTTGTGGAGCAGCAAGCAACCCCCCCCCCACATCCTCTGATGGCCTGATGGACCACTTGAACTAATATATACTGTCTGCAAGACTGATGGCATAACCTTCTGGTGGACAAGGATTGAAGACTCAAGCTTCAATTGCCTGAATTCAACCATAAGACATTATTGTTGATGGGTTGTGCCAGAAGTGATTCCCTTTGGGAGAAATTTCCCCCTCCTTTAATTTGGTGCAACCATGGAGTTGGTATATATAAGTCTGTGTGTGTGTGTGTGTGTGTGTGTGTGTGTGTGTGTGTGTGATTGCCCCACATTGAGGGAGTGCGGGGGGGGGGGGGGATTGTTCACTGCAGAAAACACTTAAAAATGTTTTGGGGCAGGACTTTTTGGTGAATGCAGTTTGGGGATTCTTATCCTCAGTGTGTTTGTTTTTGTCCACTCATAGTGCAAGTGAGATTGTTATACCTCAGAGAAAAGGGAATATTCTGAGAAATGGTGATCTTTGACTTTGCAAATATAAGTCCATATTTTTGGACATTCAGTCCCTACATCTCAGTACTTGGCAGAGCTGTTCCCAAGATTTGAAATGGTAACAGAACATTCATTTAATTTACTACTATTCTAACTTTAAACATGAAATGTGGAGAAGGTAAACCATATTTTGTAATGCTTCACATATGTGTTACCCAGGCCAGGACCAAGGAACAAGCCTCATTTCTGATATCTCATTTGTTAAATGAGACCCTGCTCCTAAATGTATAAGAAAGACCATGGTCCTAGCAAAGAACCTCATGTATTTAGGGCTTATGATTTCCTCTGGACATTTTGGTCAGTGGTCTGTTTTTTTCCAGTAGGGCCTGTTATACAGAAGATCTTGGACAAACATTCATTCAGTAGGAGTGCCAGGCTTTATGTGACAATTGTCACCACAGACGTTTATACTAGATATATGAGCATTCATTCATTCTTAATAGTTCATTGTATCCCCCTCTGCTGGAATTCTTTTTCTTGGATTTGCACCTGGCAGTACTAGTCACAGTGCACTTGACACCCAAGTCCAAGCAGAAAGTTTGCTTTTCTGTCCCCTTGTGGATTCGTTCTTAGATAGGAACATTGAAATAATACTGGTTAAGTGATCATGTGTCCATTGGATGGTTAGCCATACACACCTTTAAGTAGACAAGAGACCTTGCCACCCTTGTTAAGCTCTTCATACTGCTTACATCCCACACCGAGCAGGGCCTTACATGTTATAAATGTATCCGCTCTTAATGTCTTTCCCCAGCTCTTTTTGTTAAGTACCATGAGATCTTTTACATCCATATAAGCTACCACAAACTCCAGCAGATAAAACCTCTTTTTAATGTCTCATCTGAAGGATGACTAACTCAGAAATGTAGCACTCACACTATCCTGCACTACAGTGACAGCACAGGAAAATGAATCCGAGCACTGATACCTATTACTCATCTCTTACATCCCAGCTGTTTTGAACTGCCAATCAAGAATTTTAGAAAAAAGTCACCAATTTTAAGCTTTTCTGCTGTTTACACGTTTTTTTCCCAAATCAGTGGCACCGTCAACACTGCACTGCTTTTTGATATCACCTCATGGTCTGTTTGATTTGGTAACATTGTTGTGGAGTTGGATCCCCTTGCATGCTTCTGCAATGTTGCTCACCAAAATGGTGCCACTGGGGATCTAAACAGAAGAGGACACCTAAGTGCACACACTATCAACATCCTGACTGACTTTATGATCTGCTTAAATAGGGTTCCTATTAAATCAGCAAATGCTTAACTTAGCGAATGCTGTTTAATCAACCCTTTTTATTCAAAATGGTGAAATCCCAAAAGCACGGAACAGTGATCTTTTTCCCAGGGGAAAAAAATCACTGGCCGTTTTAGGGACTTTGCCATTTCCTCCACTGTAGTGCTATCTTGGAGTTGATATATTTAAGCAGGGGGGTATGGGAGGGCACAGCCCCCCACATCGAGGGGGTCAAAGACCCCCATTTTATTTTGTGTTTGCTGTTAGTTGTTTTTTTTTAAGGAGCAGCGATTTTTTTCCCTGGGAAAAAAATCACTGTTACGTGTGTTCGGCCTTTTGTGTTTTGACATATTTTGATCGATTATACAGCATTCACTAAGTTAAGGGTTCACTGATATAATATAGACCCCTTAAACAGACAAATTTGAAAAACTTGTTTAGAAATTTTTTGTCAGTACAGTGGGGACTGGTTTAGTTTAAATTGAAATGTGTTTACAAAGAGCTGTATGTTGAAGCCTGGTATTCATACTGCCAGTTTGAACCAGGGAAAAAAAAAACATTTCTGTGGACAAAATCCCCTCCAAACTTTATACAGTAGGCATGCTTCTGGCACCCTCTAGATTCTAAATTTCAACTTCAATATGCCACAACACTGAGGAAAGAATGACTTACTACTTCTAAAGCAAGGTAAGTGTCTTCACCTCCCTGTACCACATTATTAATCTGTGTTAAACCTAACCCTGCCCCTAACCCCAAACCTATGCTTTACTTTAGAACAATCTTTCTGTAACACTGCTACTACTGCACCAGATACTCACACAACACAACTAGCAATACACATGCTCAACACTAAATCTATCACTTTTCTTAGTCCCTACTCACACCAAAGCAAACAACCAAAAGAATGGTGCTGCACCACACCTTCTTTATTGAATTCCATAAAACAGTTAGCTACTAAATAGGACTTTATCACAACATTTGCATGTCAATTTTTCTATCTTTTTTTTTTGTTGTTGCCTTTTCTTCTGCTTCAGATTTTCTGCAAGTTCTTTCATACCTTGAAAGTCTTGTCATCAAAAATAGGTGCTGTATGTTGGACTTGAATTCAAAATTCATGAGTTCTTCTGCACCCTGGTTACTGCTGCTCCAAGCAGGTTGAGAGAACATAGACACCTCTAGAAAAGATGACCGAACCTGAACACAAACTGAGCACCAATATCTTCAGTTTATAAATTCCTTACTCTAACCCTAACTCGCAAATGCTCACTCATACACTATTACCCCCTAATGCTGAAACTTTTGGTATATACAATGTCTTTGGCATTAAAATCCTAACCCACAAATACCTTCCTTATAAGAACTCAGAATTGTTTTTATTGACATCTCCAGCAGTAAAGAGTGCTCATGATGAATTTACCAAACACCTCACTCTGTCAAAAAAAGTGAGGATTTGAAATATGGATCCACAATGAAATACTGACATGCAAATATATAAATATTTTGAACATAAATAGTTTGATAATTATGTATTATTTATTTATTTATTTATTTACTGGGATAGTCCGACTGGATACATGTCTATTTTCAGCGGAGGCCCGGGTAGAAAAGCTCTAAAAAGACATTCAACAAACTTACATTTTTACAGTTTAAAACACAAAATAAAACACAAATAAAAGGATTTTTACACAGATGTAAACAAACACAAAAACAGATACACAAATAAATTATTACATTTTACTCAGATGGAAAATTCTAGACAGTGTTTTTAAGAATGATAGGGTATTGAATGTCTAGTAGGCTAACCTGGTAGTAGATCCAAGGAGATCATAGGATTTATAAGTTAAGAAACAATAAAGTGTAGGCAGAAGTCCTCCGTGTGCACACAAGTGATGGTTAGAGTTAGTCTGGATTAGGACAAGGACATAGCCATCATTTTTAAAGTACTGAATTAGACTTTTCATTAATCAAGGTATAGAGAGTTCAGATATAAGATTAGCAGGAAGAGAATTCCAAGTTATGCCAACAGAGTTAGCAAATAGAGATTTACCAGCTGTGTTGTTGGATTTGAGAGTTTGAACTAGTACTCTTTCAGATGTATGGTGTGCTAAGGTTACTGTAGGGGGTGATGAGGTTTTTAAGTACGGGTGTATTATTTGGTTGGCACAGGATCTTGTGTGCAACTATCAGTTGGTTAACCTGAAGTAAGTTAGGCAGTTCAAGCCATCCTAGTAGATTTAGGTTATGAGATTGATGAGTTCTGTAGGCTGCATCAGTAGCAAATCTAGCAATGTGATTGCAGCTGCTAGAAAGTTTATTAAGGTCAGTTTTGCTGAGGTTCTTAAATAGATGGGAAGCATAGAGGAGGGTGGAGAGTAGATGTGTATGAGCAATTACAGTTCTGGCTAATGGTGGTAGGAAGGGCTTGATCCTATATAGTGAGCCAAGTGTTTTATTAACTGCTTTAATAGTTTGATTGATATGCAGAGCAAACGTTAAGGTTATTATCTGTTATAGCTCCTAACAGTTTGGATGAGGAATCTGGAGAAATAATGGTGCCGTTGTTGGATTTTAATGTAAAGGTTACAGGGGCAGACCTGTGAGTGGGGGAGAAAAGCAGCAGTTTGGTTTTATTAGGATTTAACATGAGACAATGGTTAAGGAGCCAGTTTTCAACTGTGTTTAAAGTATTTTGGGATAGAAGCTGCAACTCTGTAGGTGAAGTGTCAGAGCATACTGAAGTGGAGTCATCCACATATTGAATGCATGCTGCATTTGGGATGACCTTTTACAAATCATTGATGAAAATGGAAAATAATAGTGGGCCTAGTATGGAGCCTTGGGATAATCCAAGGGTGATGGGTAAAAGGGTGGATAGTTTGCTCTGCCATAAGATAGCCTGTTGTCTACCACTGAGATATGATTGAAACCATTGGATGGACTGGTCCTCTAGGGAGATGGATTTCAAAGTGTTTATGAGTATTTGGTGGTTTACCATATCAAAGGTTTTTGAAAGATTGAGAAAGATACCAGAGGAAAGTTTATTATTGTTTCAGTGTTGGTTAATAATGTTAGAGAAGGAGAGGAGGGCTGAGGTTGTACTATGGAATGGTCTAAAGCCATGTTGGGTGTTGGCTAGAAGATTATTATGGATAAGATAGTTCAGGCATTGATTGTGGATGAATTTTTCCATAATTTTAGCCAAGGGTGACAGAATAGCTATGGGCCTATAGTTTGAAAGTTTAGTAGAGCTGCCCCCTTTATGGAGTGGGATGACATGGGATATCTTCCAGATGGATGGAATGGATGCTTCAGTTATAGTTCTATTGATCAGGATAGTAATGGGGTATGCCATGGTATCTGCAGCTTTTTGTAAATATTCTGCAGGGAGGAGATCAGCTGACAGGGTGGTAGGCTTAGTTTTGTTTCAGACCAAAGATGTGCAAACTGGCTTGCAGTTAAAGGGGAGTTGGGAGCAGGGTGTAGTGGCCAAAGAATATGGGCATCCAGGGGATAATTGGTTAGCTAGGTTCTGGATTGTTGTAAAGAAGCTGCTAAAGGCATTGTCAATTTCTGCTGGGGGGGTTTGTTTAAAATCCAAGGGGGTAAGAATGGAGGACTGTCCTGGACTAAGGTGTTTGTTTATACCTACTCAAAACTTTTGTGTCTTGTTTTGGTGTTTTTTCTTGTAGATGACAGTAATAGTTTTTCTTGTCTAATGTGGTGAATTTTTTTTGTTTCATTTTTCAGCTGTCTGTATCTAAGTTGATCTATGGGGTTTTTGTGGTCCTCAAGTGGCCCAAGCCTATTTCTAAGTAGAATTTTATGTCTGGTTTCTTTTGAGAGCCAAGGAGCAACTTTTGTTTTGGTTCTAGTAGTCTGTGCTGGTGCAAGGGTGTCAAGGATGAATAAGAATTTGGTATTAAAGTATTTTACTGGTTCTTCAAGTGGTAATTGTTTAAAACTGACCAATTACAAGATTTGAGTTAATTTTGGAAATTTGTGCAGTTGAAATTCTTATTGTTCCTTATTGTTTTAAAAATGGACTGGTTGTGGATATCAGCTTTTTGCCTGATTAAATAGGTGAGGGGGTGATCACTTACATCATCAGGCAGGGTCCAACTCTTGTATTTGAGGGGATGGGTGTTAACAAGAAACCGATCCAGAATACTTGCTATATTGTTGGGTTTACTGGTCCTAGTGGGGGACCTGTGAAAATCCGTAAAAGTTTATGTGGTCAGTGGGGGATTCTGAGGAACACATGTTCCAGTCTATGTTGAAATCCCCAAGTACAATGGCTTCTTGGGGGTAATTGCTGGATAACCAATGTAGGATTTCTTCAAGGGTATTTATGTTGTTGCCTGGGGGAATATACACACAGACTAGATTTATACATTTGTTCTTATTAATGTGGAGCTTAGTGATAAGAATTTCAGCATTGCCAAAAAGGATGTTTGCAGGGCATTATTGGATGCTTCAAGCATAGATTTTTACAGAACAGCTACCCCACCTCCCTTTCTATTGGTTCATTCAAGCCTTAGGATTTTATAGCCTGGTGGTATAACTTCTTTATCTGAGGTTTTTGCCAGTTTTCAGTAAGACATAGTATGTTGGGGAAAGAGCATCTAAGAGGGCATGTAGGTGTTGAATCTTATTGTTTACACTTCTGATATTTAGGTGACTGATCAAGAGTGAGTCTGGGGGTTTGTCTAAGATTTGTGTAGTAGTGGGACAGTTAGTAAAGGACCTAGAACCAGTGGATGAGGATGGGCCACAATTTGGGTGGATATCTCCATCCATTGTCAAGTTGCATTGTAATCTGATTGTGAGGTTCCATATTTTAATTAATAGACTTTGGTATCTTTTGGTTTTAGGGTTGGCATATCTTGTTCTAATGGGATGCTGATACCTAGTAAGTACGGAGTTAGATGTGAGGGGATGTATTAAGTGTTTAAGCTTATGTGGAACTATAAAAGTGGAGGTGTGGCCTTTTGGGTAGTGAAAACCTGGGTATGTATTATATTCATAGGCAGTAAGAAGATATGGGACAAGCAAAAATGGTAGCAGAGAGTACACTGGTAGTATTTTAAGTGGTTTCATTACAAGTAACATTGGGATTATTGAGGTTGACTTGTCCCCAGTTTACTGGGAGAGCATATTAATGACTTGGATATAGCTGACTGGTTGAAGAAAGAGGGTGTGTGGTTGTAGCACTATATATTTAGCACCAATGGGGGTGGGTGATATTTGGGGGCAGGGTGGGATGTGGAGCAAGCCCGAGCACAGTGAGGGTGACTGGAGCAGGGCCAAACCAGAACACGAGGTGGTAAGGGTCTATGTATACTGTGTGAGTGCACTGGAGCTAAAAGTAGATTCTTTACTACTTTCTATTAAGTTACTCTCATCCTTTTTCTAACAATTTGTCTAAAGAGTTGTGGTTGTTATGTTTTATAGTTTTATGGCTATGAGAGTAAATTTCACTTTTATGCCCTGGTAAGACATTTAGCATTCAAGAGCTCACACGTAAAGTATTAAGCTTTCTTGAACAGTTTTCCACTGAGGTACTCTTTATAGTAAGGGACTTAAAAAGCCAAATCAGGTAATAAAGGTTTTCTAAGATATTGATTGGAAGGGAGCCCCCCCCCCCCACCTAGACTCTTAACCCAACTATACTACCGCCACTACTAACTACAGTCAGAATTAGCTAGTTATCTTTACATACTTTAAAATCTTGTCTGACAACTTTGTTACTAATAATATAAACGTCAAGAAATTATCTTAACTTGCAACATTTACTGTATATACTGCTGATAATCAATATCTTGTTATTGTATTAAAGCCAACAAGCTGTAATGTTGTTTACTATTGCTGCAACTTTGTATCTCTATTTATCGTGTACTTGATCCGCTGAAAAAGGACCTGCGTCCAGTCGGAATTTCCCGGTAAACAAATGTAAATAAATAAATAAAGGAGCTATTAGTGCTTCAGACCCAGTCCAGCTGTGTAAAATCTAAAATAGCGCCTGCCACAGGTAATATTTATTAACTTTGGGATTGGCTTAAGGTAATAATCAGGGAAGGGGAAGGGGGAAACAAGAGTGTGGGCTGGGAGTTCTTTTGTACTGCTGTTAATGAGCCAAGATCCAGGCAAAGACAAGTTTGTGTTTAAGAAAAACAATCAAAATTGACTAAGAACTGCTGTAAAGCTGTAAGTCATTTCTTAACAATTTGTCATGTGGAAAAACAGCATAACCTTGTATCTGTAGGCTACTATGCTCTAAATTAAATTAACCGCACAAAGAATTTGATCAGTTATGGATACTATTTGCTAAGAGAAGGGAATAAAAGAGACATGGAAGATGAGTGTGTGTGTGTGTGTGTGTGTGTGTGTGTGTGTGTGTGTGTGTGTGTGTGTGTGTGTGTGTGTGTGTGTGTGTGTGTGTGTGTGTGTGTGTGTGTGTGTGTGTGTGTGTGTGTGTGTGTGTGTGTGCGTGTGTGTGTGTGGGGGGGTGCTGCTTACAAGCTAATGCAGAGTACTCTCCAGGGGATAATGAATATTAGCTTAAACAGGTAGACACATACACAAAGTTAACTTTAGCTGTTTGTGTTTGCAAACAGTTCAGACCCGGACTGCGCTTTTCATATAACAGTGTATCCACTGGTCAGGTTAAAGATAAAGGTGTTATTGCAAATGATTACTTAGAGTGGTGTTAGGTCTAGAAAAGAAGAGTACAGAGAGGAGTAAGCACTGTTGAGATCATAAAGATACATTATAAAGACTACAAAACAAACTGTGGACAGGAAAATATGTCTTGAATCAACTACTAGTATATGCAAATACTGAGCCATTTGGATAACACATTGGTAAGAAGTGACCTCAGCTGACAGGTATGCAGTCACAGATAAAAATATAGCGAGCAACACTCTGGCCTGGGTCTGTAATGTGATTCTATGCACAACTTACACCATAATTATATATATATAATTAGGCAGCAGTATGAGCTGTCTACGCACAACACATATACAGGAATACTATTAGTTGACAAGGTACAACTACGCAAATAGCACATACTAATATACTAAACAACTTGGTGAAGACAAACACATGCTAGCATGCCATATTATCCTCCAGTAATACGGCATAAATCATATTAGATGTCTGTGGAACACAATTCAACATAAATAAGCATAGCCAGTTGTAAAACACTTACTGGAGAGACACTGAGCTCCTCATGGGGCCTGTAGCAGGGTGGTTGTAGTTGTAAAAATGGTGCCTGCCACAATTGTTTTCAAAAACATGAAACAATGAAAAAGAAAATATCTGACAACACAAAGAAGTGAAGAAAAAATGTTTCTTTTTTCTGACTGATTAGTAAGAAACCCTATCATGCATCACTCATCAGAGTGTGAAAGGAGAGGGACATAATAAATTGCTTGCCTGGTGTCAGGAGTCAAAACATCAAGCACGCAGTCAAGTCTGTGCATCACCATATGTAAGTCATAGCACATGTGGCTGTAAATGACTTGAGATAGACTCTCATGGTCTATGATGGAGCTCTCGGAATATGTGTCTGAGGCAGGTATAAACCTAGCCCTGAGGGGCATTCTACCATCACCAAGAACAATGCCACAATGCAAAAAAAAATGATTATTGACTTCAACAACTGGCTTAGCGTATGGTGTCATTCAAAGGGAGTATAATATATATCAACCTGGAGTAGATGGTAGACAGTCCTACCAGCTTTGCCAGGGATGACCTGCATCTGTACCTCCAAGGGTATGTTATATTGACTATATCCTTTTCCAGCCTTATAGTGCCTTTTTTAGCCAATATAAGTCTTCTAAAGCTTCCAGTATAATGAACAGAATCCAGATAATATAAAGGTATTGCTGCTCAACACTAGGAGCCTTAACAAAAAAAAAAAAAAAAACTTCACTCTACAAGCACTCCTTACTATGGAAGACAGGGATAGTGGCATCATCACAGACACCCTGTTCATGACCAGTGACAGTAACAGTGTAAGCTTTCAATGCCTACCATATAATAGACTCTATCAGATCCACAGATGATAACATGCTGTATACAACAAAACACTTGTCCAGTAAAACTTAACTTTTATTTTCACAGATAAAAAAGTCTCCGACACCTTGGGGGACAAAATCTGTGAAAATAAGTTATGTTTTAACAGAAAAGTGTTTCAATGTTTATTACCCATGCTAATTACTCGATTGATAAAACACCTCTAAGACTTAACCCAGTAGTTATGAATCTGGAAACATATGTTACTATTAATTTGGCCTTCAGCCCACATGTAACCAAGATGATAAGAAAATCATCCTATGGGGGTGTGTGGCAAAAATAGCTAACTGAATACAGCACAATTTCTTTGCTCTGCTTCATGCATTTTATCCTGGTAGAAATATTTTGTCAATCTGATCAGAATTCTATCAAAAGTAATATTTTATTGAAGTAGAAGACACAAGGAATAGCCTGGTGTAAAAAATCTACACATTTTCATACTTTTTCCTGTAATTTCATCAACAAGAAATCTTCATAGAGTAAAGAAGATGAGTCACTTGACATCTCTGACAAAAGAGAGCTTCATAAAAAAGGAAATACAACCACTTATTTCTACCATCCATGAATTAGTTATGAAAACTGGCAAGCTGGATACAAAAAAATAAAAGAAGACTGCTCTAAACAAATAGAACTCATGAATGAAATGATAAAACAACAAAAAAATCACAAATAGAACACTTGGAGGATTCTGCCACAGATATAGATGGCAGGTTAACAGAAGGGGAAACAATATCACCTTCATTCTGCAACAAAATAACAAGCCATGGGAGCAGATAGATTATTTAGAAAACAGAGCACAGAGAAACAGCATCAGAATATATGGAGTACCAAAGAAAATGGAAGGAAGCAGTATAATAAATTTTCTAAGAGCCTGGATTCCGAAAGTTTTAAATCCACCAGAAGCCTTTTCCTTTGGAATAGAAAGGGTGCATAGATTATTGGTGACTGTTCCCACATATAAAAAAGAATATTTATCCAAGATCCATTATAGTCAAATTCATATCAACACAGGACAAATACTTAGTTTTAAAAACAACATGGCCTGCTGCACCTCTAAAACTGTAAACTCATACTTTAGATTTGACAATGATTATTCTTCGTTGATAATGAAGAAAAGGAAAGCCTGCATACCTTTGATGAAATCATTGAAAAGAGAAGGAATCAAAACACATCTCGTCTTCCCTGCCAAGCTTAGACTTTTTCTACCTGAAGGAATCAAAACACATCTCGTCTTCCCTGCCAAACTTAGACTTTTTCTACCTGAAGGAATCAAAACACATCTCATCTTCCCTGCCAAACTTAGACTTTTTCTACCTGAAGGAATCAAAACACATCTCCGTCTTCCTGCCAAACTTAGACTTTTTCTACCTGAAGGAATCAAAACACATCTCATCTTCCCTGCCAAACTTAGACTTTTTCTACCTGAAGGAATCAAAACACATCTCGTCTTCCCTGCCAAACTTAGACTTTTTCTACCTGAAGGAATCAAAACATTTGATAATCTAAACGATTCCCAATATTACATCCAAAAGAAAAACATTTTATCTTCTTCTGAAGCTATGGATACCACCATATCATTAAAGAGACAAGCATCAAAAAGCAACTGGACTGCCAGAGAGAAGAAAAAGTCTAGGGACAATTAAATCTCTTATTAATAAAGAAAGTTAATTACTAATATTGTTGCTTTGCCACTCTAATAGAAAATCAACTAAAGGTAATCTTTTTCACTTTTTCATTCCTTAAATAATAAAAATAACAAATAATAGTCATATACCATTACAGTATTTAATAACAGTTATAGTAATAGTAAATTGCAACTAAGTGCTTTTATCTTAATCTTTATGAATTATTACAAAAGTAGTTCACGTACACTAGTTTCTTTTAAAGTCTTTTACACACATGATGGCACATATAAACAAGTTCAACAACATGGCAGCATAGATACTAGCATTTTAATGTGTGTTTTATGTTTAAAAAATGCTGGTAAATATAGTCATGCATATGATTAAGTGCTTATCATCATTTTAAAGTCATTGTGCTGTTGTTATTAAGATCCATGGTGGTGCAGCGGTAGCATTGTTGCCTCAGAGCAAGAGGTTCTCCCATTCGATTCCCAGCTGGAGTGGGGGAGCGCCTTCTGTGTGGAGTCTGCATGTCCTCCCTACAGTTGGGTGGGTGTTCGAAAGACATGCGTAAATGGGTGTGCCTTCGTTGAAGGTTGAATGTCGAGCTGGCACCTCGGCATTCGTGAAAATCTATTGCCAATCATTAGCAGACCGGAGTTCCACTGTGGTGACCCCTAACCAGGAAAAGCCGAAAGACAAACAACAACAACAACATTAAGTATAGCTCATTTTGAACATTGGAAAGGTCAAAAGTTGCTTTAATGTTTTATTCTTTATAAATATGTTTAATTTAATGCTTAAAAGACACATCAGCTTTTTTTTACTTTAGTTAATAATTTGACTTATAAAAAATGGCTTTTTGACTAATTTGTGGCTTTTTTAATGCATCCACAATTTACTTGAACTAAAAGCTTTCATTATAGTTTGGTGTTCCCATTAAGAATACTGACAGTGTTTCTAAGACTTTTTTATGCACAAGTTGAGCTTATACAACTTTAAACAGCACTCCATCTTTACTGGAAAATGCTTGCACATTCAAGGGTGGTGACCGATGACCTCTGGAAAACAGAAAGTGCAAATAATAGGAAGGAAAAATCAAAATGGACTGTTATAATGTTTTTTTAAGAAATTTTGTTTTTAAATGCCAGAATATTGTAAGTAATGTTTTACTTTTCTAAACTAAATGTTATTTTAAGTCTTTTAATCATTCTTATGTTAAATTAATAGGGTAAACCTTTATAAGGTTATGCATAGAAGGACATATTTTATTGCAGCACCATTTGAAGTTTTATCTATGTGCTGCAGTTATAACATTAGGCTGTTTCTAATACTTCTTCTTTGTAATTACAGACTGCAATAGTAAAGAAGGTAAAAGAAATATCATAGATAGCTGTTTGAATTATTTAATGCTTGTGACAGCCACTTCATAATGCAACATAGTGTCAGTTAAAGGTGCAGCTAAACTGAACAGCAGCACTCAGACATTTCATTCATAATAGTTCACTCTAACTTTTATATACTATTAAGCTAATTCTGTAAAGTTGTATTATAAATACTTTGGGTAAAGATAAGTGATAACACTGTATTTTCACACATAAAAACAATACACATGCATTATAATGCAACTGAACCAGTGGTGCAGCGGTTAGTTTTGCCACCTCACACCAAGAGGTTCTCTGGTTTGATCCTCAGCTGGGTTGCTTTCTGTGCGGAGTCTGCATGTCCTCCCTGTAGTCACGTGGGTTTCCTCTGGGTTCTCCAGTTTCCTCCTACATCCCAAAGATATGCTGTAGGTGGATCTGATGCTTTTTTTTTTGTGTCCATAACAAATACTTATATTATTATATTCATATTTATCATTCAGTATACAATAAAGTCTACCACAGCCACATTTGAGGTAAGTTTGGAGTCTCAGGCCAAGGACAACCACAAAGTGTTCTTTTGCTATGTCCGCAACCACAAAGGAAATACACAATTGTGTGCAGAACTAATTGTAAATGGAGCTACCTATACTGAGCCAGAAGGTATAGAAAACCTCATGGCTGATAAATTCATCTCCAACTTTATCCCTCTCTCCCCCTCAACCTTCCCTCAGGAAATATCAAATGTAACTCCCCCTACTATCACTAGGGAACAGGTCCTTAATGCTCTAAGATCAAAACTACTGCATCAATGGGCCCAGATAATATCCCAGGATGCCTTCTAAATAGCATGAAACATGATCTATCAGGGCCTCTGGAATTACTGTTTAACTGTAGCCTCCAAACAGGCTACATGCCTTATGAATGAAGAAAGGCAACAGCCATTCCTCTGCCCAAGGTTAGGCCATATAAAGACCCTGGAAACTACAGACTCATAAGTATCACCAGTCTTATTTGTAAAGCCATGGAAAGAATTGTCATGGAGATGATCAATGGAGATATAGTAAACCTCCAGACATTGGAGCCACCCGGTTTGATTTTGTCAATGGCAGATCATGCCTACTCAACCTGGTGGACTTCTTTGAGAAGGTCACCAAAGCAATGGATGAGGGCAAAATCATTCACAATGCCTACTTTGCCTGGCCAAGGCATTTGACACAATACCCCACTCAGGCATTGTTGACAAACTCAAGAGGTTAGGTACAAACCCATATGTCACCCAGTGGATAGCCAACTGGCTCAAAGACAGGACCCAGGAAGTTAGAATTAGGAAGTTCACCTCTACAAAGAAGCCAGTCACAAGAGGAGTCCCTCAGTGATCAGTCCTTGGACTGCTCCCTTTTGACATTTACTTCTCAGAAGTCAAGGCCTATGTCAGTGGTCTCTGGCTGACTACATTTGAAGATGATTGCAAATTAGGAGCTGTCATTGAATCTCACACTGACACAAATGTTCTCCAAGAGGAGATGACACAGACAAATTGATATCAGAGCCATGGACTAAAACTAAATGCCAAGAAATGCATAATACTATCCTTTGGGAAGTCATTCATCCCTGGTAACTGTCATATTGACAACATCCCCATAGAGTTGACCCAGTAGTCAGGGGCTTAGGGGCACACATAGATAGTAATCTAGCCTTTGACCATCATGTGTCTATAGTGGTGAGGAAATCATTCTATGTTGCACAACTTCTAAACAAAGGTATGGCAGCTAAGTCCAAGAAAGTCATTGTTCCACTGTATTCGGCATTCATCAGACCTATCATTGAGTACAATGCCCCCTTTGGTATGTACCTAACCAGGCATATCCAACAATTAGAAATGTTAACAGAGGTTTCTCACTAAAAGAATAAGAAAATGTCCTATGCAGACTACCTCAAGGCCCTTTCCTGTATTTTGTCTCTTACAGGCTTTTGAAGGGAGATCTGTACCTATCATACAAAGCATTATCAGTCCCCACTCTGATGGACTTCCTGCATGTCCAGAATACAAACAGCACCAGAATTACTCATTCCAAAGACTTAAACCTTGCCTGTGATATAAATAGGATCTACTGATGAGATAGGTATGTATCCCAGAGACATTCCCCATCTATGGAACAGGCTCCCCAACCATCTTTACCAGAAAGGCTCATCCAGACTCTGCTACACTTTGCTGTGAAGGAAAGGTTAGTTTGCTTTTATTTTTTGTATTACTGTATTGCCTTTCTATATTTTGAATACTGTAGTTTGTTTTATTTATCTTGTGTTTTGCTTTCATTCTGTTTTAACAGCATATTAAAACTTCAAAAGAGACCACAGCTCTCTCTGTTCTGAGTCAGGCAGAATTTTTTTCCGCCCTCCCACCCATTTAAGTTGTCTTGTTAAATACCAATGTCTTTCTAGTTGCCCGCCTCTTATGTTAATCTGACCATATATCTCATTTCTCTCTACTTTCACTGGCTTATGTGAGTAATCACAAAATCATCATTCTTGAAATCCCACCCCTTCAATTATTTAAATTTATTGGCCATCCTACAGTATTTCATAGGACCAAAATACAAAAGTGACCACCCCTTTCAATCCATCTTGCTGTTTTAAAAATAGTAACTCTCCACTAAATCTTAACTTTTTTAACAGGTAAAACTCAAGTTACCTACTTTCACATCTAACTTCTCTAGTGCACACTGCAGAGTGCATTCTTTTCAATCTTACCTTTAAGCATCCCTGTGACTAGCACTTTCTCTAATACTTGCTGGAAAGCACTAGGAAGCCTTAAACTCATACAAACACTAAACTCTCCTTGTTAACAAGGAGAAATTAATAGTAGGCACTAAACAGCCTATAATTGCAAAGTACCTTGCTAAGGAAACAGCTCCTATACTTTACAAAGAAAAAAAAAAGCCCCAAACCAGGCATGTCCAAGGGTCAGCTTCCGGTGATTTCTCCTGTCCACTTGGTGCATCTGGGCATACTGGGGCAATTCAGCAATTGCCTCATGTACACAGACAACCCTCTCCTCCTACCACCCAACACTACAACCTGTGAGAGATGCACTTACATAGCCAAAATGGAAGCAAAGCTCTCTCCACCCAAGATTGTGCTAAACAGTCAAGAGGAGAAGGTTAACACCCACACTACATCTCAAGCAACACATAGCCCTTCTAAACCCACACCACCAACACCCACATATAGCAACACTAAATCCACATATGCAGAGGCCCTTAACTGTAACCTGCCCAAGCAACAAAGACCTCTGAAGCTGAAACGCAAACAAACACCAATCACAACCAATGTGTCACATAGTTCACAACACCAGTGTGCCACCCAGCAACAGCTCCTAAGGCAAGACAATGTACCTAACACTTTAGTCATAGGTGACTCTATAGTCCGCACACTGATGTCCCTCTCACCAGGTTGAATAAGGAGAAAATTACAGTCAGCTGCCTGTCGGGTGCCAGGATCCGCCACATAACGCATGCACTCAAGTCACTCCACAACAAGTACAAATATGACTCTGTCATTGTCCATGTTGGAGTGAATGACTTGAGACGTACTCCCTGGACTACATGAAAAGAGACATGGAAGAGCTCTCGGATCATGTGGCCCAGGCAGGTATGACCCTAGCCCTGAGTAGCATCCTGCCTTCGCCCAGAATGATACCACAATATAAGGATAAAATTATTGACTTCAACAATTGGCTAAGCTTATGGTGTCATTCAAAGGGGATCCAGTATCTGTCTGCCTGGGATGACATGATTGACAGACCATGATGCTTTGCCAGAGATGGTCTGCACCTGTCACCCCTGGGATTCAGGTTACTGGCTAAGGCTCTTGCCACCCCTATAGTGCCTTTTTTAGGCAAACTTTAAAGGAGAAAACCACCACCATAACAGGTACAAGCATGCAAAATCTGAAGGTAATGCTACTCAATGCTGGAAGTCTAAACCTCAAAATGCACTCTCTCAAGGCACTCCTAAAAATGGAGATCATCGATATCTGTGCAGTAACTGGGACCTGGTTCAAGGCTCCAGAGAGCACCCCTGCAATACCAGGCTAGAACTCTTACCACACTTTTCGGCCACCAAACCAGGACCGAAACACTAAAGGTGGAGGAGTGTCAATATTCATCAAGGATATTCACACCACCAGGCTAGTTGGCCAACACAATGTGTCTGAAATTCTCCAAGTGCAACTAACACTAGGTAAGACGGCAATCCAAATTGTAGCTTGCTACAGATCCCTCACCATACCCCAAGATTCTCACTACACCTTTCTAAACATAGTGGAAAATATTAAGATAGAACCAAACACCCTAATACTGGGTGATTTTAACTACCCTGCCATTAACTGGGAAAACTACTCATGTCCCAACACCTTTGTGCAACGGTTCTTGGAATTCATAAATTCCAACGCCCTGGATCAACTAATCCATAGTCCCACCAGGGGCTCCAATATCCAAGACCTGGTCATTACCAACATGGGAAATCAATGCTCCATACCTATGGTCACCCCCTCGTTAGTCAGGTCTGACCATAAGCTAATCACCCTTAACATCCACATCCCACCTCCACCCCCCAGTAAAGAAACCACCATAAAAAACTTCTCCAAAGCCAACTTCATGCTACTCAAGTCAGAAGTGACAAACCTCATGAGACCCATGCAGATGGGAACTGAAAGTTCAACTGCTGAATCCTACACTAAGGCACTGTACGAGCACATCCACTCATGCATGAATCGTGCCATCCCAAATAGAACCAAAATGCTCTCATCCAAAAAAGGAAGCCAATCTGGTGGTCCCCTGCCATAAACAAACTTTACAACAAAAGGAAGAAACTTATGCAGAAAAGAGGAAAATCCCAGGATGCAAAAAACTCCCTTACTAGCCTCAGTAAGAAACTGAGATGCCTCATAAAATCCTCCAAAGCTAGTTACAAAATAAAATTGCCAAAGATTCCAAAGACAACCACAAAGCATTCTATAACTATGTCAAGAATCTAAATGGCAATGCTCAGATCTGCTCTGAGCTAAAACAGAATGGCATTAAATATACTGATCCGAAGGATATTGCCAATATCCTGGCAGATCGATTCAGTGCCAACTTCACCTCCTAAAGGGCCCATCTCAATACCAGATTGCCAAATTCCAGTAATAACGGCCACACAGGTACAAAACGCACTCTCTAAAGCCAAGAATACAGCATCCATGGGACCAGATGACATCCCGGGCTGTGTACTACATGACCTACAATATGAACTGGCACCTCACCTAAGTGTCATGTTTAATCATAGCCTCACCTCAGGTTTCATGCCCACTGAGTGGCGCAGAGCTACAGTTATCCCAATCCACAAGGGGGGATCCACCTTGGATCCCGGAAACTAGCGTCCCATCAGTCTGACAAGCCTTTTCTGCAAGGCCATGGTGCGTATTATCATGGAACTTATAAACAAAGACATTGGCAACCTTCAAACACTGGACCCCACCCAGTTTGGGTTTGTGAAGGGCCAATCTTGTCTCCTGAACCTGATTGACTTCTTTGAATCAGTCTCCAGAGCCATGGACAAGGGTAAGGTGGTCCACACAGCCTATCTAGACCTTGCCAAGGTCTTTGGCACCATCTCCCACTCTGGAATCATAGATAAACTTACTAAGTTGGGCATTAATCCCTATGTCACCCAATGGGTTGCTAAATGGCTTACTGATAGAACCCACACTGTAAACGTAGCTGACTCCAAATCCAGCTCCAGACAAGTGACAAGTGGAGTACCTCAGGGTTCAGTCCTGGGGCCGCTCTTGTTTGGCATCTACTTCTCTGAAGTACAGGTCAACACTAAGGGACTCTGGCTAACAAAGTTTGCAGATGACTGCAAACTGGGAGCCATTATTGAATCCCCAAATGATGTGGATACTCTACAAAAGGGCCTTACAGAAACAGATGCTTGGTGCCAGAGCCATGGGCTCAAGCTCAATGCCAAGAAATGTATTGTTATCCCTTTGGGAAAAACATGTATCCATGAATTACCATATAGGTGGCAGTACACTAAACACAGAAAGTGTGATAAGAGACTTAGGGACACAGGTGGACAATGGTCTCACCTTCGATAATCACATTGCCACAACAGTCAGGAAATCCTTCTATGTGGCACACCTCATCACGAAGGGCTTTTCATCCAGAAAAAAGGAGGTCATTGTCCCACTGTACTCATCCCTCGTTAGACCCATTATAGAATACAACGCCCCATTTGGTATGTACCTCTCAAGACATCTGCAACAACTGGAAAGGCCTCGGAAATACCTCACTAAAAGAATCACAGGCCTAAAGCAGATGCCCTACACTGACCACCTTAAAAAGCTCCAGCTATACTCTGTCACATATCGTCTACTCAGAGGCGATCTCTGCTTAACATACAAGGCCATGTCAAACCCAGAGCTTTTGGACATGCTACACTTAAAGAAATCCCAATCCCTCAGAGCTACACGCTCCAGGGATCTAAACCTTGTCATCACAATAAACAAAACATGCTGGAGGGATAGGTTTCTGACCCAGAGACTCCTCAGACTCTGGAATAGATTGCCCATACATGTAAAGCAGAGTGCCTCTTTGGACCTCTTCAAGAGGAACCTTGACGATTGGATGGGAGAAAAGAAATTCACCCCAGGGATCACATCAGTCGCCCTGCTAGACAGGGGTCCAGGAAAGTAAATAATGTGGGAAGAAATAGCCAGGGAATTGTTATGGCTAGGCTTGTATAGGCCCTAGGGCTGATAGCCTAGTACCAACCTATGAACCTATGAACCTATGTGAAGCAGAGTTCCTCCCTAACCCAATTCAAGTACAACTTGGGCAATTGGATGGGAAACCAGAAATTTCTCCCTGGTTTGGTACCAATTTCACTAATGGACACAGATATCCTGTAAATAGTTCATCTCCCAGGCCCATGCTTACACTTATCAAGGGTATCAGAACTTGTCAGAGATTTGTGATGCATGCCTAGACTTAAAAAGGCCCTTGTGGTCTTTAGCCTAGTAAACACCTATGAACCTATAAGTACTCTCAAGAAACAGACTCTGAATATTATACACTAAACAATGTCTATTTTAAAGTATATTTCCTTGAATGTGAATGGATTGAACAATCTGATAAAGAGATGTAGTCTAAACAAATAGTTAACACTACACAAATCTGATATTGTTTTCCTGCAAGCAACACAATTAGTAACTGAAGATGTTAATATACTGGTATTAAAGGATTATACTGTTATAATGGGATCTCAGTTCAAATGTAAAATAAGAGGTATTTTAACATTATGGAGAAAAATATTAGGAACACATAAAATTATAGATACATACTCAGATAAAAATGGAATGTTGGCCATAGTAGTAATAGTAATACAATTTGAGAAAAAAATACTTCACTCTCATAAATGCATACTGGATATCAGGTATGGGTGGGAGTACTGCTAAAAACATCTAGATATTATCACAACATACGCTAAAGGTGAATTACTATTTGCTGGAGACTTTACTTGTATATTATATGTTAAGGAAACCACAAATAATAAATAATAAAATGTCCTCAGTAGCAGACCACATGAATAATTACATAAATTCTATGAATCTGAGAGATATATCTAACATACAACTACCAATTATTTGAAATTCACACATTATTCATATAGATTTGGAACTCAAATGAATAGAGACTAAGTTTTACTCTCAAATTAGATATATTCTAAGATAGAGAAGGGATTGATTGTCTCATGTCCACTGTTTGATCACAAAGCCATAATGGTTAAATTAACAATAAGCCAAAACAACTTAATTCATTGGCAAAGAATACCTGATTATATTACAAAACTAAAAGACATTCAGGAATGGTACTTAAAATAAATAAATCAAATAATAGCCCTTAACAATAATGGAGAAGTTTCTGATTCTATTCTTTGGGATACATTGAAAGAATATATGTCAAGATTAAAAACTGTTATATAGCAAAAAGGAAAGAATGGGACAAGGAATTAACAAACCTCCAAATGGAAAATGACAAATTAAAACTAAAAATAAAACATAATGATATAACTGTAAATACTCAGTTAAAAAAATCTTAACAAGAAATATACAGATATACATCAACACAAGATTTCTATTAACTTAGACAAAATTAAACTACAGTCATACTCAATAAATCCCAAAAGTGTGCATAAAATAGCAATTAGATCAAAATGCATGAACGATGGTAACCTGATTAAGGAAATTATATATAAAGACAAAGATAAAACAAAGAAAAATCACGTTCAGTTCCACCCAGAAGGAAAACTCACTGTTAAACAATAATATGACCTTTATTGTAAGCACATAACACACATAGGCTTCATAACAGCAATGTTACTAAGCGAAAAAAATAATAACTTTCCAGCAATAAACTAACTGAGCATAAAGGAGAGTCCAGCATGTTGCTGATCAAGCGCTTTCATCCACCATACTGTGAATTTCATCAGGATCAATTAATCAATTAACTATACCTTTTTAAATCTTTTTGGCGCCAAACTCCATTCAAGCAATACTTAACAAGTGTCTATATATGATATAATATAACACATAATAAATAAAAATTGCATTCAAACTGTACATGTCAACAAACTATTTGATTTATACAAACTAAAAGGAACCTGAATATTCATTACCTCATTGTGTTCCAATACATACATTCTATTCATTTAAAATTCACTGGGGGTGTACTTGAATAAAATACTATACTATTATTTGTAAAAACGAATTGCCTGATCACTAGTTTAAAATAATAAAATAATGAAATGTTTTCATTGAAAACAATTAATTTTAAAAAAACATAACTTCAGTCATATAATTAATTATAAAATATAAAGGATATATATCTATATATATATATATATATATATATATATATATATATATATATATATACATATGCATAATGTATATGTAAAAAATACATATATACAAATTTATAAAATATATATATATGAAATATATATAAACGTGTGTATGAAAATGTGTGTTAAAAATTCATATCTTGAGGGAAAACTAAATCAATGGAAATATATGTACTGATAAATCTAAATGTTCTTCTCCATAGTGTTTGTGTCTAACAATCCCTTTGTCCATGAATATTAACACATACCACTCAACTCAAACCAGAGAATTCTAAACTAAGGGAATATTAAATTAATAATATATAATATGTAATGTATGAAGAATATTCTGCTAATCCTACCTGTTATAACATCTTTTGTAAAATAGGTTTGATACTTATATATTCATTTAGTCCAGGTAAGGTGGACGCATCAGTCAATATTTGCCATTTTACCTCTTTTTCAGATAATAACACCTTCGTATTACCTCCCCTAATACTTATTTGCACTTTGTCAATAATAGCAAATTTAAAACTGTGACTACTGTCAGTAGCTTCTATATGTCAGCAGAACAAAAGGTCTTTGCTAGCTAAAATCCAGCTATCGTAGATACTCCAAAGAGAACACACAAAATAGCACAAAATAACGATGCTGGATACTGCTCTGGTTAAGAACACAGTTTAATACCACCGGACAATAAATACAGTATAAGCTTTCGGTTGCCCTTCATCAGATAAAAACATTACATTTTAAAATCCCTTTTAAAATCATTGTCAGCTAATCAATGTTCAATAAAACACCCGCCTTTTACTCAAAGTAGGCTTTAAAGGGATAACATCGTTTAAGCCTGGTTCCCTATGTGCTGCTAACTCAAGAATCCACTTGGATTCAGCTAGTTCAGTGTTCAATTTAATGTCACCCCCCCTGTTAGTCAGTTTTAAATTCACCAACAATTTGGACAATTTTATTACATCTGATATTTGTTTTGAAAATATTGAGCGTGGTGGTTTACAGACAGATATTGACAATAACAATCGTACAGGCACTTTACGTGATTCTATTTACACACTGGGGAGGAGCCTAAATATTATAAGGGGAATAAAAATTGATAATGCTTATCTGAATAAATGCCTGACATTTAATATAGTCCCTAAGGGACTAAGATTTTTTAAAAAACCCATGGGAATTTTACTTAATGATGAAAATTGTAATGAATTTGAAGCACTATTCAATAAGTTTGGGTTTGATTTTAAGAAATTATTCATTAAGAAGAATGATGAAAGACGATGTAAAACCATTGAAGTGGTGGAAAGACTTAATAAGGACATAGTTGATGATTTATTATTCGACCAATGGGAGAATTTATATATAAAGCAATTCAATGAAGCTGAACGAAAAGCTAATAATATTATAGCAAAAAAAACATAAGAAAATAGAGAGAGATATTAAGGATTACGAAAGTAATACAGTATATCCCTGGGAATGTAACAAGGGAAATTTTAGGGGAAAACATGATAACATTAAGGAGGTAAATGTTAATGATAATAAATATGGAAATTATGAACAAGGTAGTGATACACAAAAAAATTTTCACAGGAGAAGAGATACCTACATGAAAGGGAATTGGCAAAGGGGATGGAAATGGAGAGAGAACAGAGGAAATGAGGGACAGGTACGCACATTCCATCCGAAGGAGAGGGAGAGTTACTACAATTATTAAGTCATGATGACTGTTCCAACAATAGTAGTGTAAATTTTAATGAAATTAATGATACAGATGTAGATGTTAAGAGTATTAAAGAAATTGTAGTTAGTAAGAATGAGTTTAATATTTTGAATTACACCGATATGGAAATTACTGATGAATTTTTCACCCTTTTTACTAAAGGAATGAAATTTATCCCAAGTAATCGATTCAAAGTTGTGCATAGTATTATTGAGATTAAGAAGTACTTAAGAAAAATTAATTTAGCTATCCAATTAAACAACATCAAGGATAGTGGGGAATATAACAGTAATACGTTAAAGAAGAAGAGCACCTACATGCCTCAAAACCACCCCCACGTAGCAATGTATGAAAAAATGATGACTAAAGAAATATATTTATTAGACAAAAAAATAGGTTATAACAGAAATACAAGTAATTTAAATGAGGAAGAACTAAAGTTAATACAGTATTTGAAAAATGATACAACGGTACGTGCAATGAAACCAGATAAAGGGGGTGGGATAGTTTTATATGATCAGAATTCATATTTAAACAAAATGTTTGATATTTTAGTGGAATCAGGTAATTATACATCCATATCATTGAACGAGATAAACATAGGTTACAGACAGATAGATATGTACCTTGAGGAAGTATTGTTAGATGGTAGGGTTGACATAGGAACACACAACTTTTTAACAGTGGACCATCCTACTTTAGCCACAATTGTGGGGATTCCCAAAGTTCACAAAAATATAATAGACCCACCTTTTCGTCCAATTATATCTGGAAGTAGATCTAAAACTTTCCCTATGGGACAAGCCATTGACACTTGGTTGAAGCATATATATGATAAAATACCTCACTTGATAAAAGATTCCTGGAATTTTTGGGGAAATTTGACTTCTGACTTATGGAAGGAAGGATTAATTTTTATAACCATAGACGTGATGGATCTTTTTTCATGTATCCCTAAGAATGAAGGATTGGATAGTTTTTATGATAGTATTAGACGCTATTCCAATTTAAAAGGGGATCATATTAATTTCATTATGGAGCTGATGACCATTATATTGGAGCACAATTACATATATTTTGAGGGCGAGTATTACAAACAGACACAAGGTGTCGCTATGGGGGCCGCCTGTGCTCCAATATATGCCAATATGGTCATGTTGGAGTGGGAATCCGAGAAACTATTCAAGAGTGATTATTATAGATACATCAGGTACTATACAAGATTTTTAGATGATATATTTATTTTATTGGCTGGACCCGTAGAAATGATTGAAGAGTTCATCAGATATTTAAACAATACTAGTCAATATTTAAGATTTACCTCAAATTATAGCACTACGGGTATTGCATATTTAGATACATATATATCATGTAAGGAGGAGAGGTTTTCTTCCCGTATATACAGAAAAATACTTTCTCTAATAACTATTTAGAATTCACTAGTAACCATCCATTAAAGACAAAAAAAGCATATTCAAGAGTCAATGTATAAGAGCTGCTAGAATGATGTCTGGATATTGTGAAATGCTGGAAGAATTGGAATATATTAGCGGATTGTTTAAAAACAGAGGATATCCCTTTAAACTCATGCAGGAAGTTAAAGAATATGTTATAGGAGAATGGGGAAAGAAATTTTACCCAGTACTAGGCAAATATGTGAATAATGAAATCAATTTAGAGGAAAGTGGAATGGATTTTAAAAGAGCTTGTATTTTGGAATATAGTCCACAGGTGACTTTTATTAAACAGATATTGAAAAGATACTGGGATCTGTTTATGACAGATGAGACAGTAAAAAAATAGTGGAAGATTCCCCAATTTTTGTATATAAAATGGGGACAAATTTAAAGCACATATTTGAAAGAAACAACAGATTTGAAGGAAAAGGCGCCAAGGACAAAGGCACAAAAAATGTGGTAGCTGCAGATATTGTCAGTATATACATGAGGATGAAAGTCTAATCCTAAAGAATATTAATAGGAGCAGAATAACATTTAGAAGTAGGAATTGCAATACCAAGTATATTATATATATGGCTATATACCAGACTTGCAAACACTTCTATATAGGTATGACTGAATGATTATTTAAGAGAAGGATATATGAACTTCTATATGCTATTAAGAGAAAAAATAGTAATAATGCATTATTTAGACATATAGAAGCTACTGACAGTAGTCACAGTTTTAAATTTGCTATTATTGACAAAGTGCAAATAAGTATTAGGGGAGGTAATACGAATGTGTTATTATCGGAAAAAGAGGTAAAATGGCAAATATTGATGGATGTGTCTATCTTACCTGGACTAAATGAATATATAAGTATCAAACCTATTTTACAAAAGATGTTATAACAGGTAGGATTAGCAGAATATTCTTCATACATTACATATTGTATATTATTAATTTAATATTCCCTTAGTTTAGAATTCTTTGGTTTGAGTTGAGTGGTATGTGCTAATATCCAAGGACAAAGGGATTGTTAGACACAAACACTATGGAGAAGAACATTTAGATTTATCAGTACATATACTTCCATTGAATTAGTTTTCCCTCAAGATATGAATTTTTAACACACATTTTCATACACACATTTATATATATTTCATATATATATTTTTTATATATTTGTATATATGTATTTTTTTACATATACATTATGTATATATATATATATATATATATATATATATATATATATATATATAATATATATATATATATATATATATATATATATATATATATATATGTATATCCTTTATATTTTTATAATTAATTATATGACTGAAGTTATTTTTTTTTTTAAATTAATTGTTTTCAATGAAAACATTTCATTATTTTATTATTTTAAACTAGTGATCAGGCAATTCGTTTTTTACAAATAATAGTATAGTATTTTATTCAAGTACACCCCCAGTGAATTTTAAATGAATAGAACGTATGTATTGGAACACAATGAGGTAATGAATATTCAGGTTCCTTTTAGTTTGTATAAATCAAATAGTTTGTTGACATGTACAGTTTGAATGCAATTTGTATTTATTATGTATTATATTATATCATATATAGACACTTGTTAAGTATTGCTTGAATGGAGTTTGGCACCAAAAAGATTTAAAAAGGTATAGTTAATTGATTAATTGATCCTGATGAAATCCACAGTATGGTGGATGAAAGCGCTTGATCAGCAACACGCTGGACTCCCCTTTATGCTCAGTTAGTTTATTGCTGGAAAGTTATTATTTTTTTCGCTTAGTAACGTTGCTGTTACGAAGTCTATGTGTGTTATGTGCTTACAATGAAGGTCGTATTATTGTTTAACAGCGAGTTTTCCTTCTGGGTGGAATTGAACGTGATTCTTTGTTTGGGAAGCAGTGTTCTAATAAAACAAAGAAAGTTACAGACCTGAATGACACATTAAAATGCTTTAGAAACTATTATGATGAAATCAACAAATCTAAATCAAATTTAAGCAGCAATATTTTAGATGTATTTTTAAATGATAATATGCAAAACAAGCTATCAAAACAATGAATGCTTAAAAATAGATAGGCTCTTTCCCTTTAGAGAATTAAAATAATAAATTAAAAATGTAAAACTTAACAACGTAATAGGATTAGATGGGATAATTCCAGAATTGTACAAACTAATGCCTTATAACTCTCTAAAAATCTTGCTAAACACATTTAAATAAGTTAATAATACATCTAATCTACCTCCCTCTTGAAGTCTTCACTTATTTCCTCATTATTAATACCAAATTGTGATCCAGTTTCTTGTTCATCTTATCATCCTATGTCTCTTTTAAATGCATTTTATAAACTATTCTTGCCAATCTTAGCTAAGAGATTAAACTCAATATTTGCTTGCTTAATAAAGGATGACCAGACAGGCTTTATAATTAATAGGAAAGCACATGAACTTTATTTAGGTTATTTTATTTGACTGAGATTGCAAAAAAAAACAAGAATGAATTATGTATAATAAGTATAGACATAAACAAAGTATTTGAGTCAATAAACTGGTTCTATCTTTTTAGAACATTAAAATAATATAACTTTTCTAATAAATTCCTAGAACCAATTAATAAGATTTATGTTAACTCAATATCTTATGTAAAAATGGGCACTTTCATATCTAGTTTTTTTTTTAATGTTAAAAGGAACTAATCATTGATGCCCAGTATCCCCTTTATTATTTACATATACAATAGAACCTTTTGCTAACTTAATAAGGCATAATATAAATATAAAAGGTTATGCATTAAATGAAAATAGTTCCCCTAAAATCCAATTCTTTGCTGATGATATTTTAATCATGAGTGGAAATGTTGAAACATTTCTAGAACATTTAATACAATCTATGGACTTCTTTGAAAAACTATCAGGGATAAAATTCAATCAAACTAAAACAAAGACATTCCTAATAAACAAACAGATAACAGAAAGGTTGACTATATTTAGAAACTTCAACTAGGAAAATTGTTAAATAAAATAGTTAGGAATAATCATTGAATCAACCTATAAACAATTAATAACAACTAATTATCTGCAAGTAATCTATACTTGGTGGCTGCGGTGATGCAGCGGTTAGTGTTGCCACCTCACAGCTCGAGGTTCTCCAATTCAATCACCAGCTGGGGTGCCTTCTGTGCGGAGTCTGCATGTCCTCCCTGTGGTTGCATGGGATTCCTCCGGGTGCTCTGGTTTCCACCCACATCCCAAAGACATGCTGTAGGTGGATTGGACACTCTAAATTGGCCCTAGGTGTGAGTGCATGTGTGTGTGTGTGCCTTCTGTGGAAGGTTGGGCACTGGGCTGGCAACTCGACACCGTAAAACTCCACTGCCAATCATAAGTGGACAGGTGATCCACTGTGGCAACCCCTAACTGGGAAAAGCCCGAAGAAGATCAGCAAGTAATCTATACTATAACAAAACTGACAGACGTTTGGAACAAATTATTCTTTACTTTTGATGACAGGCTAACTCTAATTAATATGATAATATTGCCAAAAATTTTATACATCAGCCAATCATTACTTCTCCTCCCATTAAAAGCAATTATAAAAAAGTTAAACTCCATTTTAATAAAGTTTTTGTGGCACTTAAATAACCTATAATCTCCCAACATTGGCAAACTTTAGATTGGGAAGAGGGAGGTATAGCTTTTTCTACCATTGAACTATAGATTACAGCTATGATTATAAAAACAGTTTACATGTGGCAAGATTCTTCTTTTGCCTCATGTTGGAAATCAATTCATGAAACATTGATAACACAAAATAATAAAAGTAGAATTGAGCCATTTATAAATACTAATAGCAATGTATTCATATGGATTATAAAATATTATCTATTGAATGACAAACACCAATATAGCCTCTTTCCATTTATGAATCAAATTATTTTATTTAAAAACTCATTAACTCAAATTATTTGTGTAATGATCTGTCAGTAATATTATTTCCAATAGCTTGCACAAGCAGATGTCTAATATCTTTTATTATAAAAAT
>NC_056731.1:1090442022-1090610472 GCF_019279795.1 Protopterus annectens | reverse complement strand
ACGCTCACAAAGCACATAATAGGTTGCTATAGTGGCTGTACAGGGACACATAGGTGCAGACCTATTGCGGAACATATTATTGAGATGCAGAACCCAGGATCTGTAGGAGAGGACAGCCATGTGGAACAACCTCATCCACAGGGTAAATTATGTTGGCCTGCACAGCTGAAATTATGAACAGGTGTGGCATCATTGCACTGACCTCATCCGCCATGACCATCAGCAGGCTGTTGCCATTGTGAGGGGACAGCTAGCCACAGGTGTGGATCAAGCCATCCAGCCCCCACTGACACATGCTGAGGAGTTTCTTGCCAGCCTTGAGGCACCCATCCACCAGACAAGCCATGAAGTGGAAGAGGGTATTGTGGAGAGTGCCACCCACACAATGGATGAGGATTGTACAGTAAAGCCCCAGTGCACATCACTAGAACACTATTGCTTATCCTTCTTTATCTGTAAAGTATCTGCATGCATATGTCAGATAAGATAGTATGTTGCTGTAGTGTAGTAATGCACAGATGTGCATAATCCTTAATACTGTGGTTTGTACTGTTGATATGCTGAAATGCTGCTTCAACCTGTACCAATGCCACAGGTGTGCCTACTGACATTACTTTTCTCCCACAACTATTTAGGTCCCTCTGGTATACAACTGGGAAAGCAGCCTGTAGCTGGTGAGTATGATGTTGTTTTGTTCAGGTTTGCCAATACACTGGCCATGTTAAGGCCATGCTGTTTACCATGCACACATTTAACACATCTATACATTATCCATGCTGTACATGTTCATTGTTGTTGGTGTTAACTGCACTGCATCACAGTGGTCATCATGGTGGCATATCTGCAGGTTATGTAAGATTCCTGCAGTATACCTCATAACCTGTCAGTGCAAGATGTGTGGACAGAGGTAAACAAAATGGTGGGACAAATAACATACTATAGGGACATGTATGAAACATTACCCTTATACAGTGGATACAACAGTGTATACATCACTATTACAATGGCAACTGTTCTTAACATATACAACAGCAGACCACAATAACACATTCCCCACCTTTTACAACCTGTGATGTGGTCCTAACATGATCAATGAATGTGTAATATAGAACCCCATGTTAGGGCAACAAATATGGGTTATACAAACCTTACAAAACACTGGAAGCATATGTGTGCACACACTCCAAATGACATATTGTGGAGGCAGCTTGTCATGTACTGACACCATTCACTCTTCTTGAGTACACATGTGCCATCGGGTACAGGGCCACAATGTCACACCAAGTAATGGTCTCCTGTCCAAGATGTATGGCCATGACATTTGCCCAGTCACCTAAAACAGAGGCAGCCATGTTTTGCACACATCTTACAAAGCATTAAATGGATCCCATATCTGAAAGGTAGGAGTCAGGAGTGGGAAAAGTAACCATACATCATGTTGGCATATACCATGGCAAACAGTGCAGACAGTGATCTAGAGGTGTATTAAATAAGGGACACCAGTGATGTAGAAAATAAACAGATGCCCATCCAAAACAGATGAAAAAAACATGTTGTAAACATGTCATGGAGGCTGGCCAGAGACATGCAGCAACACCAATGGAGTTGCAGAAATATCTAGGAAGTACTTCCTGTTTAGTACCTGTGCTGAGAATTGGCAGGATTCTGCATAAATGTGGCCTATGGGTTAAGGTAATCAGACAGAAGATTTGTCTCACATGAAACATCATCCAGGGATCTGTACAGGAACATAAGTCTAACATCAAGTCTCCCAAAGGCATGTGTTGCAATGTGTAATGTTGTCATGAGACCAAGGCTCAAACCTACAGACAGTATTCATAAAGATATGTGTGGTACACAAGCAATACCTCACTCCACCTCAGGGCCACCATCCCTGACTTTTGGCTTACTGGTGCCAGTGTACACCTTTTGGGTTGCTGTTCATTAGCTGGGACTAGGATGGTAGACATGGTGGGTGGAATTTGGAATACTGCAAAATAACACTTATGTGTGGCCCATAGTTGTCAAGCATCTACAGTAAGGCTGAAGATGGGGAGGGGTGTCAGCTTCAAACACAACAATGAACTGGAGCATACATACAAAGCCAGCTAGGAATGGCTGTATCTGAACACAGCCAAGGTTCTGAATTGTGCCAGACATAACCCAGACTCTACAGCAATAGTGAAGCCACTGTGTGACCCTCAAGGGCTGTGCACATGAGCTGACCTTGCAATCTGGCAGAGTTGGGGGACCTTTGTAGGTCAGCCAGACCAAATAATGTCACGTAAAGATGGACCATGCTAGTATACCCCTTCCAGGAATAGGGACTGCTGTAGGTCACTTAACAGGTGCTTCAGCAAACCATTGTTTTAAGGGTGTGCACACTTATGCAACCCAAATATTATATGCATCTCATTCAGCATCTCCACAACTAACACATTTGTTTGATACTGCATTCGATTGCAGAGGTCATGTGTCATTTAACAGGTGTGTGTAATGTTATCAGTTGGCGTATTTTGGCATATCAACAGGGGTATGTACACTTCTCATACCCACATGAAGCTTTGAAGGTTGTCGGTGTAACTGGATTTTATTGCACATACATGCACTGCTGATGATAAGATCTGCAAATCAAAGGTCAGGCATTAATTATTGACATCAGACCTCATATCATCCCAGTTATGTGTCAGACAACACATGGTGGCTGTGAGCAACAGAGCAAACATAACTGCCAGACATCTACACATTCAGCAATGGTCTGTACACTTGTGAGGTATACTGCACAACATGCCAGTGTGCCATACAGGTGCACAGCAATAATTTGAACATGGGTGCAGTGTATTCCAGGGGAAGGGCATCACCTACTAATACAGCTCATGCATCACAGAGATGCATATTGTTGGTAATTAAGGATTATGAATGTCTGCAGTGCATGCTGTTGAGTGCCATATGTTATGCATGTCAACTGTCGGGTAATGAATGGTCTGTGTAATATCTTTGTGCCACATCACCTGTAAATATGTGTGTGTGTGTGTGTGTGTGTGTGTGTGTGTGTGTGTGTGTGTGTGTGTGTGTGTGTGTGTGTGTGTGTGTGTGTAGAAGTAAACCATAATGTACAGGTCTTAATTTAGATGTCTTGTATGCCCCACACAGGTGGTGAGGTGGGTCAGGGTCTCTCCTGCAGGCAAACCGATGTTAATGTCCATACAGACTCTGATAATGATGATAGGCATAGTGAGGCACAGGCAGGGTTGTCAGGGGCTGCATCTGTGCCATTGGTTGGCATCCCACCTTTATCCACCGCATCCCCGCACACAGTCACAATGCCCACACATACCTCATCACCAGTGACCATAGATGAGGGACATTTTGCGGGTGGTGTGATGGGACAAGACAGGAATGTGTGGTGACTATGGCAAGTGTGTCTGTACACAGCAGCCATAGCTGGATGACTGGTGGGGTCCCACACAGGTAGATGGACAGGAGTGCTCATAGGAGGGCTGCTTGCCATCATGCCCCTGGTAGAAGTGCGACAGCAGGTGTCTACAGACACATGTTTTGGCCCATCATGGAGATACAGGCACATATGAAACATTACTCCAGAGATGGTCTGAGGCTCCAATGGGCTACTCTTCCTGCTGTACGTGACTACATCCGTGATCATGCAGATGCCCACCATTATTTTGCAGGGGTTATGGATAGATGATTGGGTGAGATGGTACGAATCCTCAACCGTGTGGATCTGTGGTAGAGCATGTGGTGGGAGTAGGGCATCGGCCACGTGGACATAGGTCAGCAACACCTGCAGGTGGAGGTCTACGTGGACGTGCAATATCTCACTCCTGCTCCCATAGTGGCAGGACCAGCACTATCACTACAGGGGGGGTGCTGTCCACACCACAATGCAGCAGGCCACGTGCACGTGATCTTGGCCAGTTCCAACAAGGATGCAGATCCAGCAGAAAAATGACATTGTCAGGGGAGAATACCATAACATTGCTTCTGCCTGATGGTGCTCGTGCAACCCCTGCCAGGTGCAGTTTCCATGTCCATGGCTGAACACAGTGAACTGTACACCCTGCCATGTATGGTACACAGCTCTCCAACATACACCTGTATAGGGCATCCACATGGCAGAACTGTGTGAATCCATACACACACACATACACATCACCATCACAGCTTGGTCACCTCCATACCTACACATACCATTTCTGCACAGGCCATTTAATGAACAAACATTTAACCCACACACATGATGTCAACCAAATGGCTCAGCCTAGGCCTCTGGCATACCCACACCACACCCTGTGCATATGATGATACCTGTGCCACATCCCAGTCAACCATATCATTGATGCAGGGACATGCTAATATGGTTCTGATGCACAGGGTGTATGTACGACAGTTTAGCAATGTAATGCTGTTTAAAGTGTTGTCAGCTGGAATGTTTCATGTTTACATGTCAGGGTGTGTAGCTGTCCAGCCATGATGCATTATTGCTGTTATTACCACTGACTGAATGCAGTCTACATAATGTATTCTTTTGTGTTCTAGGTGTCTGTGTGTCAGGAGGATGTCAGTCTGCTGTCCTTTCCTACAAAGGGTGTGGCACTGTGGTAACATATTGACTGTGTCATATCCCGAGTAAAGCTGAACACAAGTGACAGGTCTGTATAACAGTTACTGCATGTGCCACATGGCTGCTAGGTCTGAGGGATGTATCCAGGTGATTGCATGGTGGCTGATGTAAGCAGCTCTTCTACAGTGGACAATGGTAAGTGTACTGGGTGGCACACACCAAATGTTTGTGAATAACACACACACACACACACACAGGCTTTTGTGCTGATGCAATACACAGAGAGTACTGTTTACATGGATGTACTTCATTGTGCAGAGAACTCATGTTGGCATTTGTAATTCCACCAAGACCAAACTGCCAAAACATCACATCAGTAAATAATCAGTCCACCAAATTTAATTTAATTTGAAATGGTATTGGCAGGGTATATGTCCTTTTCCCCAATGTACTGCAATGTTGGAGTTGGTATACATAGTTGTGCTGGTGGGGGGGTACAGCCCCCCACATTGGAGGGTGTGGGATGGCGTAGAACCACACATAGTGTGATTAACAACTACTTAACCTCTTAACATAAACTGGACAGTATAACAGCACACTAAGTGGGGGGATAGGCACAAGAATATCCCCAATGTGGGTGGCTGTGCCCACAACAACCACAACCAACTATGTATACCATCTCTAGTATCACTGTACAGCTGTACAGTGGGGAAAAGGGCATTTACAGATCCACTACTATTTTTGATGGAATGATTTTCCACAAGATGATTGCTTTGCAATGTTACTGTTTGCCAGTTAGTTCTCGGACAGATGATCTCCTGGGAAATATATTTTCTGCAAGCTGAAGTAGATCTCTTCACATACACCCCCACTTACTTGGCAACACTGATATTAGAATCCCTACATATGTACTTATTGTTACTAATGTGTTTGGCCTTAATTGCACACACCACAGAACTTGTAGGGTGAGGTGTGTCCCGAGCTTCCTGTAAAGTGAACAACATCACCAGGCCTTGTACAGTATGGTAATGGGGGATGTACTGGGTGTTAATGGACAATACATAGTATAATATGCTGTCATATACACACTGAAAAACACATGCAGTCATAGACACATTTGACAGACCTGGGTTTAGCAGTGCTGACTACCTTGTCAGTGAGTCCATACTGTTACAAAGTTTTTGACCCCAGCACATGCATCATTGGGCTGAAGAGTGTCTTCATTTACCTGTATGGTTGATGGTCACAGTGGTCCTCATACAGTGGACCTTGGGACATGTACTGGTGGTGCCATGGTGTAAAGACAGTATACCCAGCACCCCCACCCCGCATTGGATATTGTACTCACTGAAACCCATGATAATGCTCTGACATACCCACAGTTAGACATTCACCAGGACAGCAATACAAACCGTTGTCTATCTAGTTATTGCTACTACAGGGATATGCATTTTTTGCACATACCACAGGGATAGTAGGGTGAGGGTTTTGTCATGGCTCTCCTAATGTCAGCAACATCACCATCCCTTATACTGTATGGCAAGGTTTAGTGTATTTGGAGGATGTGGCCTCAGAATGCTGTCTCCTATAAATATGCACACTCACACACGATTGCACACACATACACAAACACACACACACATATTCAAATTTGCCAGGACTCAGAGGGTAACACACGCCTATCTACCCATTTGTAGAACACACAAACACTGTTATACCCAGTAATGCATACAAACACATTTGTCAGTACTGAGGTCCATAGGTGCAGGTGTTCCTAGGTGTGTACCAGGCTAATGTCCATGGAGAGATGAGAAGAGTAGGGCATGTGCATACACTGGTATCATGGCACCTGATAATTGTCAGCAGGCCATCTATCAATTGATGCCCCTTGAGTGATCATGAGGGACACAGTTATATTCAACATCCACTCATCTGGTTTTCTATTGAAGAGGGCCAGTGAGGTGCTCCAACTGACATGTATGCAACACACATTGCATAACATGGCCAGTGTCTGGGTTAGGGACCTGTACTCAAACATGTTCTGTTGACTGTGGTAGTCTGGTTGAGGTATCTATGGCATGTGGTGCATACAGAGTGGGGTTTCCTAGCTGTGGCATTCATAACACAGCTGGGCAGACATGTCAGTGTCAGTCAATTAGAGATTGCCTGTAAGCAGCCAAAATGAATACCTGACATCTGCACATCTGTACAGAGGACAGACAAAAAGTAGATTGGCAACAGGTTATGCATTAGGATGAATGTTTTGACAGACAGACGTCTGAGACTGATAGGTATGCCATTACTACATTACAGAAGTCCTCACTGACATGTCCATAAGAACATGGTAGTCTACAGTTACTATCAACATAGCAGATCAATATCCACTAGGAGATGCATAAACACATACAACTCAAACACCAAAACACAGTAGTCAGTACTCAGAGTCCAGCTTTGTATGCAGGGGTGTATGGTTCCAGTACTACAATCTGCAATCTACTCTTACTTGGAAAAGCACTGTTAAATGTAGTAATGTAATGTAATGATACCATGCATGCAAGTGTGACTGGATATTTTCATGCATGACATATGAACAAAGAGTGACATACTTGGGGGACAGAGGTACAAACACAGGGCCAATACCGACATATTGCAGTTATAAACTGAGAACATTGCTGGTGTAACAGGGTTTGTTGTGACATATCTCTTCTGAGGGGTATGAAGTCAGTAACACACATGGATGTTACCATTTACTGACTACAATCATCAGAGTATGCTACTGCATTTATAAAGACAGAAAATGTGTGAGTAACACACCAAATCTAAGACTCCATACTCTGGCCAGCCTGCAGATAGCCCTACAGGTGAGAGTTTTTTCATCCGCATAACACTGTCATGCCAGACTTTAAATCATGCAGAACAGCCATATCCACACAAACCATGTTAAACCAACATTACTTCAAATGTAGAACAGCAATACTTACATTCTGTCCCCATGTCTGTAACACCCCCTCCAGTTTGTGGACTGTCTCCACAGTGCTTGTTGTAAGAGGTATTTTTAACTACCCTCTGTGATGCTGTTTGTCAGTCACCCACATGAAGTCCTGCTCATAGTGAAGGAAAAGGGCCACCACCCACTTGCAGTGCTTATTTAAAGGAGTGTGTTTCCATGCAATTGGCTATAGGAATGATACCACAGCTGTTCCACATGAAATTAGCAAGTGGGGTACTCCAATTCATGCACAGGCCATCAGCTGATTATGAGCATTACCTACCAAAGTCAAGCTGCTGCCTATGCAAAATAGATGCATTTTTCCACATCTAACGGGGGAGGGGAGGGGAGAGCCAAGCATGTTTGTGTATGATTCATGGGTGGAGAGAGGCCTCTGGGTATTATAATGGTTGCCTATATATATATTTATGGCTGTGGATTGTCTACAACAACCTCCACGGTGTTTGTCAACTGTTGACCTTGTAATGTGACATTGGGATATATGGGTCCTCAATATGAAAATGTATCAAAACCCACCCTGCAATGGATCCTGTTATTACACAACCACACCAACATCCACAGAGGATACTGATGAGACACCCACACACACATGCCAGTACTGAGTTTTGAACCCCTACCTAGCTATGTATTGCTACTACAGTGTTACGCATTTATTGCTCACACCATGGAACTTACATGTTAGAGAGCTGTCCAAAGGTATCTTTGAAGGTGAGTGACATCAACAGCAGTGCTAAAGGATGGGTAAGGGAAGTGTAGTAAGTGTGAATGTCCACAAAATCAGGTGTCAACAAAGGCACACACACTCTCACACACAAACACACACATTTTCATAGTTTCCAGAACCAGAATTAGAACTCCTACCTAACTAGTTTGCTATACTATGGCATTACGCAGTTATCGGAAGCACCAGAGAGCTTATATGTTAGAGAGCTGTCCAAAGGTATCTTTGATGGTGAGTGACATAAGCAGCAGTGCTAAAGGAGGGGTAAGGGAAGTGTAGTAAGTGTGAATGTCCACAAAATCAGGTGTCAACAAAAACACACACACACACTCTCATACAAAAACACACATATTTTCATGGTTACCAGGACCAGGATTACAGCTAGTTTGCTGCACTAGAGCATTTCACAGTTACTGCACACACCACAGAACTTATGGGCTGAGACTTTGCCAATGGGTTATTTCAAGGTGACTGACATCCACAGGAGTGCTAAAGAAGGGCAATGGAAGGTGTAGTAAGTGTGAATGTCCTGAAAATCATTCTTATCCAAACACACAAACACACACACACACACACACACACACACACACACACACACACACACACACACACACACACACACACACACACACACACAGTTTAACAGATGCCATGTCTGTGGTTAGAACTCCTATTTAACTAGTTTGCTACACACACAGTTTAACAGACGCCATGTCTGTGGTTAGAACTCCTATTTAACTAGTTTGCTACACTACAGTACCACCCAGTTATTCCGAGCACAATAGAGCTTATAGGGATAAGACTTGCCCAAAGGGTTATTTCAAGGTGACTGACATCAGCAGGAGTGCTAACATGGGAATGGGAAGTGCAGTGTGTGTGAATGTGCCATAAATCATTCCTCTGGAAACACACACACGCACACACGCACACACGCACACACGCACACACACACACACACACACACACACACACACACACACACACACACACACACACACACATACACATACACTCATTCACACACAACTTCACATTTGACAGGACTGAGTTTACAAATGATTTATGAATACCTGTTTGTACTAGGGTCTATATTAAATCAGTGAATGCTTAAACAAGTGAGTGCTGATTTATTGACCCCATGTAAGCAAAAGCTTACAATCCCGAACACTTAGAACAGTGATTATTTTTTGCCAGGGAAACAAATCTCTGTTCCACAAAAAATAAAATAAAATACAAACTTTAAAACATTATATAAAGTGGGGGGCTTTGCCCTCTACACCCCCCAATGTGGGGGGGGGGGCTGTGTCCCCAACACTCCCCTACTTAAATATGCCAACTCCAAGATTGCACTACAGTGCGGAAAATGGCAAAGTAATGGAGGCAGCCAAGCAATTTCTTTCCCAGGGAAAGAAATCGCTTATATGCCATTTCGCTATTTTGCTGTTTCGTGCTTTCAAGTTCGACCAAGACTCATTTGAAGGAATGCGTCTTTAATTATATAATAGGAACCCTTTTTACTATCATTTTACACAGTTATCACATGCACCACAGGCACTTTAGGGCTGAGGGCTACCAAAACGAATGTCTACAGTGATTGACATCAGCACATCATGTGATATAGGCCAGTTGGATGCATAGTGGGTGGGACAGGCCTCATAATTGCATTCTCTCTGTCACTGTCTGTCTCTCTCTTCCTCACTTCTCTGTGTGTGTATGTTTGACATATTATAGTCTGTTGGCCTTAGATATGTGTGGGTATTGCTATCCAAGGTGTGTGTGAAGCATAACTGGTGTGCAATTTGGTGTGTGTGCACAGACATCTGCAAATGACAGATATGTATAGTCAACTGTGTTGTCAGACATGGGCTTCATTTCTCTAAGTATAGGAGCATGCCCAGTATGACCTTCTGTATTGCATGCGTGAATCCATTCCAGGTAGGGTTGTACTCCAGTCCAGGGTTTGGTGTTCTACACCTACAGCTAGCAACTTGTTTCTGCAGGATATCTGTAGACAGGTTGACAATATGGAGTCACAATGGGTGAAAGATAGGGAGATACTGTAACTATTGCTGTCTCTGCTGCTTGTGTTACATGGTTGGTATTAGCAGAGATATTCAGACATCAGACATATGTACTGTTTTACACTGTGATATATTATGTCATCAACTACTGACAGATAAGATTATTTGCTCACAGTTATTTACCGGGAAATACAAGATGAATTAAGCTGAGTCCAGTATTGTGGTTTGCAGCCTACACATTCTTGCACACTCCTGCCATTCTGGAGGGGTAGCTACAGACACTTGCTGATGGGTCTGTGTAAATGGTCCAGCACATTGGTAGTATGGTGGCTGAGGATCCCCTTCTTGTACATATATCGACTTGACAGAGTGGCCATATCCTGCTGTGGCCATGCCTCACAGCTGTACAGATTCACCCAGGTTACTCAGAGGCAGGGCTCAGATATCTGGGCAATTCCACTTCACATTGTGGTTTACGATCAGGTTTGTAGCCACCCATTCCTTGGTTTTCAGACGGGGTAGTATGGGCACACAACAGAGATTCAGACTTCACACACTCCATGACGTCCATGCTTCTACACCCCCCCTCTGTTATTCTATTCTCTTCCTAAGATTATGCAAGTGATATCTGAAAAGTATCCCTATAGTTGGCCCTTCATCCCAGTGGTATTTATGGATTGGTTCACAGTTCATGCAGTAGGACATGAGAGGCATGCTGCTGGGATTTGTCAACATGACCTTGCGTTTGTGTTCTATTGACTCTGTTAGGTTGTTAGTTAGGACCCCATGAGATACCATACACTGGCTCTACGGGTGAGGCACAGGCCTTTGACAGAGGACTGTAGGTCATTTGGTAGTGATGCAAGCCATCTGTAGCAGGCCAGTGCATTCTGTCACTCCTACAGTTCCAGGCTGCGAGCAAGTGGATTCCCCTGGGGGTGACAGGGTAAGTGTGTGAGGTGTTAATAGCAATACGTCCTGCCCATATAGATCCATTGGTCTGGATGCAGGCAGGGTGCTGCTTACAGCTAGCAACACACATGCATAGGACACCTCATCAGCATGCTGCGTTCTGTGAATATCCCCATACAGATGTGGGGTCATACTGTACTCATTCCCAACAGCAAGGATATGACATGTGATAAACCTGTGGCTGATAGAGGGGTGAGCTGAGTGCATGTGTGATGTGGAAGCAACTTGCAGCTGACTCACAGATATACCTGGGACATTCCCCTTATGCTGCCTTGTGCAGGGACATAGGCAGTCTCTCATTACTTCATAACTGTGCCTTTTGTGGTCTGCCACTGATTGTCCAGACTACATCAGTATTCCATATTACACGGTCAACTAATGTGCTGCTAACCTGTATGTACAATTCCAAAGTTGTGTGCAGCTGAGAGTTACATTTTATGCACTCTGTCTAGGGTACTTCCACCTGTGTACTGTGTGTATCCATGTGACCACATTCATGGCATGTCCATCTTTCAGATGGTGACAGATTTTAACATCTGGACAGTGAGTATGGATGACTGCTGAAATGGGTATTGCTGAGAAGCATTGTGGTTGGCACTGCAGTTGTCAGAACATGGCCCTGTCAACCACAGTACTGCCCATAGGCCACCAAGACACAACCCTCTATGCTTACACGCTGACCACTTCCAGACAATATTGAACACACAACAACCTAACATACCCCTTGCATATTGTACACATGCAACAATCTTCCCTGTAGGTTGGGCCAGCTCGAGTAATCTGTGCTCCACTGATATTACTCCTCACACTTACATGTTACTACATTTCTACATTGGATTGTGGGGGGAGGCACACCTGACAACTTTAAACATTTGCTATGACTGTACTGGTATTTCTGGTACTCTGTTGGCTTCCATTTCATATTCTATTCCGATCTATCATGCAGACTTTTGGCATATCAGTAGAGTACAGATCTTACGTTTTATTGACCTACATTTCAGTTTCAGACTTCATACCATTCAGAACTAACATACAACTGCCAGACTTGTTGTATTCTGTCTGTGTAGCTCTGGAGGGGAGCTGATCACCATTACCATCAACTGGAGGCCTTAGCCAAGCCTTTCGTTATGGTCATCTACACCTGTCCTGCTGGCTGAGGCTGGTGATGCATATGTGAGCCTTATTGACATGCATGTGTGTGTCCTATGGACAGACACAATTATTTGGGCCACCAATGTACTGTGGTGGGATTTGTCACCTTGTCTAGTACTGCCTAGTATGTTGACACCAGTATTTTTTATGGATTTCATGCTGCCCATAAAGGTGCCTACTATCTGCTGCCATCCCATTCAGCCACCTGATTCCCTTGCATGCTCATGTCCATACCAAACATACAAGTATAAGAACATACTCCATTCAGTAATTGAACTTACCTTGTGGCTTAGCCAGTATTGAGGATGGTGCTGGAGGACTGACTATGTCAGATGCACATAGTGCATTACCTATACATGATAAAGTGCAGGTAGTGTCATTTTTGACATCCCTTTTACTGTATGTGCGAGTCAGAGAGAGGTGTCATTCCCTGGGTCCCTATCGTGTCAGTGTATATGCTATGCATTGCCTCTTTGCCCAGGCCAGGGCATATGGGCACGCCTCCTTCTGCCTACATGGGCAGGCTCAGGTAGTTCCTTGTCCGAGTCACTCTGTGCCTTTGATGGCCTTGGCAATGGTGGGGGCTGTGTGCCCTTGCCCCATGCTATTCCTGCTGCAGCTGTTTCAGTAGGATCATATTGCGTAGCATGGCACATACTATGAACATTTGTGTACATGTAGCTGGAGAATACTGCAAGGCTCTACTGGATATGGCCAGCCAGTGGAACCATGACTTGAGCATCCCAAACACACACTCTATTATGATTTTGGTTTGTGCATGTGCCTCATTATGGAGTTTTTGTTCAGGTGTGTGTGCATTTCTGAGAGGTGTCATCAGCCACGGCTCCAGTGCATAGCCAGCATCTCCCACTAAGTGGCCATATGGGATGTCCCTACTGGCAGATTACTGGTACAGCTGTGTCATATGCCAGATGTGGGAGTCGTGATAGCTTCCAGGGCTGCCAGCACACACATTCAAGATAATGCCCTGGGCATCGCACATGACCTGGCAGTTGATGGAGGGCAAGCCCTTGCAGTTTATGTAGACCCTACCCTGCTCTCCAAGTGGTGCTTTGATGTGTATGTGCATGCAGTCTATAGCACCCACTACCTCAGAGTATTCTGCTATTTGGTGGAAGAGGTGCATATTGCTGGTCAACTCCTCATGGGTGTTGAGGAAATATATGTGCTCACTGGCATGTGCTGATATGGCATCCAAGAACTGGTGGAGTACTCTGGATGCTGATGCCTGGGAGATCCCCACGATATCCTCAGTTGGTCTTTGGAAGGTATCTGTGGCTAGTATTCTTAAGCCTACACATACCTTGGTATCCACTGGGATGGGTTCCTCTCTGTTGGTTCTGTTTGTGAGGTGGAGCCAGCACAGCTCTCAATGATTTGCTGTAGAATGTCCCTGTCCACACCCTATAGTGTTCCACTATCTCCAGCTCATATAGCCTCCGGTAAGTTACCCTGAGTCTGTACACTCTTTTCCTCCTCCTCACTGTGGGATGGTCCTCAGCATTCACATCCTCACCACCCTCAGCCTCTTGCACATATTGATGTATGAGAGTGACAGCAGCCCCTAACATTCTATTAGTTTTGTCAGGTAACATTTCCCCATCTGTATACACTGGTGGTGTAGATTTGTGGGAAAAAACAGACTGAAAGGATTTTGTATAGTTTATAGTTGTGTGCTGGGCTGCTGCCTATGTAATTAGCTGATTCTGATACATTTTATCTGCCAGCTATGCTATTTCTCCTTGACTGCCTTCCTACTGCTGTTTCCCCTTCCAACTTCCTCCCCTATTTAAGCCCTGATGTGCGTCATGCATACCCAGTGCTCAAACGTAAACAGTGCTACCATTTCCTCTTTTTTTTTTTTTGGTTTAAAACCCGGTCCGAGGCGATTAAACCTGTTTAGGCTATGTACACAGTGCTCAGGCACATCTGATGTACCCCCTTTCTTAGCTGTGCTTAGCTAAGTGCAAACACGGGCTACAGAGATCCAATGAGCTTACAGAAAACATGACAGACTCTCTTATGAAGTCATTCAACTCTTAGACTTGCTGTACCTACACGATTAGGTGCAAGCTGACACTTTGAAAAAATCTGTGATTCAGTATAACCCTCATTTGCATATCCCAGTGTGTAGGTTGTTAGTTACTGCACTTAAACAGACCCTTTTCCCTTGACAACCAGTGCTCCCTGGTATTGTTTACATTCTGCATGCCATTGACTATAATGGCAAAATGCAAAATTCACTTAAAATTGACTTTTCCCATTTTTTTTTATTTTCGGCACAATCTCATTTGCACTTCACTGCCCTAAGCTTAAACGGTCGAGATCAGACAAAAAAAAAAAAGTTTAATTTATAAAAAAGTAATCTGTTTTTATTGCCAATGGCCTTATATTTGGCCATTGGCATGTGTATTAAATATAACACATGCTTTTACACGAGCTGTCATGTCTCCATTTTGTCAGATGCAGAAATGTACTAAGTTATTTTCTGAATACATTTCTGCACTGACACTGTTCTAGCACAGAGACCTGGTGGCTTGCTGGGTTGCAAAAATCACCTAATTTGCATGGTTTTCAACTACAAATGAGGTTATTTGCATATTTGTCAGTTTTCTGTGCTGGAACAGTGTAGGGCCACTCGTGCACATGCAAACAGCAGATGTTCTTCATCTCACATTGCTGCAGTCCTTACTTATGGGGTAGTCCGTTGTCCTCGGTCGGCCCGAATACCAAAGTATTAGGCTGACGTCGGTCATGGCGCCTAGATCTGACATCAGAGCGTCAGGGTATAAAGGCGCATGACCGACGTCATATCCCCAGTCTTTTTTGCCGCATGGTCCGATGCAGAAGCAGCGTTGCAAGTGCCGTTCAGCGTTCTGAAATTTTTCGTTTTCAGAGTTTCAGACCGATACCAAGTTGGGCTAAGTACCCCGTTGGGAATATTTTTGTTTTTCTTGCCTCAGTTACTTACGGATGTCAGAAAAAGTGAATAATTGTATTTCTTGTGGGAAACAGATACCGCATAGGGATTACCACTCGCTTTGTATTCCTTGTTTGGGACCGGAGCACACGTAGTCGGTGTCGGTTTTGTGCTAGGTTTAATAAGCGCACTATAAACGGAGGTTAGATTGCGCTAGGTTAGTCTTTGGCAAGAGGTGTAATTATAATATGCCGTCCGGATGTTCCGGCGCCTGCTTCTACTAAGAAGTGCAAAGACAAATCTTTAAAGCCTAGGCAGGATGATTCGTCCGTTACGGACGCCGGATCTTTAGAAGCTACAGCTGAACTGGTGGATCCGGCTGAAGTTTCTGTTGAGTCCCAGGGGGAAACTTTGATTTTACAAGATGTGGCCTCTCAGGAGGCAGGTCAGGCTGAAGGGGCCTCTCAGGTTACTATTCTCCCTTCTATGCCTAAGGTGGTTAGGCCTTCTGTTACTGTTTCTAAGGCTCCTTCTAAGGGCAGGTCTGTTTTGCCTTCCTCTGGTGTCAGTTCTGGTTCTTCAGGGTCTGTGCCTAAAAAGCACATGCTTAAAATGGCAGAGGATTTGATTTCTTTAATTAGAGGTTCTATGCCCCCTCCTGATAAGAGGCCCAGGATGGAGCCAGAGTTGGAAAGTTTGGAGCAGGCCTCGGATGATTCAGAGTCTTCTGCTGAAGACATTCAAGATTTCCCTCCTTATTCTGATTCTGATGCAGAGGATTCCACTCCTTCTGCTTCTCCTCCAGAGGATTTTTCATTTTTGGAAACTCTGCATTCCATGAGGGAGCATTTCCAATGGGAAGGACAGGATTACTCTGATTCACGGAAGAGACTTAGGGAGTTCTTGTTTTACCACAGCATAGACCCTTAGCTATACCTCCAGTTTTGGATGTTGTTTCAGATGTTTTCTCGGAAGCTTCCCTTAATCCAGATTCTGTGCCTCCTGCCCCAGTTAAACCGGACAGGTATTACAGGGTGCCTGAGGCTCATAAATATCTGTATAAGAGTCCTAGGGCGGACCCAGAAACTATTAGTCAGGGGCCTAAGGGTGTTAGAGCCTCTGTTGTTAAGAATCCGGTTCCTCTGGATAAGGAAGCTAGAGCTTTGGATAGATGGGGTAAGAAGGTGTATACCTCTTCTACTTTAGCAATGAGAGCTTTGAACTGCCAGTTTCATATGTTGAAGTATCAAAATTTCCTCCTTTCTCAGCTAAGATCTAAAGTGGATGCTTTGGCAGAGGGCATAGAGTGTAAAGAATTGCAGGATTTAGTGCATGTTTCTGAACAGGTGGGTAAGCACTCTTTGCAATGTGGTTTTGATGCTTTACAGGCTTCTTCTAGGGTGGCTGCCACTGGTTCAGTTATTTATAGGCACGCCTGGCTTAAGGATCAGAATTTGTCTGAGCATGTTAAGTCTAGAATTCTGGATGCCCCTTTACAGTCTGAAGTTTTGTTTGGTCCTCCTGTGGAGTCAGTCTTAAAGAAAATGGAAGACAAGGCTAAGTCTATGCAGACTGTTAAAGATTTTTTGCAGGTACAACCTCCAAAGTTTAGTAGAAATTGGCCTACTAAGGGGTGGATGTACCCTTCTTCTGATTCTCAGTCTAGGGGTAGATCTAGGCATGGTAGGGGCAGAGCTCAGAGTACCTTCAGGCCGAGACAATGGAGTTCGCCTGCTCAATCTGCTGGTGAGGGCAGGGGCCAGTCCTTTCGTAAACAGGCCCAATGACCTGCATTTTCAGCTGCCAGATTCTTCTTGCCTGGCAGCTCCTTTGGGAGGAAAGTTGGCTCTTTTCAAGCAAAATTGGCATTTAGTCACCCAGGACAAATGGGTATTGGACATTATAGACCGAGGTTACAAGTTCTATTTCCATACCATGCCTCCTTTCAAAGGCATGCCAGACGTCCCTCCTCGGCAAAGGATAGAGGCGCACAAACAAATTTCTTTACTTCTTCAAATAGGAGCTATACAGCCAGTTCCTCTGTCAGAAGTGGGCCTAGGATTTTATTCGCGCCTGTTTCTAGTTCCAAAGAAAGGGAACACGTGGAGACCAATTTTGGATTTATCTATCCTCAACACTTACCTGGACATTCCAAAGTTCAAGATGCTGACTTTACAACAACTTTTACCTCTGTTGGGAAAAGATCACTGGATGGTTACTCTGGATCTCAAAGAGGCTTACCTTCATGTTCCTATCAGGCCCAGTTGCAGGAGGTACCTGCGTTTTCGGGCTGGAAATTTACATTGTCAGTTCTCTGCATTGCCCTTTGGCTTATCTACTGCGCCCAGAGTGTTCACAAAGGTTCTGGCTCCAGTGATAGCCTTTTTCAGACGAATACAGATTTATCCTTATTTGGACGATTGCCTGATTCTTGCACAAGAAAAGGACGAACTTCTTCATCATCTACAGTATGTGATGGCAGTGTTAAGATGCCTAGGGTATTCTGTGAACGAAACAAAGTCCAGTCTAGTACCCTCTCAGGACATGTGCTTTCTGGGTATGAGACTGAATACAGCTTCCCAGATGGCTTTTTTGACCCCGGACAAACAAAGAAGCCTTTCTCTTTATTTCCATCAAATGTCTCTACGGTCCAGGCTGACTGCAAGGACAGTCCTTCAAGCCTTGGGGGTCATGGCATCTTGTATTCTGGTGCTTCCCAATGCCAAATTGCATATGAGGAAGCTTCAATGGTATCTCAAAAATGTATGGACACAGCACTGCCAAGATCTAGACACTGTCATTCAGATAATACCTTGCATTCAGAAGGAGTTTTTGTGGTGGGCTCAGGAATGTCACCTAAACAAGGGACTCTCTGTGACCCGGCCAGAGGCGAGTCAGATTCTAACGACAGATACCTCGGACAAGGCTTGGGGAGCACACCTCAATGGAAAATGGGTGCAAAACACGTGGCCTGTCAAACTCCAACATTTGCATATCAACTTGAAGGAAATGTTAGCAGTCCAGTTTGCATTGATGGCTTTCAAAGATTTACTTCACCCAGGGCAGGTGTTGATTCAAACAGACAACACTACTGTCATGTGGTACATCAACAAGCAAGGGGGAACCCATTCTTACCCTCTTTGCAGGCAAGCGATGATTTTGTGGGAAACTGCTCTCAATCTACACCTCAATCTTCGGGCAAGGTTTCTACCAGGAGCACAGAACTCCTTAGCAGATGTGTTGAGCAAACAAATAGTGGATCCTCACGAGTGGAAATTGGATCCTCATGTATTTCAAAAGTTGACAGTGTTATGGGGAACTCCAGACATAGATCTGTTCGCTTCTCCACTAAATTACCAGTTGCCAAAGTTTTGCACAAAATGTTTCATCACACAGCTTGGAAGGTGGGCGCTCTATCATTCAGTTGGAACAATCTGCATGTATATGCCTTTCCACCTCTGCCTCTTCTTCCCAAGGTACTTTTGAAGGCCAGACAAGACAAGCCAACCATGATTTTGATAGCGCCGGATTGGCCTCGACAACACTGGTACCCACTACTGAGGAGTTTAGTACGAGAACCTCCATGGCCTCTGCCTTTGATTCCGCACCTTTTGTCACAAGAGGACAATCACTTCCTCAATGTCAAGATTCAGTCTCTGCATCTAACAGCCTGGCATATTCTATTTTAGACTCTGGAGGGTCTCAGCTTCCACAACAAGTTTTGAATGTTATTTTGGAGGCCAGGAGGCCTAGTACCAGGAAAGTTTACGCTGATAAATGGAGGAGATTTTTATTTGGAGCAAAGGAAAGGACTTTGATGTCTCCAAACCTGATTTAAGTGTTGCTCTTCTATATCTTACTGAGTTATTGGACAAGGGTTTGTCTTTCTCCTCGATAAAGGTCCATGCTGCAGCCATTTCTGCTCACTATGATTGTGACCCTCCTTTATTCTCTCATCCTTTGTTTAAGCAATTTCTTAGAGGGGCAAAAATATAAGACCCCACGTAGAGCTCCTACTCCTGCTTGGGATCTCAATTTTGTGTTGGAAAAACTTACTCTACAACCTTTTGAGCCTGCAGCTACTGCCGAGTTAAAGTATTTGTCATGGAAAACTGCTTTTTTGTTGGCTATTACCTCTGCGAGAAGGGTTTCTGAATTACAGGCCCTCATGGCAGTGGAGCCTTTCCTGATTTTCATAAGGATAGGGTATCTTTGCGTACTAATCCTTCCTTTATGCCTAAAGTGGTTTCTAGTGTGGCCTTAAACCAAACTATTCATTTGCCTACTTTTATGCAAACCCCCAAAATAAAGGGGAGAAAATTTTGCATACTTTGGATATTCACAGGCAGTTGCGTTATTATTTGAGCAGAACCAAGGAGTTCAGACAGTCTCAGCAGTTGTTTGTTTCTTTTGCTTTGGGTTCACAGGGTAAACCTGTTTCAAAACAAACTATTTCTAAATGGATTGGGTTTTGTATTTCTTTCTGTTATTCCCATCATGGTAAGGAGATTCCTGCTGGAATCAGGCCTCATTCCACTAGGGCTACTGCTACTTCTACGGCCTTTCTAAGGGGGGTAGCTACAAAGGACATTTTGGAGGCAGCTACTTGGAGTTCAGTGCATACTTTTTCTAAACATTACCACCTTCCTCTTTATTCTAAATCTAGGGCTGGATTTGCCACTGCAATTTTACAGGGCATTTTGGCAGCCCCTAATGCTTTATGATTTTTACCAACCTCCCTTTCCTGTTGCTTTGGGATTCTACCCATAAGTAAGGACTGCAGCAATGTGAGATGAAGAACATAGTACAGTTTTGTACCTACCATAAATGTAGATGTTCGAAGATCCACATTGCTGCAGTCCAACGTACCCTCCCTCCTTCCCCACTGTAGTTTGACATGGTGCTATGCTTTAGGTGATGGTTGTTGTTGGGCATGTTTTTTGGGAGGTATTCTGTTTTTGGCTGTGGCCTTTCTGGTTTGGCCTTCTGACATCTGGGGCAAGAAAAGACTGAGGATATGACGTCGGTCATGCGCCTTTATACCCTGACGCTCTGATGTCAGATCTAGGCGCCATGACCGACGTCAGCCTAATACTTTGGTATTCGGGCCGACCGAGGACAGCGGACTACCCATAAGTAAGGACTGCAGCAATGTGGATCTTCGAACATCTACATTTATGGTAGGTACAAAACTGTACTTTTCCTGGATTGCTCAGCAGCCATTTTCCATGCAGGGGCTCCTACACTGTTCCTGCATGGTAAATACGGCTCCCTGAATCCTGGAGTAAATGTACAGAGAAATCTGAAAGTTCACATGGAAGATCAAATTAACTTTCACTTCTACTAAGCAGAGTATATACAGGAAAAAATCTAATCTACAAATAACTAAATATCCTAATTATCTAATACTGGGCATAACTCTTTTCAAGTTATTAAAATGGCAGTAATAATATGCAAGCATATGCAGGCAGCATTTATATGAATGCAGCAAAGTCTTCATTGCAGACTAATATACGTAAAACAAAGAATAGTCTCAAATAGTTGTGTCTGTTCTGAGAACCAAGGTTTACTTAACTTTCTTTCTACAGAAAAACATTACATCGACTTATTTTAGTTGTCTGCTTTCCCAAAGCAACAAAACCAGTTTTTCAGCCTGTAAAGGAAAATGGTTTATTTACATAAGTTCAGAATAATTCAACATGATAGTATGCAAGATCATGTACATATATCTTAAATATCAGAATTTTAATATCTGCTTTCTTTTTATAATTATAGTAAACTGCAACTGTATTTTATGACCCTTGCTAACAGAGAATATACACAAGGTTATGGTTTACATTTCAAATACTAGATTCATGCATTTTTCTTCCTCTCAGCTCTCTTCTCCCATCTGCAGAGAATAGGTCATAGTGTTACAAACCTTTCAGATCAGCTGTGATACCAATATGAAATAAGAGAAGGGACTATCTCATCTTTAAATCAGTTCTCTATAGCCTGACATTACCCCTGATACTACAAGCAATAATGATTATGTCTGTCTGATATTACCACAGATATACAAGTTGTTCCAAACTGGGGAAAAATAACAATGGTAGCTTTCTTCAGGATTTTTTTTTGTTTGTTTTGCTATTATTTTTTTTTTCATGTAGTTCTTAATAAGAAAAAAAAAGAATTCTGGCTACTGTTTGAAAGGAGTGAAATGCAGAAAGGAATAATTTTCTCTTTCTTTTCTTATCCCAATGTTCTGTGAGTACTATTTTTGTGCAGAGAGGTGCATGCTATTTTGTATGAGGGTATTATCCCCCTCAGAAAGGATGAGTTGCTGCCCTCAGATAATTCTGTAAAATTGTGTTCCTGCAAAGGACGATTGATACAAAGCTGAATGGCTTTACTTCTGCTAAATGGTTCAGACATAGTAGATAAGAACTAACACTCACATCTTATCATATGCACGCACATGCTCTCCAGATATCCCTGCTATTCTAGTTTGCTTTACTTGTAATCACTTCACAGTATCAAAGTAGGCTGATCTAGGCTCAAAACTAAATTAATAAATTATCCATGAGCTGATATCCAAACCCCACACCTTATCATTATTACTTCTTAGTATGGATATTGTCAACTTTTTAGCATTTTAGCTGTTTTTTAATGAAGAACTTGCATGCTTTATGCTGCTTAGTGTTGATTGACTTAAAAGTTCTAATTTACTATATGGATCATATAAATATTCTGTTTGTGTTACCTATTCTGTAGCAAAAGAGCCTCATTTTAATTGTATTATATAAGCTGTGATTATATCTCACTTAGCAGGACATTACTATATCTTCATCTTATTAGAATAATTGATTAAGGCTATTATTAAAAACTAAGTTTTCATGCTAATACTGATTTAATCAATTTTTTTTTGTCTCAAGCTTTGTTAAGGCTTTAAAGAAGCAATCTACAAGTAATCATTTGACAATGCTAATTCATCCAGAGAACTGGTGACAGACAGCTTTAGAATCTGACAATAGCCATTGTCTGCTGTCAAAATTACAGAGTCATTAAAAATATTGAGATGTTTATTCATGACTCATGCTATTAAATATAGGAGTAAGAGTACTGGTTTCTTGACACTACTTTTTTTACCTGATATTACAATAACAGCTTTGCTATATTTTAAAGAGACACGTTTTATGTAAATTTTTCTATCATGTTTGCATATGGAGATACTGTATTTGTGGAGAAATATGTAAACATTGTGTACGAGTTCCTTATCTACAAATTGCTGACCTACTCATTACTTACTGTCATATAAATTTTTGTTGTGAATAAAGAATTAATTCAGTCATTCTCTGACTGCTATAGCATGACTGCATGTTCTCTTGCAAGATTCACTGTTACTGTATTAGCAAATAGTTATTTTAGAGCAAAACCTTCATCACCAATGTAGTTTTACACAGGCTATTCATAACATTAGCTCACCATATGCTCTTATGTATTAACTGTGAAATTATTTACCTCACAGGTGTAACTATCTTTGCGTGAGAAAGAGGTAATCACATCTTTCATCCAGGTTCTTCCTTTATTACAGTGTCTGAAAATATGACTGCAGTTCATTATTCTATTAAATAAATCCACACCAGTTTTGATTATATTGTAATATTCTTTGCAACACTTAAATTCAGTTTGCAACAAAATGTCTGTCTTTATACTGCATGGATGGAATGCACACCTTTTATATATAGGTTCATAGGTTCATACTAGGCTATCTGCCCTAGGGCATTTACAAGCCTAGCCAGAGTGTGTTTGTCTTTCGCCACCCACTTTAAATTAATTTTGCTATGCCTTTTTTCGAGGTTAGTATACTGTGCCTCTGTCTAACAGTGACACAGAAGTGATACCCGGAGTAAATCTATGATCTCCCATCCACTCATCAAGATTCCTCTTGAAGAGAGTCAATGAGGGACTCTGCCTAACCTGGACTGGGATTTTATTCCAGAGTGAAGGGAGTCTCTGGGTTATGAATCTGTCCCTCCAGCATGTCCTATTTATTTCAGTGCTGAGGTTCAAGTCTCTTGAGCACGTAGCTCGATGGGATTTGGATTTTCTGAGTGCAGCATGTCCATTAATTCCGGGTTGGACATGGCTTTATATGTCAAGCACAGATCGCCTCTGAGCAGGCGGTATGCCACTGAGTAGAGCTGGAGTTTCTTTAACCGGGCAGCATATGGCATCTGTTTGAGCCCTTTGATCCTCTTGGTGAGGTAATTTTGGGGTCTTTCCTGTTGCTGCAGGTGTCTGGTAAGGTACATCCAAAAAGGGGCATTGTACTCAATTATGGGCCTGATGAGGGATGAGTAAAGAGGCACGATGACCCCTCCTGATCTGGATGTGAATCCCTTCATGATTAGGTGGGCTATATAAAATGATTCTCTAACCACTTTGGCCACGTGGTTGTCGAATGAGAGATTGCTATCAACTTGGGTCCCCAGGTCCCTAATTACTTCTTCCGTACTTAATGGATTACCATCTATGTGGTAATTTGTGGGCACTTTGTTTTTGCCGAAGGGGATGACTATACACTTTTTGGCATTTAGCTTGAGGCCATGGCTCTGGCACCAGTTGTCTGTTTCTATGAGGCCCTTTTGTAGGATGCTTGTGTCGGCTGGAGAGTCGATTATGGCGCCCAGTTTGCAGTTATCTGCAAACTTGGTCAGCCACAGTCCTTCCGTGTTGGCCTGTACCTCCGAGAAATATAAACCAAACAAGAGAGGTCCCAGGACTGAGCCTTGTGGGACGCCACTTGTAACTGGTTTGGAGTCTGACATGGCTCCAGCAATTCTAAACATGTGGGTTCTGTCCTTGAGCCAGTTTGCAACCCATCTAGTGACACAGGGGTTTATATTTAAGCTGGTGAGCTTATCTATAATGCCCGAGTGGGGTATTGTATTGAAGGCTTTTGCGAGGTCCAAGTAGGCTGTGTGGACCACCTTCCCCTCGTTAATGGCCTTGGTGACTGTTTCAAAGAAATCGACCAGGTTTAAGAGGCAGGATCTGCCCTTAACAAAGCTGAACTGGGCAGGATCCAGTGTCTGTAGGTCCCCAATATCTTTATTTATGAGGTCCATGATGATCCTTTCCATAGCTTTGCAGACCAAGCTAGTCAGGCTTATGGGGTGATAGTTTCCAGGATCCGTTGAGGCACCACCTTTGTGGAGAGGGACCACTGTTGCTGTACGCCACTCTTCGGGTACATATCCTGTAGTAAGGCTGAGACTGAACAGTAGTTTTATGTTTGGGTTTAGTTCTTCTTGGAGTTCATGTAGGGGCAGCCGGGACACCATCTGGTCCCATTGTTGGTGTGTTTTTTGCTTTGGAGAGGGCAGCTCTTACCTGAGCATCTGAGATGTCAGGGGGGCAGCACTCTGCTGGGATAGATATTTGCCCTTTTGGTGGGGAAGGGGGGGAGAAGTTTGCACTGAACCTGTCAGCTAGGATGTTGGCAATGTCTGTGGGTTCAGTGTATTTTTTGTCATTTTGGACAAATTCTGAGCATATCTGGGAATTGCCACTCAGGTTCCTAACATAACTAAAGAAAGCCTTGTGATTATCCTTAGTGTCCTGTGCAATTTTTCTCTCGAAGCTGGCCTTAGACGATTTTACGAGTGCCCGTAGTTTTTTGCTAATACACGCAGTAGCTTCTTCCTTCTATTGTATAGTTTGTTTATGGATGGGGTCCACCAGACAGGATGCCTGCCTTTGGAGGATTGGGTCTTGGTTTTGTTTGGGATTGCATGATCCATGTATTCCTGAAGGTGTTCATAGAATGCGTTTATAAAGGATTCTGCAGACTGGGCCGTATTTTCCATAGGCCCGGGGGCTTTGAAGGATTCCACCTTGGTTTTGAGGAGTGTGAAATTTGCTTTAGAAAAGTTTTTCACTGTGGTTTTCTGGGCAGGGGCTGGGGTTGGGATGTGAATATCTAGTGATATTAGTTTATGGGCTGATCTTACCAGTGAGGGATACACTTCTGGTCTGGAGCATAGAGTCCCCATGTTGGTAATGATCAGGTCCAGTATGTTTTCCCCTCTTGTGGGAGTGGTAACAAGTTGTTCCATAGCATTTGAGTTTATAAATTCTAGGAACCTTTGGGCAAGGGTGTTAGAGCTAGAGTAATGCTCCCAGTCTATGTTTGGGTAGTTGAAGTCGCCCAATATAATGGTGTTTGGAGATACCTTCATATTTTCCAGTGTTCTCAGGAAGGCCGAGTGGGGTTCCTGGGTTTGGGAGGGTGGTCTGTAGCAGGCTATAAACTGGAAGGCAGTTTTACCCACTGTTAGTTGCACATGGATAGTCTCTGATGCTTCGTGCTGTGCCACCAACCTGGAGGTGTGGGTATCTTTGACGAATATTGATACTCCCCTTCCTTTTGTGGTTCGGTCCAAGTTTTGGGGCCGAAAAACATGGTATGAGGTATAAGCAGGTAGTGCTGGGTACTCTCGGGAGCCTTGAACCAGGTTTCTGTTACTGCACAGATATCGATGTTCTCCATGCTAAGGAGAGTTTCGAGTGCATGCATCTTGAGGTTTAGACTTCTGGCATTGAGTAGCATTACTCTTAGTTTCTTATCCCTTGTGATACCTATGTAGGTGGGTTTGTCTTTTGAGCCTTGCCTAAAAAAGGCACTATGGGGGTTGCAAGAGCCTTTGCCAATATCCGAAAGCCCAGGGGTGACAGGTGCAAGCCATCCCTAGTGAAGCATCGTGGCTTGTCGAGCATGTCATCCCAGGCTGACAGGCATTGGATCCCCTTTGAATGACACCAATACTTAAGCCAATTGTTGAAATTGATCATCTTGTCTTCATATTGTGGCATCATTCTTGGTGAGGGTAAGATGCTACTCAAGGTCAGGGTCATACCAGCCTGGGCTACATGCTCAGAGAGCTCCTCTATGTCTCTTTTCATGTAGTCCAGGGAGGTACATCTCAAGTCATTCACACCAGCATGGACAATGACTGAGTCATATTTGTACTTGCCTTGGAGTGACCTGAGTGCTTGTGTTATGTGGCAGATTCTAGCGCCCGACAGGCAGCTCACCATGACCTTCTCCTTGTTCAGCCTGGTGAGTGGGACGTCAGTGTGCCTGATGATAGAGTCACCTATTACAAGTGTATCAGGTGTGTTGTTTAGCCTTAAGGGCTGTGACTGTTCAGCACACTGGCTTTGTGAGATATGTGTTCCACTTGTTTTGTTTTGGGGTAGCGGTTGCTTGGGTGTCTGCTTTGGAGGGCTCTGTTGCTTAGGCAGATTTTTATTTAGAGCCTCCGAGTATGTTTTTGTGTGTTTATGTGTTTGGTTTGCTGTCGTGGTAGGTCTATGTGAGACTGGAATTGTAGTGAGTGTGGTTTCCTTCTCCTCCTGACTGGTTACGCCAGTACTGAGTTGAGAGAGCTTAGCCTCCAGTTTGGCTATATGGTTGCATCTCTCACATGTGTTTTTATTTGTTGGGAGGAGGAGAGGGTTGTCTGTGTACATGAGGTAGTTGTAACATTGCCTCAAGATTCCCAGATTCACCAGCAGGACCAGAGAGGAGATTGACAACTGACCTTTGGACATGCTAGAATAGCATTGGGAATTCCTTTATAATTGAAAAAAGGACCTATGGGGAACAAGGTACTCAAGGGGAGTTTGTGAGGGTGTAGTGCTTTTAATTTTTTAGTGCTGTCTTATATAATTGCTTTAGTGAGCAAGTGCCAGGCGTTAGAGTAGTAATAGGGTGTTTATTATGAGACCTAGATCAGTTCTAAGGGAAAAAAGTGAAGAGCAGACTTTGTGGAGCCGAGAATGGTTTAAACCCAATTAAGCGGCATTGCCCGATGCTACGCTATGCGCAAAATCGCGCAAAGCCACGCTAAAGCAGGTTTTATACAGGGGGGACTTGAAAGAGCTTGAAATTGGCCCAAAATTGACAATAGACTACCAGATTCTTGTGCTGGGAACACTCCTCCAGGGATAGATAGGCTGCTCTAAGCTCCCCACTGCCACTGGTGAACAAAGAATCCTCCCTTTATCCAAGAAAGGAAATGGGCAACACAGGAACTTTCCAAAAGTCTAGAATACAGCAAAGCTTGTATTTGGACTACTCTAGGTCAGGAAATTCGGGAGACAAGGATAATTTTTTTTCTTTTTTGCAACAAACAACAGGAAAATGCAATAAATATGTAACACAGGCTAGCGCACTTGAGTGTGTAGCCTCAACAGGTAAATGCAACAAACAGGGCAAACTTTAAAAGTGCAGGTGCAAAAACAATTTTAAACAGTTTAAAACAGTTCAAAAAGCAGAAATACTTGCAGTTTAGCTAGATCGGACAGTCACCCAGGTAGTAGCAGCAAAAAAAAAAACACTTTTATCAGGTTAGCAGTCACTCTTTTAGCCTCTGTGCTGCTAGCACCACTCTGCAGGACTACAAGGAGCTTGGCTTAGTAGTAACAAGTGCAAAAACCGTGCCAAAGCGGGTTTTATACAGGGGGACTTGAAAGAGCTAGAAATTGGTCCAAAACGGACAATAGACTACCAGATTCTTGTGCTGGGAACACTCCTCCAGGGATAGATAGGCTGCTCTAAGCTCCCCACTGCCACTGGTGAACAAAGAAGCCTCCCTTTATCCAAGAAAGGAAATGGGCAACACAGGAACTTTCCAAAAGTCCTGAATACAGCAAAGCCTGTATTTGGACTACTCTAGGTCAGGAAAGACGGGAAACAAGGATAATTTTTTTGTTCTTTTTTGCAACAAACAGCAGGAGAATGCAATAAATATGTAACACAGGCTAGCGCATTTGAGTGTGTAGCCTCAACAGGTAAATGCAACAAACAGGACAAACTTTAAAAGTGCAGGTGCAAAAACAACTTTAAACAGTTTAAAACAGTTCAAGAATGCAGAAATACTTGAAGTTTAGCTAGATCGGACAGTCGCCCAGGTAGTAGCAGGAAAAAAACCCTTAGCAGGTTAGCAGTCTCTCTTTTAGCCTCTCTGCTGCTAGCACCACTCTGCAGGACCACTAGGAGATTGGCTGAGTAGTAACAAGTGCAAAAACCGCGCCAAACAGGTTTTATACAGGGGGACTTGAAAGAGCTAAAAATTGGCCCAAAACAGCCAATAGACTACCAGATTCTTGTGCTGGGAACACTCCTCTAGGGATAGATAGGCTGCTGTAAGCTCCCCACTGCCACTGGTGAACAAAGAAGCCTCCCTTTATCCAAGAAAGGAAATGGGCAACACAGAAACTTTCCAAAAGTCCAGAATACAGAAAAGCCTGTATTTGGACTACTCTAGGTCAGAAAAGACGGGAAACAAGGATATTTTTTTTTCTTTTTTGCAACAAACAGTAGGAAAATGCAATAAATATGTAACACAGGCTAGCGCACTTGAGTGTGTAGCCTCAACAGGTAAATGCAACAAACAGTACAAACTTTAAAAGTGCAGGTGCAAAAACAACTTTAAACAGTTTAAAACAGTTCAAGAAGCAGAAATACTTGCAGTTTAGCTAGATCGGACAGTCGCCCAGGTAGTAGCATATTACACTATTAATACATTCCAAACATTACCTAAAGAAATATTTTGCTCAAACCTTCCATGGAAGCTTTTTTTCAGTCTGGTTACTACAAAGAGTATAAACAATTGGTAATTGCATTATGTTTTTATGACAACTATAATGCAAAAATCTGCTCTGAGTCTAAACCACACACAAATGAATGAACACACATACAGATGCACACAAATGAATGCATGCATGCACAAACACATACACACAGACATGCATGAATGCGCACATATTTGTTAATGAAATCTTAGTATGATACTAATGTAAACAAAGCCCCTTTTAACAATTATGTGCATATCTCTGTCCCCAGAAGTTGTTAGACATCCTCATTCATCAGTATTTTGTAGATGAGCTATTATCTGCAGCACAGAGGCCTGCATATCTCTGCAACTTTATGAAATGTTAACAGTTTGGTCAATAGCACAATTCTTCTGCTTCCGCTGGATCCATAGCTAAGGTTTTTGTTTCTGTCTGTTGTAATATAGAAGGCATCATGTACAGTGGATATAAAAAGTTTACACACCCCTGTTAAAATGCCAGTTTTTTTTGTGATATAAAAAACTGAGACCACAATAAATCATTTCAAAACTTTACCCACCTTTAATGTAACCTATAACCTGTAGAATTCAAATGAAAAACAAACAAATTTGTTAGGGAAAAAATATAAAAAATAAAAAATGTACAATACACTGGTTGCATAAGTGTGCACACCCTTAAACTAATACTTTGTTGTGTGTGTGTGTACCCTTAAACTAATACTTTGTTGAAGCACCTTTTGATTTAATTACAGGATTCAGACTTCTTGGGTAGGAGTCTATCAGCATGGCACATCTTGACTTGACAATATTTGCCCACTGTTCCTTGCAAAAGTGCTGCAAATCTGTTAGATTGCAAGGGCATCTCTCGTGCACAGCTCATTTAAGGTAACCCCATCTATTGGATTTTAGGTCTGGGCTCTGGCTGGGCCATTACAAAACTTTAATGTTCTTCTGGTGAAGCCATTCTTTTGTTGATTTGGATGTATGCTTTGGGTCATTGTCATGTTGAAAGGTAAAATTCCTCTTCATCTTTCTAGCAGACACCTGAAGGTTTTTGGCCAAAAGTGACTGGTATTAGGAACTGTTCATAATTCCCTCCACCTTAACTAAAGCCCCAGCACAAGCTGAAGAAAAGAAATCCCAAAGCATGATACTGCCACCACCATGCTTCACCATGGGGATGGTGTTCTTTTGGTGATATGAAGTGCTGTTTTTGTGTCAAATGTACATTTCATAATTGTGGCCAAAAAGTTCACCCTTAGTCTCATTAGACCATAACACATTTTTCCACATGCTTTTGGGAGACTTGATGTATTGTTTTGCAAATTCTAGCTGGGTCTGGATGTTTTTCTGTGCAAGAAAAGGCTTCCATCTTGCAACCCTACCCCATAGTCCAGACATATGAAGAACACAGGAGATTGTTGTCACAAGTAGTACACAACCAGTACATGACAGAAATTCCTGCAGCTCCTTCTGTGTTGCTGCAAGTCTCTTGGCAGCCTCCCTAACCAGTTTTCATCTTGTCCTTTCATCAAACGTCCAGTTCTTTGCAACATCACTGTTGCCCCATATTTTCTCCACTTTTTGATGACTGCCTAGTGATTTTCCATGGTATATCAGATGCTGTGGACATTTTTTGTACTCTTCTCCTGACTGATACCTTTCAATAGTGAGATCCCCTTGATGCTTTGTAAGCTCTCTGCAAACCATGGCGTTTGCTGTAGCAGGCAAATGAGTAAATATCAGGAAAATTTTACTAATACAGCTGAACTTTATTTGGAGTTAATCAGAGTCTCTTTAACTGATGGCAGGTGTGTACCCAAGCTGTAATTAAATCAAAAGGTGCTTCAAAAAATTATTAGTTTTAGGGTGTGCACACAAAACAAAGTTTTATTTTAAGGGTGTGCACACTTATGCAACCAGCGTATTGTATGTTTTTTATTTTTTATATTTTTCTCCTAACAGATTTATTTGTTTTTCAATTGAATTGTACAGGTTATAGGTCACATTAAAGGTGGGAAAAGTTTTGAAATGATTTACTGTGGTCTCATCTTTTTTATATCACAAAAACCTGGAATTTTAATAGGGATGTGTAAACTTTTTTTATATCCACTGTATAAACATTGCATAAATGTCTCACCTCTGAGTGAGGAACTGATGTCTTAAATGAATCTTATGTTTAATTTCCTCCAGATATCACCATCAAATTAGGTTATCTTTAAACAGTTTCTCCTTTCCATGTAAGCAGTTCATTCATCTGCCTACTTCCTTTCATAATGTGACTTAGTCTACGATAAGCTATGTAATATTTATCCCCTTTTGTTGTTTTTGATTCTTCAGACACTTTGTTAAAATTTAATTTTGTTATGAATGGTTACATACCTGTTTATTACTCATACTAGTGCAGATACACTTCTGACCTTATCAGGGCAAAGGGCTTTCATACTACAGCCAGTATTATCAAGAAAACCAATTCACCAAATCGGGAAAAAAAATACTATAAACACTTTTTTGCAGTGGGGCAAGCCCCCCTGCACCACCCTCCTACTTAAATGTATTAACTCCAAGATCACACTACAGCAGGGAAAAGTATATATTTCTTTATCCCCACTGTAACGTGCTTCGGCGAATCGTCTTTCACGAAAGTGCATTTCTTATACAGTGCACTTTCGCTTAAGTGGGTTCAACCTTCTGTTTCTTGATAAATTGTGTTTTCGACAAACAGAAGGAGAACCATATATATATATATATATATATATATATATATATATATATATATATATACTGAAATTGAACCAAAGGCCATGCCACCCAAAGAGCAGCACTGTAGAATACCAATAAAAATTCCAAAAAATAACCAGTGTGATCACCACAGCTGCCGCATAAAATAAATTTATTAGAATGAGCATAAAATAAAAATGAGTGTCTTTGGGTGGCTTCCACCCTTTTTCAGATTCTATTTCAAACGGTCAAAAAACTTTTATATGTACGTTACCATATATGTGTGTGTGTGTGTGTGTGTGTGTGTGTGTGTGTGTGTGTGTGTGTGTGTGTGTGTGTGTGTGTGTATATATATATATATATATATATATATATATATATATATACATATTTTTTTAATTTAGAATGAAAACTCAAAAAACTGAAAAGCTCAAAATGCTGAAACTCAGTACATACATACATATATATATATATATATATATATATATATATATATATCTATATATATATATATATATATATATATATATATATATATATATATATATATATATATATACACACCAGATTATCAAAGTTCCAAAACTTTGAAATTCATATGTCCAAGACCATATGATCAAAGTTTTTGAACTTCAAACATTACAAAAAAAAAAAACAAAAAAAAAAAATCTATTTTTAACTGCGGCCCTCATGTGGATGGCTGCTCCCCCATATTCCCAGCTAATTAAATATATTGCACTACATTGTGGAAAATTGTAAATTTTCAGTTGTGTGCTGTGCTGCGATCTCCATACAAAAAGCATGAGAGTTTCAAAGTTTTGATTATCTGATAGGAATCCATGTATATGTATGTATATATATATATATATATATATATATATATATATATATATATATATATATATATAGATAGATAGAGAGATATATAAATATGTATAGATACACAGACTCACACACACACAATATATATATATATATATATATATAGATATATATATATCTGTGTGTGTGTGTGTGTGCATTTGTTTTTGTGTGAGGCTACTTTATCATAATGAGGCCTAATCATTTGAGGCACACGTTACACTTCACAAACCCAGAGGAGCTTTGCAGCAGGATACTGGAAGAGTCTGAGTTTAAAAGGGCTTTATAGCTGTTTTGTTTTGTCTAAATAAATATAACCTACAAAGTAGCTGAGAGGGGAGTATACACTTCACTGCGAAAGCACATTTGTCCAGTAACTGGTAATCTATCATTTGACAGTCTACCAGATGATGGTAAACTTTTCAGTGGTAGGTTGGACAAGGTATGGATGCAAAACACTGGTAACTCAAAGCAACCCCAAAGAGACGCACCAGTTGCAAATGCTGATGAAGATGTTAAGGACCATTTCTGTACTAACTTTGATGAAATCCTGACTGATGCTACAAAGAAAGCAAGATTATGTTTGTTGGACTCTTCACTGATTGAGATGCATACGGTTCAAACTTCTTGACTCCCTTGGTAAGAAGATAGACTTAAAAGTTCAGTAAAGTTCCACTGTTCATCATAGGTTCAGATATTACATTGGTAAGGACATTATTTTTCTGAATAGAAGACATTACACAATTACTAGATGGCTCTGTTGATCCAAACAGCTCCTTCCCTAGAGTACTACCTGAGATCCCGGTTGAAAGGATATCCAAATTACAAGTGCTCTGAGAGGTGCTGATGGCCGCAGAAGATACCATCAACTTATTGGTTCTATGATGGACAGTTACCTTTCACAGAAGTATTGAGGGCAGTCATACAAAGTACAAAATAAGTTCATTACAAAGCCCCATAAGGGCCCATTTGTTTAAAAGCATGCTCAACAATGTGTCATGTAATGATCTCTGCTACTTAAGTGGCCATCACAATGAGACACACAACAAGACTTCAAAATGTTATCCTCTAAGCATGTGCTGAATCCACGCCTGACATCAACAGAAGAGAATTTATAAAAAAGTATTATTTGGTGCAAGATCTAATCAATCAGAAAAGAAGAACTAACTGCCCATAGTGAGGTAACATCTCGTGGCATCAAAAGAAAAGGTCACATTAGCAACCCAAGGAGCAAGCTTGAGTAAATATATAAGACAGATAATGCAAATGGTGGCAAGGCAATGCCAAGAAGGTACAGACATATGTTGACAGATATGGAATGCGTACAGTCTTCTTGGTTTGAAAGGTCCTTTAAGATTGAAGCTTTTATGGTCATAATCCCATTTGATTTCTTGGTTAGCTAATAATTATGGAAATAAATTGTGACATTCAGTCTAAATGGAAGAACTGTTTCAAAACATTCCTGACTGTGCATCATCTACATTCAATACAGCTGTTAAAATTTCCTCACAATTTCCTGGATGAGAATCTTTTGCTTATTCATCTACCATTGAGACAATAAGGTATGCTATCAGTAAGATCAAGGGAGAAAGATAGACCTAAAAATGCTTGATATCTTCTATTTTTATAATGCTCTTTGGTAGCAGAGTGTAGCAAATGCAACTTCTTATTTGTAACTGATAATCTCATTGATAACATACGAACTATTCTAAAACTTCTACTGCTATTCATAAATTGTTATTCCCAAGTTTCTGCTCACCTCTTGACTTGGTTCTCAAAATTAATATCAGAACCTACTCCTTACAAAACATTGATTCCACTTGTTGTTGCTATGCCTCATCCTCCCTCATCCAGTATGATGAAGTGCCAACAGATCATTTTATCCAATTCTAACAGTGACAATGTCATATAGATATGTATAGATATAGATTATAGATGATCATATGTTGAATTATTGGAATACAAAGGCAATTGAAATTGAATCTAAAATTCAAACTATCAAAAAAAAAAAAATCTAAACAAAAAAAAATCGCAAAGAAAACAGACAGTTTCCTTTTTTGATTGGCATGCCAAAGCCCAAAGACTTGTTCAACTCAAATTTGTCTGAATTATATCACTGTTAAAGAAAGGACTTTTGAGCGGTAAGGTGTATGGTTAGGGCTTAGGTAACTAGGAATTAGTAGAGTGGAACAGGGGGCAGTAATAGTGACGTTATTTTAATAGCTTGGGCACATGCACACAAAAACACACAGACATGCACATGCCCACAGGTACAAAAGCACACGTACATACAGAAACCAAAACACGGAGACACAAACACATATATACACTATCTGCCCTCAGTTACCCCTACCATAACCCACTTCCACTCACACAAATACTCCTACTCAATAAAGCTGAAACCTTTAGAATAGCTAAAGGTCTTGGTATTACTGTTTTACCTCACACTTACCTAACCCACAGAATAAGATATAAGACTAGAAGTCAAGTATTTATAAAATATTGCACTCTTATAGAGTTTAAATATAGTCTCTGTGCTTGTATTTATAAGACTCGGTATTTCAGAGCATAGGTAACGTTTCCATCTATACATTGTTATTGGACTGTTTGTTTAGTGTGTACTGCTGACTTTATTCAATGATGTGATTGTTGTATAGGCAAATTTCCTTCATTGTGTTCATCCTCATACAAAACAGATTTCTGTTCAAGCTATATGTTGTCAGTTTTACTACAAGGGGTAGGGGAACTTTACAATGATTACAGCTTTGTTTAGTTTGATAATCTGATTGTGGCCAATCTTGTTAATGCTATCAAAAGATTAAGCTTTTGAAACAGTTACTTTAAGTCCAATAATCAATGCTAGGTGCTGAAATGGTTCCTCCAAAGGCACACACAAGCGAAGCAAAAAACAGAAAAATCCTGGAAGAACACCGCTGGATGCTTCAAGTAGTAAAAATAAGAACTTTTAATAAAAGCTGGTACAAAACAGATAAGCGCTTTTGGGTTGGTAGCCCTTCATCAGATGAATAACAGACATCAAAACTCACAATTTAAACAAAACCTCTTCCAATCAGCATCTAGTAAAATACCCGGCTATTTTTCAGGGTGGGTTTCACTGGGATGACATCATTAAGACCCGGCCCCCTGTGGGCCATCAGCTGTATAATCCATCTAGACTCAATTAATTTAGTTAATTGTTTGATGTCTCCACCCCTTCTACCCAAACTAACATTAACTATAGCCCTAAAGCTAAAATTGTGTGTGGGATTATCTTGAATATGTCTAAAGAGGGCATTGTGCTGATCACTATTCCTAATGGCAGATAAATGCTTTAGGATCCTGACCTTAAACATATTGTTGGTTTTGCCCACATAAAAACAAGGGCAAGAACCACAATTGGCCAGATAAACAATGTCTTTTGTTCTACATGTAGCCCAGACAGGCACAGGGTGTCGCCATGGGCACACCCTGTGCCAATACTTATGCTAATTTAGTGCTTTCCTTTTGGGAAAATCAATATATTTTCAACAACACAATCTGGCTACCGTCCATCAAACTATATAAGAGGTTTGTGGACGATGTGTTTATTTTGTGGGAGGGGGAGCCAGCTCGCTTGGATGAGTTTTTATCTTTCCTACATTCCACCACCACATTTTTTAGATTTACTAAAAGTACCTCCTATACTCAGTTAGATTTTTTGGATGTCACCATAGAACAAACTGAAACAGGTTTTTCCACTGGTATATATAGGAAGGAGTGTTGGAAGAATACTCTCCTTTCATTTGATAGCATGCATCCACGGTATACATTCCCCAACATTGTGGAAGGACAACTAGGCAGGATCTCAAGAGTATGCACTGAGGATTCCTGTTTCGAAGGGGAAATGAGTAAGTTGAGAGGTTACTTTGAAGAAAGAGGTTATAGGGGAGATATGGTGAACAAGGTTGTTGAAGGTAGTAAACATAAGAGGAAACATGTGTATAGACCTTGGATGCATCGTCCCATAGATGAACATAATGTAACTTCTAAGAATGGTACCAATATTCTTAAACCTAAAGTAATGTTCACATATAGTAGTAACATTAAGGATATAGGAGAGATTGTTAAAAAGAACTGGAACATTCTAGTAAGTGATGATAGGATTAGGGGCTTAGTAGGATCTATCCCTTGTATTGCATACAGGAAGAACAAGAGCTTAAAAGATCTGTTATGTGGAGAGTATCATTCCAAAAAACTGAGTTTTAAGTCACAAGCAGGCACTGTACCTTGTGGTACCTGTAAGGCCTGCGCCTTTATCAATAAGGACACTACTTTTCTGCATCCTGTCTCAGGTAGAATCTTTTCTTTAAAAGCCAGGGCTACATGTAGAACAAAAGACATTGTTTATCTGGCCAATTGTGGTTCTTGCCCATGTTTTTATGTGGGCAAAACCAACAATATGTTTAAGGTCAGGATCCTACAGCATTTATCTGCCATTAGGAATAGTGATCAGCACAATGCCCTCTTTAGATATATTCAAGATAATCCCACACACAATTTTAGCTTTAGGGCTATAGTCAATGTTAGTTTGGGTAGAAGGGGTGGAGACATCAAACAATTAACTATATTAATTGAGTCTAGATGGATTATACAGCTGATGGCCCACAGGGGGCCGGGTCTTAATGATGTCATCCCAGTGAAACCCACCCTGAAAAATAGCCGGGTATTTTACTAGATGCTGATTGGAAGAGGTTTTGTTTAAATTGTGAGTTTTGATGTCTGTTATTCATCTGATGAAGGGCTACCAACCCGAAAGCGCGTATCTGTTTTGTACCAGCTTTTATTAAAAGTTCTTATTTTTACTACTTGAAGCATCCAGCGGTGTTCTTCCAGGATGTTTCTGTTTTTTGAAACAGTTACTTTGGCTGGAAGGAATACATATAACATGCTTAAATGGGATCAGCTGTACCATATTACTTTGATTTTGTTGAATAATTTAGCAGTAATCCATGACTGGGTATGGATAAAGCATGATTTATCCATGGTTGATATGGTTTGATCATGACAGCAAAACCTGAGTGGTTAAACAAAGTTAACCAAGTGTAAATCCTGTGTTACTCTTACCTGGACATGGATTATTGCTATTATACAATTACATTGTTTAAGGAAAAAAAAACATACTTTTTTTTTTTTCAAATAACGTCATTGTATAAAAGGACATCAGTGTTCTTCCTGCTTCTGGTAGTTTGGGACATTGAAGGTAACCACTGCTCATTCTCTACAGTTGTGCAGAGCTATGATGTCTCTATCATTGTTTTTTTCTTTTTATGGACAGTCTACATGTTGCATGTAGGTTAGCTTCTGTCTAGAATGTGAAGATTTTTATTTCATGTTTTTGGTCTATTTTTTGTAAAATTTGCTGGTTTCTGGAATGCAGTTCTAAATAATGTCTGATTCTGGAGGTAACAGATAGTGACATATGCAGCAGAACTGCATGCAAAGGTACTCCTGGCATCAATATGAGAGAATTTTTGTTTTATTTTAATAAATTATATTATTCCACTATAAAGAACATTTTATTGACAAGGAAAATGTTGCTTTTTACATTTTCATTTTTCCATTAGCATCATGGAGAAATTAAACCAACAAAACTTCTTCCTGGTTGTATTCTTTAATTTACAATGAGCACAATGATTGATTTATCCAATCAGTATGCACTCTTTTTTGAATGTTAATGTCACTTTATAGTATAATTTGTTTTAATCGGTATTTTTATTCATGTTTGCCACCCAGTGCTGTCTAATTCAAAAATATATATATTTTAAGAAACATAAAGCAACAAGGTGAATGTCTGCAAATTGAACAGAGCATTTTGCAAACAACAGGCAAATAGGCAACACTTAGAAACCTCAGCCAGTACACAAACAAAAGCAAATAAATAGCAAAGCTAGAGACATGATCAGGAGTACCAGGGAAGGGTTGAGCTGGATCATGTGTTCCAAGTGTGAGTTAACCTGGTGCTTTTGGAACCTGAGAGGATGTGAAAGGTGGAGAGCATGCAGGCCTACAGCAACTTCAATTAAAGCTTCAACCTCAATTTTATTAAGGTGTTTTAACAACTAAGTACTGTATACATATGAGAAAACAAATAATTAAAATAGGTTCATAGGTTCATAGGTAGGTACTAGGCTATTGGCCCTAGGGCCTATATAAGCCTAGCCAAAAAATGTACCCTGGCTTTCGCCACCCAAGAAAATTATTTTCCTGTGCCCCTGTCGAGCAGAGCCACAGAAGTGATCCCTGGGGTGAATTTCCCATTTCCCATTCAATCATTAAGAAATACAGATAACATAGGTAAAACACTCATTAAAAATACATGTAACAAATTAAAACTTAATCACCAGGATGAATCAAACTCCAGCAGGCATTCCACTCCATCAAATATAATGTCAAAAGGATGGGTTTTAAGGGTTCAATGAAAGCCAACTAAGGATAGGCACTCTTGAAGCCACTGAGATAGTAAGTACCAGATGTGAGGAGCTTGAAAAATAAAAGAACAGGCACAGGAGGTATCAAGATATACCTGTGGAACCATCAGCAGCCCCAGATAGGTAAGGTGTAATTCCTTGATAGGGCTGTAGGGCACAACTAGCTACTTCAGGTAAATGGGACCCACGTCATGAATGGAGTGTTGTACCAACACCAGGATCTTAGAAATGATTCAAAAACATCAAAGACAATAGTAGCTGTGCAGAGCATAATATGCTGATGATAAAATGTACCAGAAAGTAGTCTGGCAGCAGAGTTGTGTGCCATCTGTAAGCAATCAAGTTTAATGTTGAGAAACCCCTGAGAGAATTTAGTCCAGCCTAGAAGAGACCAAGGGATGGACAACTACCATGAGGTCAGGCAGTAAGAGAGGGTGTTTAATCTGAGAAATGTTTCACAGATAGAACCAGGATGATTCCATAATAGCCAAAACCTAGTCTTCAAGTGTCAGCCTACAATGCAAGGCAAAGTATAGGTTCTGCATCTTCTCCACAAATATAAGTTGATTACCATCATATAAGATGTTGTTAGGAAGCCAAGGTGTGATGAATTTGTCAAGGTAGCATGAAACACCATGGCCTCAGTTTTGAAGGTGCTTAAGTTTAACCAATTATAAGAGAGCCAGGAATATGTATCTGCTAGATTATTAGTCAGGGAGTGCAAAGTTGTAGTATGATCCTGTAGAAAGGAGAGGTAAGCCTGAATGTTGTCAACATAAGTATGGTACACTAAGCCTGCCTTATAGCATCACACAATGTAAGCATATAGACCAGGAACAACAGTGGGCCTAAGAGGTGCTACACTGTCAAGCAGGCAAGACAAATGGAAATAAAGTCCAGAAGACACCTTTGGAGAAAGGCCAGAGAAGTAAGATATAAAATACTCCAAGACCATAAAGGAAAGACTATGATAAGATTGCAAGAGCTCAGTCAATATGCAAACTGGTATCAAATGCTGCTGCAATATCCAGGAGAGCCTAGACCGAATAGTCCCACTGGTCAGTAAGATCATTAACTACTTGAACCAAAACAATATCCATACGATGGCAAGTACAAAATATGGACTGAAAAGGAACTGTGAGCTCACTGGCTGTCAGATGACTCTCAATATGCTTGGAAACAAACTTCTCAATAACCTTTCCTAAGAAAGAAACATTAGAGGCTGATCAATAATCAGTGCAGATGTTTGTGTCTAATAATGGTTTCTTGAGGGGAAGGATAACAAAGATCTCTTTCAGGACTGATAGAAAAATCCAAGATCACAAAGACATAGCCAAAATCAAAAACAATACCAGACCAAGAACTTCAATATGGATCAAGTCTAATCTTGATGGAGAAGCATCTAGGCCACAAGTTGTCAGATGCATAGTTAAGAGAATAACCATTAATTTGTCATAAATGGGAATGTGAAACAACAGCATGGGGAGAGAAAGCAGACTGGCTGATACTCAAGGCCCACCAAAGGGCTTTAGTGGTGAAAGACTAGATCTAATAATAACAATCATGTCAGCAGCAAAACAAGCAGGAGATCCTCATTCTGAAGCAGAAAATGATGTTCTAGTTGTACGACAGTCTGGTCTGCACAAACTGTCCACCACTCAGTATAGCAGGGTTGGTCAGTATGATACTGCTGATGTCTCCCTGGAGACAACTACTACCTTCTTATGGGAGATATCTGCCTGATAGGCTGTATAATATTCATGCAAGTCAAGTTTGTCATTTCACAGGTCCACACAATGCCACTAACAGTCAAATATTTCTCCTTTTCAACACAGGTGTCTCATGGTCATTATCTAACCATGGCTCATGTCTCCTAATAGAAACAGGCCATATACAAATCAGGACAAGACAGTCTAGTGCCTGTGAAGACTGGTAGAGATGTGTGAAGGCTGCCAGCCTAGTCAAATAGAATTTGGTACATAATTCTGGCATTTGTAAATATAAATGTAAAATACAGGCTTGTGTCTTAAATGTAAAGAAATGCTGTTTCAACAATGTGGCGACATTGCCATCTGATATAAAGAAAACTTAGTCAAGCATTTCAAATCTTTCTTTTGAAGTTAAAATTATTACAAATCTATCCTTTGATCTGTAGAGCTCGGAGGCAGCCAGACTGAGCTAGCACATTCTTTCTATTGTTTTAAGTTAAGGAATAATTACTAGAGTGTACATGTGAAATGTATCTTATTGTTGTAGCTTCCTGAGCTGGTGTTAGCTTGCTAAATAATGTAGCCTGTTGGCCTGGGAACTCCAGGCTAAGTGTTAAAATTATGTAACGTGTATACTGGGCAAACCTAAGCGTCAAAATTATGTAATCTGGGATGGCCCAGCAGAAATGTTTGTTAGTGACTTTAAAAGCTATTGTTTAGAGAGAGACTGTAAGCATTTTTATCCTGGACTATCCAACTCAGCATTGCCTATGCTCTTTGTAAGTAGTTACTTTAGAAGTGTGTTTTCTTGTAGCAATAGCTAGGAAATTAGAAAAGATTAGACTAAGTGTTTTTCTGTTATCTACTACTGAATTATTTTAAGTTTCTGTGTGATCTCTGAACTATTGGATAGCACTGTGGTGTAGTAGTATTGTCTTGTGTTTCTAGTATTTATTATGACATATTTATAAACCCTTTTCAACTGTGGCTGGTTTATGCAGAGATAAGTTAAGCTCTAGAGAACATTGCATATTTATAGAGTTTATTGTACTAAGCCCTTCCAATAAGCCTTGCTTGCTTAAGTTACACTACTATTGGATAATAATATTGCACAGTAATAATTGGACACCCTTTTAAGGGCCTTTGGGTAGCTGATAATTATTAGCTAGTGGTGGCAGGAATTACTACCATATAGCCTGGATAAAGAGGCACAGCTGGAGAATCTGTGTCAGCCTTTTCCAGGTGTGTCTGTGAAGTAGTACAAAGTGTGCATGTGTGTGTGTGTGTGTGTGTGTGTGTGTGTGTGTGTGTGTGTGTGTGTGTGTGTGTGTGTGTGTCGGCTACTTGGGCAGGGACACGAAGCATTGGTTGAACAGAGAGGGTTCTGGAGGTTAGCTTGCCAGCTAGGCTAAGATCTGGACCTTATAGCTGTGCCAGTGGGGAGTCTTATTGGGGACTTGGGGAGCAAGGGAGCGACCAGCCCTGGACTGACTGTGATCTCTGTGTGCTCTTAAGGGAAATTGCACTTTACTGTGTGTATTTGTTATCCTTTCCTGTCATATGAGATGCCCTCTCTGGTGTTAGTGGTGAGGATTGAGGCTCCTTGATTGCTGGGCCAGGTCATGGGCATCATAGTGCCATTCAGAGGGACCTATTATAGTCCCCCTTCAAATCATCTAGGGGATCATCACCATCCTCTGGATGAAACTGGAAGACTGTAGAAGAAATGAGTTTTAGGTGTATATGATTAAGAGGACAAGTCAATTTCAGTTCATAATCAGGGGACTGTAATGCAGCAACTCCAGGCTGAAGTGCGCAACCAAATGTTCATAGCAACAGACTGTGCCTTAACCTCCAGTAGGAAGAATAAGTCTGCTGTACAACTGAATCTATGCATCGCATAGGTAATAACCTGAGCAAACCCAGTGTCTTCCATGATAAAACCATATTCTAGAACCCCTCCTTCTGTTTATTTCACAAAAAAACTTTCATCATATTCCCAGAATCCACAATACAAATCGTATATACTCGGCCTTTGCTGATGACTTAAATATATACTTCCAACTCCCCACTACTGACGTCCCAAAAATACTTAAAGTTATTGATGAGTTCTCGGTAGTTTCAAATTATAATTTAAATTTAAACAAGTCACACATATTTCCCCTCAATCCTATACGGCATAAAGAATTATACTTTCCTATGAGTGAGATCCAAATAAATTACCAGATAAAATATCTAGGAATAATATTTACTTCAGACTTCAAGGATATTATAAACAATAACCTACTAACGACATGGACTAGTATTCAAAACGATATAGATAGATGGAAGAACATTAATATGTCTCTACTGTCAAAAGCTAGTGTTGTCAAGATGAATTTTCTACCAAGAATACTCTTTCAATTAAATGCTACCTTTTCAAATATTCCCCAAAACGTCTTCCTTGCCATGGAAAAAGCTATATCAAGATTCTTATGGTATCCCAAATCTACCAGAATTAAATATGCAAAACTTGTACTAGCCAAAGATAAGGGGGGATTGGGGTTACCTGATTTTAAGCTTTACTATAGTATAATTACTGTATACAGACTAATACAAATAATAAACTGTGACTCATATATAAATACTTGGACACCCCAGTGGACCAACATCTGGTATGAACAGTTGAAATCCCTTGGCTGTAATATCAAATCCTTACCATTCTTGAATTTAAACCTGGCTAGCATATACACGAAGAATTTACACCCACTAATTAAAAACATGATTCTTACAACACAGAAACTATTTAAATCATTGCAATTAGCTGACGCTTTTGCCCTTATACAACCGTTACACCTAAATCCTAATTTACTAATAAATAATAAACCAGTAAATCTAACAAACTACCCCCAGATAAAAGATTACACAATATGGGATATATACCAATGGAAAAACTCTAACACAGGGCAAATGAAATATAGTATTATCCTTAACCAACTTCATCATCTTATAAATGCTAAATTCTCACAAATGCACACTGACTTACAGAACATAGATTTAGTTAAATTAATACTTGAAAATCTTGTGATTAAAGGGAAAACAATTTCTAGGACTTATAAAATTGTAATGAGTTTAAAACATCAGAATTCTTTATTATTTTCAAACTATTGGCAAACAAAAAATCAACCACTGACTGAAGAAAATAAGAAACTAGCCATTGAAAATACAGTCAAATTCATCCCTTTCAAGAAGCTGTTATATACACAAATTATGGTAAATAACAATCTATATTATACCTTATCTAAATTAAATAAATTCAATCCTAACTTTTCGCCTATATGTCCCCATTGTCCGGATCAAACAGCTGATATTTTACATGTCATGTGGAACTGTACTAAGATACACAACTTATGGTGTTCCTTGAGAGTAAGATTAGAGAAGATGGGATATGAAAAATCAACCCTTACTAGGGAGACAGCTATATTGTACATTAATATCAATCAATTCCCAAAGATATTAAAACATGTCTTTATTACTATGTGTGCCCTTATTAAATTTTATATTACAAAGAATTGGAATGTCATGTCACAAGTTACATGGGAAAAATTTTAGCAATCTTGCTATCAAATATATCTCATCTCACAAATTAATTTATTCAAAAACAAATAACAAATGCTATTATCAAAAATATTGGGGTTACTTGCTAGATATAATTCTTGACAAATAAAATTTGCCTACAAATTGTCATGAAAAGCTAACCTTTAAATAAGAAATCAATGTAGTATAACCAGTCTGTCTTGCATCTTCTCCCTTTTCTTAGTATATGTGTAACTAGATATTTTCCCTAAACATACAAATAAATGGTTAAATTTCTATTTTTATTTTATATATAGACTATCCCCATTCTAACTATCCCTTATGAGACCAAATGAACATAAGAATTCTCATACTTTACTTGACGATGTAGTGACTTCTTGTGTATATATTGTATATATATATATATATATATATATATATATATATATATATATATATAATTTTCTCGGAACGAGATTGTTGTCTGTTTTCTTTAGAAAGGTATTTGTATTGTTTATTTGTGTTATTGAGTTACCGTATTGTTGTTATTATTTGAAAAAAGAAAATTGAAATAAAGAGATTATGGAAAAAAAAATAACCAACAATAAACTATTAGAATGCTCAGAGCACTGTGTACATAAGGATTTTACTTAAAATTGTCCAGGGGGTCACCAGAATCCAGTAGGGGAAATCAAAAATAATAATCAGGACTGTAAAAGTACCACTCATAAACTACTGTGTGCACCCAGGCAAAGCAGTTAAAACACACAAATCCACTTCAGCTGAGCACATTCTGCTAGACAGCCAAATGCAGCCATCTTGCCCTTAGGGTAAATGATCATTAGAATAACTGCATAAGTAATGTTGGAAGATGAGGTGGTATAGGTTTTTAGGAACGTAGATAAATTCAGACCCTGGGTTAGCCAGCTCTGAACAAACAGGCAGCAAGATTGCAGGACCTGTATGGATGCAGAAAGTAAGAACAGAAAGGCTGAAAAGAAGGGAGTAGTGCAGAACACGAAGAGCCTTGTAAGGGTCAGGTTAGTGAAATGACAGATAGTACAAGGCAGCAGAAATGAAACAAGGCAGTGGACAAAGGCAGAAGACATAAAACAGAAGGAAATAAAGGGGCGGGTGGTGACATGGAGGAATTGAATTAAGACGTCCAGTATTGAGTAGAAAGGAAAAATAGCATTTGTGAATGATGGGGAAGATAGAGAGGATATACATGGAGACCAAGAATGTAGTTCTTCAGACAAATAAGAAAGGTTTAGGTTGGTCAAAAGCAGTATTAAAACAGCAACAAAAAAGTCTGACAACCATGAGTAGAAATGATACAAAAGAGTCACAAGTTAGAGTTGTAGCACAAGAGAAAAGAAGGGGAGCAGCAAATTCAAGAAATCAGAGATACGATCAGAAATAATGCGATGTGGGCAGAAAAAGCTGACCTTGCTGGTTAAGTGACAGCAAAAGTGTACTAAGCCTGAGACTTGACTTACAAGTGAGAAAGCTTCATACTAAAGACAGGAAGTTCTTAAAAGAAGTAGCATATTAAAGGGACCAGTGGCTTAGTAAAAAAAATGAAGGAGTCATAGGGAATTGGCAAAGACGTGGCTAGGCATGCCATGAGTTGAATTCACTATAAACGTTTTAGAACTGCTACCTGCTCCCATTCAAAGAGTGACTTGTAAGGTTAAGATAAGGAATTAGAACCCCTGGCTTAGGGAATGCAAAATGGAACAGAGACTAGGATTAGTGGGTGACTGGAGAGGCATGGTTTAATAGGGGCCTCTACATCTTGCTTGATCTCCAACTTGATTTAGATATAATTATATCAGTTTGATTATGCCTTTAAACTGAGGTGGATGGTGAGAGACTGGCAGGGACAAATCTAGTCTGAGACAGTAGAAAGGGTCAGATACACCACTAGGTAAGCAAATAACTAGAATAAGAATGAACTAGACATAAATAGGAAAGGAAAGTATGGAAGAAGGGCACATAACAGACAAATGTCTCAGTGTGATCAGATCTGATCAGGTAGGATATGATGAAGTAAAGTGATGAGAAAAGGCAAAATAAATAAATGTGGGTCAAAAAATGGGACGTTGCAAGCAGAAAAACTAGAGAGGTAGGCGAGTATTGCAGAGGGGATGGAAACCTGCATATACATATATATATATATATATATATATATATATATATATAGATATAAAAAAAGACTGCATCAACAAGTTCTAATGATACCAGCTATTCAGGCAGGCCAAAAGATATATGATGTGGGAGGCATGGCATTTTATGTGAGACATTCTAGTCATTTATTTATTCATGTGTTTGATTGTTTGCTCAGTTATTTGATCATTGGTATATGTGTTTATTAATTTGGTAGCTGGATAGCTTATAAAAGCTAATGGGTCATTTTCAGCCTTGACCCAGACATAAGGCAAATGAGTGCATAAATCTACAGAAAATACAGAGAATACAACTATAATTATTTGCTACAGAGATATAGTAATGTATCAATGTATAAAAGCCTTTTTAAAGCATTGTCAGTACTGACAAAAAAAAAAAAAAAATAGAAAAGAAATTGGCAAACAGGAAAAGCTTCTGTAGCAGTTATGTAGTATATTTTAGGACAAACTCAGAGTATACATTATTAAGGTCACATTTATAACAAATTTGCATTTGGTGACATTACCTGTCAGGAAACTACCTTGATTGTCAGGAAATTGAAGACAGAAAGTACAGCTGTAGATAAATGAGGGCCTAAAGTAAGTTCTGTATTAGATAGACATGTTCAAAGTGAAGGGAAAGACTATTGTTTGATACAATAGAGCAATTATCAGACACATGAAAGCGAAACTAGAATACAATAAACGGTTGAAAAAGATAAGGTCACGCTGATGAGTGACTTCATTATTCAGGATGTAGGCAATAATCTAGAAAGGAAAATTAATTTTGCAGAGATTCACCATACTAGTACAAGAAAGAAAGAAAGAAAGATGAAGAGACCTTATCCTGATGGGAGAAGATAAAAGCAGAAGGGTAAAGTGCACTAAAGTAACAGGTAACAAAAAAGCAGATTACTAATATATTGGAATAATAGGATCAGAGGAAGTTACTAGGCCAACGGCCCTAGGGCCCTTACAAGCCTAATAAAGTTCTACTCTTGCTTCCGCGATCAGCACCTATAGACACAAGTGGAACCCCCGGACTGAATTTATGATTACCCATCCAATCATCCAGATTGTGTTTGAAGAGGGCCAGTGATGTGGTCTTTTTGACATAAAGTGGAGTCAGTTCCAAAGGTGTGGTAACCTCTGGGAGACAAATCTGTCCCTCCAGCAGGTTTTATTAATGTCACATACCAGGTTAAAGTCTTTAGAGTGAGCAACCCATGTGCCATTTGACTTGCAGATATGCAGCATTTCCAGTAAAGCAAGATCAGAGATTGGCATACAGCAAATATCACCTCTGTAGTCTGTATGAAACAGAATAAAGTGACAGTGATTTCAGCCAGTCCACATAGGACAGATGTTGAAGACCTTGAATTTTCCTTGTGAGGAACCTTTGTGGTCTCTCCAATGGCTACAGGTGCTTGGAAAGGTACATAACAAAAGGGACATTGTACTCAATTATTGGCATGATGAAAGAAGCGTGCAGGGAGGTTATAACTTCTTTTTTCTTTTCTAGAGGCAATGCCCTTACTTATAAGATGAGCAATATAGGATGCCCTTCTTACCATTGTAGAGACATGTAGATCAAAAGTAAGGTTGCTGTCAACCTGTGTCCCCAGGTCTCTCATCACTGAGTCTGTACTTAGGGTACCGCTAATACTGTGGTAGTTAGCAGGAACATCACTCTTATGAAAGGGATGATAATACATTTATTACATTGAGTTTAAGTCCATGACTTGGGCACCAGTCATTTGTTTGTGTAATACCCTCTTGTAGAATGTTGACATAATTTGGAAATTCTATGTCTGCTCCCAGTTTGCAGTCATCAGCAAACTTTGTCAGCCACAGACCTTTAGTTTTTGCTTGTACTTTGGAGAAATATATTCCGAACAGTAGAGGTCCCTTTGTTACAGATCTGCTGTTTGAGGTGGATTCCCCTATTTTGACTGTATGGGTTCAAACAATGAGCCAGATAGTGACCCATCTAACAATATAAGGGTTGACAATAGCTGGGTTGAATTTGTTAATGATAGCTGAGTGGGGTATAGTGTCAAAAGCCTTGGCTAAATCTAGGTAGGCTGTATGCACAGATTTACCCTCATCCAGGTCCTTGGTGACTGTCTTGAAGAAGTTCAACAGGTTTAATGACAAGAACCAAACTATAATAAAAAGGAAAGGCAAGGATGTAGTCAAAAGTTGATTTATTCATGAACCAAATAAATGTTAGCACTTTCGGCCGCACTTAAAATGTGTAACATTCATCAGACAACAGGCATAATTAATCAGGGGTTTAAAAAACTCATCAAAATGACATCACCATTACCTGAGCCAATACAAAGGCAAAATTTAAAGCAACAACTCCCCCTTACAATGGAAATATACATTACATAAAAAACGTCACCATTTAATACATTATATAAAAAAGTCATTCCATTTAAAAAATACACAAGTTGATATACAAATTAATGCCTATATTTATGTCTATATACACACTACATATACAATTAATAATATCTTACAATAAAAATTATATATATATATATATATATATATATATATATATATATATATATATATATATATCCATAAAAAAATTGTATATGTATTTACTAATTTTAACATCTTTCAAAGGCCTTTAGTTTAAGTAATCACTTCAAGGAACTAATTTCTTTTAATCCAGGATACATATAAGTGTTTGTTAAAAGTTGCCACCACAGTTCTCTTTGTTCAAGTTTTAAAGACCAAGGACCATCTCTAGGGTTAACTTTAACCTGCTCAATAACTAAAAATAAAAAGAAGTGATTATTATGGTTGTTAATATGTATGGCTGGTGCATTTGTACAGTCTTTTTTGTTATACTGCACTGGCGTTCATAAACTCTGTTTCAAATGACATTCTGTCTTACCAATATAAAATTGGGGACAATGTTGGCACTCAGCCAGATAAACAACACCATTACTATTACAATTGAACCTGTCCTTTATAGAAAAATTAACCATATTTAAAGTAAATTTATTAGTGACTTTTGGGTTAACAGGTACCTTATTTCTAAGACTTCCATCATCAATTAGAAAAGCCCAATTTTTACACAAAATGGATTGTACATCATGAGCATCAAGTGAAAATGCTGTACTAAACGTTAAGGAGAAATTATCATTACTATTGTTATTATTTATACTCCTTTTATCCATACCTGCCTCACTAATATGTCCTAAATTCCCCAATGCTTCCATTGAGTTCCACTTTCCATTATTAAGTATGGGCCCAGAAGTTGTGTACAAACTGGGAGCCACCCTTAAAAATCTGGTAGAAAGAAATCAGTTAACATCTACCAGACGTACCTCTCAACCTGGAAACATCAAAAATCTGGACAAGGCCCATGAAAAATAGGTACAAACCTGTACGCTGATTAACATCTAATTTGCATACATAATTATGTAACCCCAACCACTCCAATGTAATTGTAGGATACCAACTTTCAAATGCAAATTGAAGAACAGACAACCAAAACATGGCACCAGAGTCCTTCTGCAGCCATTCCAGTGTCCTATTACCTGGCTATTTTGCCCCATTTACAATAAACACTAATGTATGCATACTGCTTTACTTCTACAATGATTTGAATTTTATTTTTACATTTTACAGCACAACAATGCAGAAACACTAAAAAACGTCATCTGGTAAACAAAGCAATACTGTCTCACAATGAAAATAGGCTTGACATTAAACTTTTCCCTTGAAACTCACATTCATTGAAACAGCATTGAAACCCACACCACATCCAAAGAAAATGCATCTGACCAGTGGTGGATAAAGATTACCTTTGGGCTGTTTTCAAATCATTGGCCCCTTGCAGACAAAACAAGAAACATACATGTGTTCTTTTCTTTATACACCTTCCTGACTTTATTAAATTATATTCCTTGCATAATACAACACACATGTTAGAGCGCATTTTAAATTTGTTTGAACATTTTACCAGTAATCTGTACTGTAGGCAATGAAAGAAAATGCATGAACCAATGACGACAAAACTGCACAATTCAGAACTTTTCCATCATAAAAGTCTGCTTCCACACCCACACTATAAATAGAATGACAGTAGTGTAAGCCATAAGCATCTTGCACAGCATCTCACACTTATTTTCAATTTCATTTTTTTGGGGGGAGGGGACAAAAGGTCAAAAACCAGGGGAACACATTTTAAACATTGCTTGTATAATTTTGTAAAGTTGCTAGAATAAAATGTTGTGCTACCAATGAGTAATTCTTTTTAAGTGACATGTCCTGTGTTCTAGCATCCAAATTTGTGTTGTTCAAACAGATACTATTTGAGCTGGGAATGTCCTGATTTTTGCTGCATATTTTTGATCTGTTCCTCATAAAATGTGTGGTTTTCTGGCAAATCAATGAGGACTGAATTCACTAAATAATAGCCTACAGTTGAGTTTTACACTTCATATATTTCAGAAAATACATGGTAACAGAAAACCTTTTGTTCTAGCTAGGTTTACAAGAGCAATATTTAAAGTCTGTCCATATTTTGGGGCCTCTGTCCCCATATTATTTTTGGCTTTGTCCAGATTTCTAGTGTTAACAGGCTGAGAGGCATGAAAGCAATGTATGGCAGTAATCATCCTGTATACATCATATTTCTGTCCAAAATCAACTGCAAAACCCATTTACATAACAGATAGGTAGTTTTGTATTGTGTAAATCAGGTGCCACTAACACTGGATGACTTGCTTTTATGTAAAAAGTCAATCTGAAGAAAATAATACTGCATGCCATCAAGTTGTTTTTTTATCTCTTACATAAATTGTTTGCACTTTCTTAGCAAACTACAACATAGAATAGTAAGACGTGTTTATAATAAATACATGTGTTCTATTTTCATCTAGAAACTGGAATTATCTTAGGTAAATTGCTTATTTGCAAGAGTAGCAAAACAGAACCCTATAAAATTGATCCTGTGGATTATATCACATTGTACAACTGGCAACTGCATTTATATTTCATTAATTAGTGTATTTGTAAAAGCTGTTGTACTATCTTAAAATAAAGCACGTTCAAACAAAAATCTCTCAGATTACTTTTCTCTAATTTTCTAACCTAGTTATTAATTATCCCATTTTCTACACACCGGAAGCCTTAATTCAATGATCAGAAAGTGTTCTGTTTTGTATAGCAGTAAAGGCACACACACTAATCCAAGTTAAATAAATACTAACAGAATGGTCCTGTTCTATATATCAATAAAGGCACACACACTACTTCAAGTTCAAATATGCAGCAATAATTTGATTCAAATCCTTGCAATTGTGTGCGTGACCAGAAAGTGCAGAACAATAAATGCAGCAATGCAATTCAAAGTAAACTTTAGCTAGCTGGTCTCATCTCATCCATAAATGCAGTAGTACATAATTCAACAACGGAAATGTCTCATCTATAAATGCAGCAGCACATAATTCTACAAAATGGTCCCATCTATAAGTGCAGTAGCAGTCTGTCACATACACACACACACACCTTGCCATTGCTGGCATATCTCCGTTTCAGTTGGTGCCATTAATCCCTCACACACACCTTACCATTGCTGGCATATCTCAGTTTCAGTTGCTGCCATTAAACCCTCTGTTTCTGTGCTGCCATATCTCAGTTGCTGCTGCCATTAATCCACAAAGGTTGCTACTGGCTCGGCGAACTGCTCTGCACAAGTGTTTCATTGCTGCCATTAATCCGCTTCATTCGCTCCTGCCATATCTCCGTTTCTTAAACCACAAAGGTTGATACCGGCTTGGCGAACTGCTCTGCACAAGTGCTTCCCTCCTGCCGTTTTACAACTTAAGTCAGCCAGCCAGAAATGATGATGTGAGCTTTTTGAGCTCAATTCCGACTGGCTGGTAGCCTGACGGAGCTGACGTCATTGCGCACATGATGACAACAGCTCTGACAGCGCGAAAATTTTAAAAAATCAAAGAAAAATCGGAAATGAAGGGGTGGCACTCGGGAATCATGGCACCCCTTCATTTGGACCCCAAAACTTGGTAAAAACTGAGTAATTCGGAACGGTTGGGAGGTATGCTACCAGACATTGAGGGATGTTTAAGTGTGGTTCTTGTAATAATTGTAAGCATATAAAGGTCACTAATAAATTTACTTTAAATATGGTTAATTTTTCTATAAAGGACAGGTTCAGTTGTAATAGTAATGGTGTTGTTTATCTCACTGAGTGCCAACGTTGTCCCCAACTTTATATTGGTAAGACAGAACATCGTTTGAAACAGAGAGTTTATGAACACCAGTACAGTATTACAAAAAAGACTGTACAAATGCCTCTAGCCAGACATATTAACGACCATAATGATCACTTCTTTTTATTTTTAGTTATTGAGCAGGTTAAAGTTAACCTTAGAGGTGGTCCTTGGTCTTTAAAACTTGAACAGAGAGAATTGTGTTGGCAACTTTTAACAAACGCTTATATGTATCCTGGATTAAATGAACTGAGTTCCTTAAACTAAAGGCCCTTGAAAGATGTTAAAATTAGTAAATAGGGTCTATATTACAGTATCGAAGTTTTTAAACTTTGAATGCTATAATATCGACCCATTTTTGTCGAAAACTCAAAATAGCGAAGCTACGGAACTTTGAAATCTTACTTAGGTTAAGATTTCAGTTGTCTGTTCCATGGCTTTGCTATTTACTCTACTGTGGTGGGAATGTTACGGACCAAGGTAAGGTAAGTATACGAACGGAGGTTACAGACCGGGTTAAGGTAAGTGTGGGAACGGATCGGGGTAAGGTGAGTGTGCGATAGGGAAATTAGGGTTAGGGAACAGGTGAGGTGAGTGTGCGGTAGTTAGAGACTTTAGGGTTATGGCTGGGTTAAGGTGGATAGGTAGTAGTGTAGGGTTAAATTATGGTTTTATTAAGTGTATGTGTGTGGTTTATTTATTTTGGTGTGCTTGTGTTGTGTGTTTGTGTTGCTGAACTGCAAATTTTTTACCTGGGAAAAAATTTGCTGTTCTGTATGTTCGATATTTTGTGATTTAGATATTTTAGGTATGATGAAATAGCATTTGCTATTTAAATCATACAATAGGGTAATATAAATGCAGTAAATACATACACAAAAAATGTTTTTATGGATATATATATATATATATATATATATATATATATATATATATATATATATATAGATATATATATATATATATTTTTTTTTATTGTAAGATATTAATAATTGTATATATAATGTGTATATAGACATAAATATAGATATTAATTTGTATATCAACTTGTGTATTTTTTAAATGGAATGACTTTTTTATATAATATATTAAATGGTGAAGTTTTTAATGTACTGTATATTTCCATTGTAAGGGGGAGTTGTTGCTTTAAATTTTGCCTTTGCATTGGCTCAGGTAATAGGGATGTCATTTGGATGGTTTTTTTAAACCCCTAATTAATTATGCCTGTTGTCTGATGAAGGCTGCACATTTTAAGTGCGGCCAAAAGCGTTAACATTTATTTGGTTCATGAATAAATCAAATTTTGACTACATTCTTGCCTTTCCTTTTTATTAAAGTTCACCAGGTTTAACAGACATGATCTCCCTTTGACAAATCCAAACTGAGCAGGGTCAAGTGTTTGGACTTTACCTATATCTTTGTTGATAAGGTCCATGATGATTCGATGCATGGCCTTGCAGATAAGGCTAGTCAGGCTATTAGGTCTGTAGTTGCTGGGTTCAGTGGAAGCAGCAGCTTTGTGCAAGGGGATAACGGTGGTCATTTGCCTTTCAGCTGGGACAAAACCGGTGCTAAGACTATGATTGAAAAGAGTACTGAATGGTGTTGCTGTCATTGGAGCCCATGTAGGATGCAGCCTGGGGTGTTATCAGGTCCCATAGATTGTGTGTTTCTGGCCTTAGAGAGGGTGTTTATGACCTGCTCTTTACATATACAAGGTAGGGGACAGGTGGTAGGAATGTCATGGGGTATGTGCAGTGGGGACAAGTGAGTGAAGTTTTCACAGAACCTGTCAGCTAACAGGTTAGCTATGTCCACAGGTTCAGTTTATGTGGTATCATTAAATACCAGTTTCATGCAAATCCGTGCCTTTCTTTTTAGGTTACAGACATAACTAAAGAATGCCTTATGGTTGTCCTTAGTTGAGGAAACTAATTTGGATTTGTAGTTTGCTTTGGTGGACTTTACAAGAAGTCTTATTTGCTTGTTTAAGCTGAGAAAGGAGCGTTTTAACTTTAGGGCCCACTTTTACTCTTAGACAACAATTTTTTCCTCTTATTGCAAAGTCAGTTAATGGCAGTTGTCCACCAGGCAGGTTTGCTCTTCTTTGAAGACCTTGTTTTGGTCCTATCAGGTCTGGCTGAGCCAATGCAGTTATACAGGTGTTTGTATAAAGCATTGGTGTTTAACTCCGCATAGTTGCCAGTTCCATCTGAGTGGGGAGGTGCAGTGAAGATATTTATACCATCCTTTAACAGGTTATAATCTGCTTTGGATAAGTTTTTTAGTCTAGTTGAGGAATATGTGGAGGAATGATGAAAAAATGAAGACTGCATGCAACTTATGAGTTAAAATTCTTCATATCTTAGAGTCAGCCATAAACAATTGATTAGGCAAGAAGAAAAGGCAAGTTGGAGAAGGAGGCCACATTGGCTGAATATGAAAGGGGAGGAGAGTAGTCAGGAATAGGTGAAAGTACAAAAAAAGACATCAAAGAGATGAGATATGCTGGAGCCAAGCTACAGAGGTAATCAATGAGCAGTAATCCATATTTAGCTCATGATTTCCCTATGGACACCACTGAATCCAGGAACGGGAAATACGTCTTCATACATTAACAAACTATAAGAAATACAGTGAGAGAGCTGTCAAGGCAGATACATTTTTTGGAGTTTTTCATCTTATTCTTCAAAAATGAGAAGTGTAAGACAACATTTCAGAGTGGGATATAACAACGTCTTATAGATTATAGACAAGACACAAGGTCCTGATAGAAGTCCTCCCAGGATCCTCAGAAATTTGTTAGGATCATGCAACAGGTTACATGACAAATTTCTTTAGTCAGTTGCTTGACAATAATAAAGTTCCCCAAAAAATGGAAGGAAGCTGTCGCTTGTCCTTCTCTAACACAGATGACAAGCAGGTGGGGTATTTTGTTTAGATGCTTTAATACATAGAAACACATCAGGATGGATAGCAGCAACAGAAAATATAAACAAACTGGTTAACAGACAGACTTTACAAGCATACATGCTTACATCTCAACAACTTACTTCAAAATGGCAGTCAGACTAGCATGTGCTCAATACTGATATACTTGTGAAAGCCAGTTGGATAACTTCTTAAAGGTACATACATACACATTGATATACATCCTCCCTCTTAAAAAGATTGCCCTTTGTCAAAACAGTATTAGAGCTAGACATGCATTACTATATACATTAGAAACAAAACACAATGCTCGTGTCCAATTTGCCGTGTATCTGTTACAAGGTTTAGAACTACGACCATATCTTGTAACATAACAATCTGGACCAAATTTAGCAACAGGGACAGTCTTTGGTGAACAACTTGTATCAGGAACTTCTGAATTCATCACAGGAATGGGAATGTCCACTGGAACTTCCCCTGGGATTGGAACACCAGACAACTCACTCTGAGATAAAGAGTCTTTCTCACAGGCTATGTGCTGTGGTATAGGCTCTGACACTGGCATCAAATGTTTCCAATTCTGACTAATGTCTACTCCGTGTGATTCCACAATGTATGATCTCGACTCTGGGCAGATTTTCTTCACAACATCAGTCCAATCATAACCTTTGGACATTTGCATCCTTATCACTTCTCCTTCTTGTAATGGATTGAGTGGTTTGCTGGTTTTATCATAGTAGGACTTCTTGGTTAAGCGCTTCTTCAATAGATTGGCTTTAACTAACCTGTTGTTCTTGACACGTGGAACAAATAATTGACTACTGAATGGTAATGTGGTTCTAGTTTCTTTTGACAGAAGTCTCTGAGGAGGTGAACCAAGATGTTTATCATGAGGAACATTTCTGAGATTCAAGAGATTCAGAAAAACATCACTATTATCTCATTTTGACTTCTCAAGTAACTATTTTGCACTTTGAATCAGTGGCATAACTAGAGTTTGTGCTACCTGGGGCTGTCTTTGAGTTTGCTGCCCCTCCCCCTCACAAAATCATGGTCAAATGGGGCCCCCCATACACAACCCCCCCTTGCAGGAATTCTGGTGTCCTATTACTTGGCTATTTCTCCCCATTTACCATAAATACTGTAATGTTCATATTGTTTTATGCTTTACTTCTACAATGGTTATTTGGATTTCATTTAAAACTTATTTTAAATGTTATTGCACAAACACTGATAGACATCTGCTAAACAAAGCAATACAGTCTCACAATGAAAACAGACTTAGCATTAAGACTTGTCTTCTGCCCTTGAAACAGCACTGAAACTCACAAATGCATCTGGCCAGTGGAGGATAAAGTTTACTTTTGAGCTGTTTTCAAATCATATGCCCCTTGCACGCATACATGTGTTCTTTGATTCACATTCCTGATTGTATTAAATTATATTCCTTGTATAATAAGCACACTCGTTAGAGTGTGTTTTAACTTTATTGTTTTGAACATTTTTTCCATTGAGCAAAGAAACAAAATGCATGAACCAATAATGACAAAACTGCCCAGTTCAGACTATTTCCATCATAAAAGTCTACTCAAACTTCTGTCATTACAATCCACCAATAACAGTAAATATGCGCAATCTCTGCAGAAGTAAAAGTCATCTAAATAATTACACATTACAGATCTGCAACTAATGAACAGGTTGCTGCTAGCAAACAACTTTATATTTCATTGTTTCATCTACAAATAAAGTGCCTGTTGCCCTTGAAGAATAAATTGCTTATGTTACATTAAAAAAAAAATAAGCTAGTAATATTGTAATAGAGAATGAATGGCAAACTGATAACAGGTCATAGTTACTAGGTATCTCCTCCAAAGGAAGACATTCACAGAAGTACAGCATTAACTCCCTTTAAAGTACAGTATCAGCAATCCATCTTCATACTGTGGGAGTAGAGCCCACAGCCTTCTGCATCAAAATCAAGTTTACTACCTGTTGTGCTACTAACACTGCAAACTGATTAGTATATGCAGCACTAAACTTCTCTTCCTCTGAAACCCTCAGCTCCTTGAAAACCCACTTGACACTCAACTAAATCTCTCAACTTTGCAATACAAGAAATCCGGAAAAAGCCAAAATTTATTGGGGGGGGGGGGGCAAAGGCCCGACACCAGGAACTCATTTTAGACATTTCTTGTAGAATTTTAGAAGGTTGCTAGATTAAAGTGTTTTGTGTTACCATGCATTTCCTGAAAGATAGGAAGACTGAAACTTAAATGGCTATCATAAGTTGGTGAATTCAGTTCTCACTGATTTGTCAGAAAACCACAAATTGTAAGAGGAACAGACCAAAAGGATGAGCCAAACATTGAAGACATTCTGCGAAAATCTGAACAGTTGAGAGCTTGAACCACAATTGGTGGTATGGGTAGACAAATCAGGCTATTGCTCCTTGTACCTAAGGTACGGTGTTTGAACCTGAGTAACTGTAACAACCAGGTATACCTAAATGGGGCGTTTTATACCCAAACACACATTTAAATTAAAAATATTAAAGTTGACAGACCCAAAGTGCAGCCTGGGGCAGACTGCCTCTCTCTCCCCCCTCTAGCTGGACCACTGCACATTCTGCCAAACCATTTGACTATGAGTACTCTGGGCTACTCGTGACATGAGTAAAGTCCCATTCTTCAAATCTTTAGCACTGTTGGCTTGTGAACTGTGTGTCATTGTGCAGACTACTATGCACTGCAAAATGACCCTTCATCTTAGTAATGTGACAGTACTGGATGCTATATTAGGAAGTAGGTCTGTCTTGAAGCAATTGGAGTAAGAGTTTACTAACACTAAATATTATTGGCCATTCCACTCAAAAATGTCGGTGGCTACTGTCGACCAAGGTAGTTCAGGAATCTGGTTTAGCTGAAGTAGTTCATTCTGTTGATGTGGCTTTGTACTATTACACATGGAACAAGATGAAAGTGCTCTCTCAATGTCTTGTGATCTAGAAGGCCAAAATGCATATTCTCTTCCCATTATTTTGGTAGAGTTAGTTCCTGGGTGACCATGAAGCAAGATGCTAATGTACTCTGGTTGCAAAGACTTTAGAACAATCACTGTAGGACCTTTCATAATGCTACCTTTGTCAGGCAAAATTTTATCTCTGTATGGAAAATAAGGTTGCACTTCTTGAGGTAAACTAGATTGCTTTGATGGCCATCCTTGATTGAGAAAGTGGTTGAGCCTCAGTAAAACTGCATCTCTGGCTGTGTGATCTCTCAACTCATTAAGATGTGTGGAAGAAAAATGTCGCACTTCCATGACTTCAAAATCAAGGTTCTCATTCTCATGCTGTTCTGTGGTATCCTAGGTGATCTGGATAATGTATCAGCAAGATAAATAAGTTAACCTTTCTTGTAATCATGATTGAAATTATACTTTTGCAATCTCAGCATCATATGTTGCAGTCTGGCTGAAGCTGAATGCATAGGCTTTCTCAAGATAGTGACTAGAGGCTGGTGGTCTGTTTCAGTCTGGATAGGTCTACCATAAACATAATCATGGAACTTCAAAAATGAAAACACAATTGCCAAAAGCTCTTTCTTGTTCTGGGCATAGTGCATTTCAGTTTTGTTAAGAGTTCTCAATGCATAGGCAACAGGTTGACCCTCCTGTAGAATAACTGCACCAAGATCAAATTCTGAAGCGTCAAGGAAAGTGTAACTGGTTCATGAACATAGTATCTGAGAGTTGGTGGACTAGCAATTCTTTGTTTCAGGACTTCAAATGCTCTTTAGTGTTGATCTATCCAACTCCAAGATTCATCTTTATATGTCAGCTCTCTGAGCAGTGCTGAAAGTTGGCTCACGTCTGAAAGGAACTTGCCTAGATGGTTGACCATGCCAAGAAAACTTTGCAGGGCTTGAACATTGTCTGAATCTGGCATCTCGAGAATGGCTATTTGCTTTAAAGGGTCTGGACATAGGCCTGTATTGGTAAATAAATGAGCAATGTAAGTAACTTCTTGTAGCTTGAATTTGCATTTCTGTGGATTGAGCTTAAGATTTACTTCATGTGCCCTTTCTAGAACTTGTCTGAGATTTCTGTCATGCTTAGCTTCACCATGCTTCCTACTAGTATGTTGTCTACTATAATAGCACAAGTATACCCAGAAAAAATTTGCTGCATTGCACGAAAGACTTCAGTTGCAAAATGTATCCCAAATGGTATTCTAAAAAATCTGTACCTGCCAAATGGAGTACTGAACATAGTGACCAATGAAGATTTTTTGTCAGGCTGACTTTGCCAAAATGAACTCTTTGCATCTAAGACAGAAAAAAAACAGTAGCATTTGGCATCAAGACTGTGACTTCTTTGACTGTGTGCATTGGATGAGGAGGTATTTTTAGTCCTTTGTTCAAAACTCGTGGGTCAGTACAAATTCTGATATCATTGAGCTCTTCTTATGAGCTACCACCATGGAAGATACCCATTCAGTTGGAGTTGCAAATGGACAAATCATACCTTGTCACACCATTTTATCTAGCTCAGCTTTTACTCTCCCTGCATGGCTATTGGAACTTTTCAAGCTGGTCTGATAACTGGACTGACCTCTGGGTCTAACTTCATGAAGTGCACAACTATAAGCTTGCCTAATTTGTCTTCAAAGAGATCAGCATAGGTAGGAAAAATGTACTGGGTGAAATCAGAGTAGTGTTTTTTCAAGCTAACATGGTGGACTTCCTTATTAAATGAAATCAGTCCCATTTTCAAACTGTCTCTGAGCCCTAATAATGACTGGATGTGCCTCTTGAACACACAGAATAACAGGCCGTAGCTTCTTCCAGCAGAGTAACATGAAAGCACTACTGAGCCTTTGGTTTGAATTTCTTCACTTCCATATACAACAAGCTTCGCACACCTTGCCAAATCAAGCCTTTCACCATGACACTCTAGCAAATGTTTCTGCTGACATAACATTGCACTTGGAACCTGTCAGCTTTTTGCTCTATGCGTTTGCCATTTATTAGAACAGTGCAAAATACTTCATTCTTTGCCCTTAAATCTACTGCATTCACTGTTTCATGAAGCACTGACACACAATCTATATAAACAGTAGGGTTGCAGCTCTCTAATTGATTAATTTGTTTTTTAAAATGTTTCCTTTTAAGAAAAGAATGTGCACCTTTTGATTTACAAAACCTTTTGAAATTATTCCACTTATTGTATTTGTGGCATTGCTGACCAAAAGCTAAACATCTCTCCCTTTTACATTCATGATTTCCAACACAATTATGACAGCTGGCAATTAAACTAGGTTGTGGCCCATACTTTGCTGACTCTTATGCTTCACTGAGACTGTGCGAACTCTGGAATTTGCTGGAAAGCTCTGGGGTTTATGATTGAGTGCTGCAGGGGCCACAGTTGCTGCTATGTGCTTGAGCCTGTTTCTTTTAACTACATGCTGCATATTATCAACATGAGCTTTGTCACTGTGCCTTCTAGAGCTATTCTGTTTTGTAAGCATATCTGTGTGCTTTTCTGTGAGCTTGTATATCTGATAAATCTCAATGGCCTTAATCAAAGTTAAATCACTGTCACAAAGCAAAATCTTTCTCACAGCATCATCTTTAGTACCACACACAAGTCTGTCTTTTCTCAATTCATCCCTTAATGTACCGAATCTGCATATTTTAGCTTTGTTTCTCAAGTCAGTTATATATGCTGCAAAAGTTTCACCATGCTTTTGATCCCTTGTATAAAGTAAGTGCCTTTCCATAGTAACATTTGTCTGGGGGTTACACATTTCTCTAAATTAACATTTTATGCACTCAGGGTCCTCCCTTGACTCAACCAGTACAACAATATGATGTTTTTTTCCCCTCTCCTGTATAGATAGCAGGTGCATACACAAATGAACGTTCCCTTTCTATGGCTTTTCACCCAGCTAAATTTAGCAGAATAAATGTCTTTGTACTGTCATCTTTATCAGAAAATGCAGCCTATATGAAAATGTCTTACTCTTGCTCAAACACTCTCATGTTCTCAGCAATATCACTGTCAAACACAACTGCAGTGGGTTTTCGAAATCTATCTGCCATGCCCACAAAGTATACATGAACTCACTGAAAATATGGCCCTTGTAATTATGTACAAACTGTTCTGTGAGCTTGTAATAACATTCAAATGCACAATAAACTTCTGAAATACTGTACTTTACAAATTATGCTCTGTAATGGCTGTATTATGTGAAATAACTTTACTGTAATACTGCACAAAAATGCAAACACTTTATATGCTTCTGATAACTTGGATATCTTTGATTAATAAGAAAAATATAGATTCACAGCAATATATTGAAAATGTGGTTGTTTCCCTTTTTTATTCATTTTAGGCAATTTGCACTTGATTTCAAACATTTTCCGTAATAATTTGAATATTTTATCAATATCATACATATCAGTTTATGCGAATATCACTTAGAATTTTCTGTATGCGTCATTTCATATCATGCAAATAAGAAATAGTGCTGAGCAAGTTTTAATATCTGAAATCCGTTTCTGACCTGCATTGTGAAGTATGCACATTGTAGGGATGATTCACTTTTGTATTTCCACCAGTTCCAAGCAAGTGCCTTAAGTTGTTTTGGCCATGCCACCTCTAAAATCATGTCCTTTAGACATGTTATTTCTGACACCATGTCCTCATCTTTCTCTAACATAGATGACAAACTGACAGGGTATTTCATTTATATGCTTTAATACATAGAAACACATCAGGATGGATAGCAGCATCATAAAATATAAACAAACTGGTTTACAGCCAGACCTTACAAACATACATGCTTATATCTCAACAGCTTACTAAAAAACAGCAGTCAAACTTGCACATGCTCAGTATTTATACACTTGTGCAAGCCCTTGGATAGCTTCTTAAAGGTACATACACACACATTGATCTACAGAAGCTACAGAGCTACCAGACCATAATGGTGGCAAAAGGAATGATCTATTGAAATGTAGTTATATTTACACACACACACACACACACACACACACACACACACACACACACACGCAAAGAACAATACATAAATAATTGCTATCTTTTTATCTATCTATCTATCTATCTATCTATCTATCTATCTATCTATCCATCAATACCGCTGTGTATATCTATCTATCTACCTACCTAATGCAGCAACTGACCTGACATACTTATCTTCCTATGCAGCTATATTTACAGCTATATCGGTATAATAGTATAAATGAGGCAATCCCACCGCAAGGCTGCTTCTACTTATTTATTAGTGTTTCCTCACTGAGTAAGTGGGATGGTAGATTGACCCTTTTAAGCCATGACTCGAGCTGAAACAGGGCAGTACAGTGATGTTTTCAATATTCCAAGTGGCAAATAACTTGTTCCTCTCACATGCCTGCCTTTCTAAATGTGTAACTTAGACTAACAATATTATTTGTTTATCTCTTATTTCAGTTATTAATTTGTTTTAAAGGGGGAACCTACTAATCAGAAGTTACTCTCCTCAGGGTGACCTAAGAGAATTAATAAAGCTAGGATTACAATATCCAGATCATAGACAGCTGAAAGCCTTAGTCATCTGTTTTATTCAATTTACTATGCTAAATTGTGAATAATAATCATGAAGTGTAAAGAAAGATTCTTGATTGTAATTAAAGTATGGATTGTCGTTATGTTAACTGATATTTCTGAGGTGTAATAATAGTACTAACACTACATTCTGTTTTTAAAATAATGATTGCATATCTGAAACATAAGATAAGTGATAATAAAGTGAGAAAATGAGTCTTAAAAGGTATGCTGTGCACTTAATTTTAACTGCGAGGTCAGCAGTAATTATCTAATCTAACATAGCTAAAGTTTTCCATTAATCGAATGACCTTAGTACTTTCACCTGAAGCATGTATCTTTTATTTTTTTTTTCCCTAAAGTAAGTCTTTTTTGTGTGCTCTTTCCCTCTGTGTCTCCAGACAATGATGCCCTTCTCCTGCAGATCTTGAGATGATTTACTCCCAATGCAGGGAACTTAACTCTATTGATAAATTGCTGATCAGACAGGACTGTCATCCAGGTAGTCATTGAGGAGCATCTGCTTGCTTGTTGATGAAGGTTGCTATCATCTCATTGGTCTCTGGGTCTGTATTTACCCCAGCAAGACCAGCAGAGGCTCCAGGATGAAGTTTTACTTTTCTGGACAAGAATATACATGATGCTGCTCCCTGATAAGTATCCCAAAGCATTCAAAACCTAGACTATAGATATATATATATTTGTTGGTGCCTACGCTACACCATGCTGCTGACGTGTGCACTCATGTCACTGTGATGGTTTACTATACTTCCAGCTGTGTATGCATGTTTCCGCAAAGTGACAGCTACCATCACCAGCTTGGAAGCTACAAGCCCACATCTGGTTCTAGTTCAGACTTCATTATTATACAAGCCTCCACTGGTGACAGTTATCCAACATATCCACCACTCCCTCACCCATGGTGAATGATCTGGTATCGGCTACTTACCCTGGATCCTCTCCTACCATAGCTCATTGGAGACCTGAGCTGATATACAAACTCACAAAGGCTGAATCACAGTCAGGGTTCAGTTGTTCTATGTCATGGAGCCTGACAATTCTTTCCAAAGTGCATCTTGTAGACCGATTAATATGAAACAAAATAATACATAAAGCTCTAGGTAATCGTTACATAAAATTAGGTTTAATGTAATGAAGTATAACATATGACCAGAAATTCTATACAGAATAAAATGAATTATTTGATGAAACTAGATGATGAAGAAATAATTATTTTGTCATCATCTTATATTGTATTACTATACATATTATAATTTAAAGAAAATGCTTTATATATTGAAATCTGTTTTAAATGACTTGTTTGAGATATATGAGTGGCTAAAATATGAGAAACTCACAAATGTGGACATCTTTTTTATTGACCAAACTGTGGTTGACAGATGCGCAGTAAAATCTACAATCCTACAGGGCTGGAGAATATGCACCTTCCCCAGGAAATGTGCAATTTTGAAATCAGGATATATGGATACCAGGGTGTGTGGGTCACACCTACCCCCCCCCCTCACATGGTGGATCTATGGGAGTGGGGATGACTCTTGTAATATAAAGCAGATTTCTTTTGCATGGCTTCAGAGCATGCACATTAGATGTCAGTTTTTTTGTCTGACCTTTTTCAGTTTTGATCAACTGAAGTATAGACTGACTTCAGTAAATATATATATATATATATATATATATATATATATATATATATATATATATATATATATATATATATATATGTATAATATGTATATATATATACATATATATGTGTGTGTGTGTATGTGTGTGTGTGTGCATGTGTGTGTGTGTGTGCATGTGTGTGTGTGTGTGTGTGTGTGTGTGTGTGTGTGTGTGTGTGTGTGTGTGTGTGTGGGGAGCTAGTTGCTAATGGATAGAAAGGTATGCCATTTTAATCACTATTTAAATGCTGAAGTCTTATAAAGAAAATATTTGCATTAGTTTTGCTTTTTTATAGTTATTGTATTACTTCAGTTTAAGATCAAGACTAGCTTTCATCCATGCGACTTGCCAGGCAGAGCAAGACTAGATTTAATCCATGTGACTTGCCAGGCAGAACACAAATAGGTTTAATACATGTGACCTGCCAAATAAAAGCTGCACTATAACTACACTGGAATTCTTTGCTTATGGTTTTTATACTCTTTTACATTGTTTGTCGTTGGTTGCTCTTTTATTGGAATGTTTTGTTTTAAATTTGTTATTTTGACTTCTTTCACAGTGTATTGAAACAAGAACCTTTTAGAAGAAATCCATACAAGCTGTAACCCCAAAATCCTTGGTGACATCAATTTGCCCAGCCATGGCCTAAAGCACCTTTTCCTGTAATGTAGGGTATGCCCATAGAGATATCTGGATTTGATAAGTAGGAATTCCCAGAACCAAGAAAACCTATTGGAATCCAGAACATTCTGGATCTGGTCCTCAGTAATAATGCATCTACCTGTTCTACTCCCATAGTTTCTCCTTCTCTATTAATGTTGGATCATAAACTTATATTATTTACTTTCAAAACCATGGTTGTTCCTGTAACCATTGTCTCCATATTAAAGGATTTCAAATGTATGAACATTATACAGTTATATTATGATATGTCTAAATTTACCCATGCCATCATTGGCATTAACATTGGCACACCAGCTGACTACACTAAAGGGTTTTATATACATTTAGACAAATGCATAAATCTAACTGTCTCTAATAAAGCCAAATACAATGGGAAATTTAAAAACAAATGCTTCCATGAGTTCCTCCTAACATATGATTTTATTTCCAGTGTGGATGCTAATGTTTTTGTCACATTTATGGGAATGGTCTTAGGCAAAAAATGTCATGTATTTTGAAGGAAAATCAATTTTTTTAAACAAAAGAGTGGAATGGCTATGGAGGTGTCATGTGCCCCCCTGTATGCTGATTGAACTATGTGGTACTGAAAACAGTAATGTGTTTTCAACTATTTTAATATTTTAATGTATATCTAAGATTTTTGGAAGACATTTTTATCTTTTGGAATGGCTCTAAGAGGATACTAAGGGACTCCTAGGAATATATGGATGACACTACTACTTTCTTGAACTTCACTCATAATATGTCCCATGTAAAAGCAAAGTGCCTAGGTAAAACCATCAGCAAAAGCATTGAAACAGGCATGGTTGTTTCAACCATGTACAAGAAGCTCACCTTCTTTAATGCATGTCTACATTTTCAAAGTTATCACCCTTTTGGGAAAAAAGAAAGGTTTGGTTAAAAGCCAGATGGTGAGACTTGCAAGGATAATTTTTCATAATTACAGATGACATAACATTAAAAAATGACTTTGAAATTTTGATTGATATGTTTTAAAGACAGAATACTGCTATCAGTGTCTGTCAACACTAGGGGATGAAATCGTAGAAGACAGGGGCAACAAGTATAATTCAATTATGGAGGAAGGGCTACCTGTTCTTAACAGTTTTGTTTGTGACAAAAAGAACACTTGTTAACTGCCATAACTTCAGCAAAGCAAGGTGCTGTGATGGAGTCCTAGAAACATTGGGTGAAGGGCCAGATTTTACATATAAAATTCATGTAAATGTTGTATTTTTCGGCTTTTCCCGGTCAGGGGTCACCACAGCGGAACTCCGGTCCGCTAATGATTGGCAGTAAAGTTTTACATACATGGTTGCCAGCCCTGACGCACAACCTTCAACAAAGGTATGCCCATTCACACATGTCTCCACACAGAAGACGCTTTAGCTGAGAATCGAACAGGACAACGTCTTACAGTGAGGTGACAATGCTACCACAGCACCACCACCGCAGTGCATAAAATTCATGTAAATATAAAGAGAAAATTAGAATTAAAGGATCCAAAATCAACTAGTAGTACAAGCAATGAAAAGGGACTAGTTAAATGTGGTCATTGTACACAACGTAAATTCATCTAAACAGGGATAAAATTGGAGCTTAGCACATTAAAACTGAACTAATATTTAGAGGCAAATATCCTTGTGAATCAAAGGGAGTGGTTTCTATATGTTTCTGTGATTACTGTCACTACTGTGTGGGATGAACAGAGAGAACCATATCGAGAATTTTCTACAGTGAAGATAGCATTGGATCATTTCTTGATAAAATCTCATACAAAATATAATGCCTTCTGAAGTTGTTGTAGCTATTGAGAAATAAATGAATTATGATGGGTTCAGGGATGTTGCTATAATAATCAAGAAATACTAAAATCAGAATAGTTTCAAGGATCCTTTATCCAAAAAATTAACTTTATTAAAAACCTAAGATGCCCTGACAGACTATAAACATGTACAGATAAAGCCAAACACCACCAATCCAACACTTTAGGAACCGGAAAAACACTGCAGCTCGTACACGGAGTGTGTAAAAAAAGTTGTTTAATCCACAATAGTTATAGTTAAGCGCTTTCGACTGGACAATTCAGCCTTCTTCAGAACTAATGCAAACAGACTTCATTGCAGGTTTATATATTCAAATTGACATCAATTAATAAAAAACCGCCAAAACTTTAAAAGGTATATGCATCAATTTCCTATGACATAAATGGTAATACCCTCCATTGTACATTCATTTAAAAACTCATTAATAAAAACTCATTGATAAAAACACATTCATAAATATTCCAAGTGCTATTATAACAATGACTCTAATATAATAAAATAAAATAAAATAAAATAATATGCTTGACATAATAAACTACAATATAATGACAATTAATTACTCATAAATCAGCATGTCTACACTATATTAATCTTGAACTTATTTGAATGGCTGGACTGTTTTACATATAAACATTAAGATAATGCCAAAAAAGGTTTGATACTTATGAATTCGTTCAAACCAGGGGATTTAGTGGCATCCAGAACTATCTGCCATTTACTTTCCAATGCGGCTAAGCGCATCTTCCAATTACCACCGAATGCTGGACTCTTTAGTTGGTCTATTATAGAAAAACAAAATTTATGTTCAGCCCCCTGTTCTTGTATGTGTCTATATAAAGCGTTTTTAGTATCCATTTTCCTTATACGATAGTAATGTTCGTATATACGCTTTTTTAGGGGGCGTTCAGTTTTGCCTATATAATAGGCAGGACATACCGCACATAACGCTAAATAGACCACTTGGCTTGTATTGCAGTTTCCAGATCTTGATTTAATGTAGGTGGAATTTATGTCCTTTAATTTAATGTGTCTGTCTTCATTTATATGACAGCATTGCTAAAGTTTTGGCGTTTTTTTATTAATTGATGTCAATTTGAATATATAAACCTGCAATGAAGTCTGTTTGCATTAGTTCTGAAGAAGGCTGAATTGTCCAGTCGAAAGCGCTTAACTATAACTATTGTGGATTAAACAACTTTTTTTACACACTCCGTGTACGAGCTGCAGTGTTTTTCCGGTTCCTAAAGTGTTGGATTGGTGGTGTTTGGCTTTATCTGTTCTTGGTTGCTCATATTATGGATCCGGAAGGTGCACCTGATGCTTTATGGTCACGGGAGGAATTTTGTGAGTTACGAGCTGAAGTTTCAGCTGTACAAGGTGAACTTAAAAAACTTTACGAACTTGTTGCAAATTTGACAACTAATTGCACTAAACTACATCAAGTATTGGACTCTTGTGGTGTGACTGTGACCAAAAAAAGTGTTTCTGTCTTTACGGATGAGCGAGATGTAGTAGCTGATTATCGGAAGTCCCAGAACGCCAGTAGGGGTGAGCGTGAATGTGCATGTACGAGAGGGAACGCGCCCACGCCTGAACGAGGATTCCCTCAAGTGTTCAAGACAATTGAAGATGGTATTAACATAACTAACGGTGGCATTGACTTGCTAGATGATGGAGCTTTTTCTGACAACATACGTAACAACGCTGAGTGTCTATCCATCCACGATACAGGCATTCCATTTGATCAGCTTGGTATTTCACCAGCACAAGATTTCACATTCGACTTCAGTATTGTGAGGGCTAGACGTGAAGCAGAACGGGTTGGAGCAAGGCCTAAAACATCGCAAGTAAGTCAACAATGTGAAATAAATGCATTGAAACCAATGACTGTCCGTAAAAGTACTGTAAAACATGCTGTCTCTAGCCCTAAATCTCACTTTAAGATGTTTGATAGGCATGGTGGAGATAGGATCAACAAATCCAATGTACAAAAGAAATCTATTATTGTACAGGAAAGAGAGCTTATGGAAAAGTTCTTAAATGACAAGTCTGATGAATTTAACTTCCACTGTGAAATGCAAACCCACCATGACTGTAAAGAACATGTTTATAGCTCTTTAAAGGAGCTTATTTTCGATTTTGGAAAGAGACTAATTGCCTATAAAAACACAAAGATGGACATAAGTTACTTGAATTATTGTCTGAAAATGAAGGTTGTACCTAAAGGCTTAAGGTTTTTTAAGCTACCTTTAGGCATTTCATATAATTCTAATGTTATAAATGAGTTTAATGAATTATTTGATAATTTTGGATGGAATTATATACAACTTTTGATAAAATTTCAACAAGAAAAAAGAATTTTGTTGGCAGAGGAACTTGAGAATATGTATGTAACTATTATTAATGACATTGATTTTGACACTTGGAAGGAATTGTTTAACAAACAATTTTATGTAGCAGAAAGCAAGGCCAAGAGTATTTTTGAAAGGAAAAGCAGCAAGTTAGCTAGAGATTTGGAGTCATACAGTTTAAATCGGGCATATATTTGGCCTAAAATGAAGAACAATGAGGGGATTACCTTGTTGAATACACCCAGACCAGCACATTCAGAGGCTAGTAATCACATAAAAGAACAAAATTTTCAGAGGGACCCTTTAAAACATGCCAGGAACCCACGAAAGCAATGGAACAGATACAAGGATTAACTGTATTACCCCACACCAGTGTCAGTGAAATTTTAAGGGGAAGACTACCTACAGATAAAGGCCCCCCTTTGATTCCCTCGTCCATTCAACCTAGCACATACAACGAAGTTGAACAAAATAACTTCAGGGTTATGCAGACACCTTATTACACACTTACTACATACGAGGGTTTCAATGTTTACAGTTACACTGACGTGGAGGTTGATCAGCAATTTATTCAAGTTATGAGTAAGGGAATGAAATTTATCCCTACAGTTCGTAGCAATGTTTTTGATAACATTAAACAAGTGAAATTATTTTGTCGAAAACTAAATCTGGCTATTTTATTTGATAACAATGGTGATAAACAAGTTAGATCAGATATCCCATCCCTGTGCAGGAAAAGCACATTTATACCTAGTTCTCATCCCTGTATTACGAATTTCGAACAATTAGTGTGCAAGGATATCTATAAATTACATAAGGATTTAAGGACTAAGCACAAACAATATAATACCATACCATTGAATTTAACATCTTCAGAGAGAAAATGTTTAAGTCAAGTGATCTGTAACAGGGAGCTACGTATTATGAAGCCGGACAAAGGTGGAGGGATTGTTATTTTTCGAACGGATCTTTACAAATCCTGTATATCTGATATTTTGAATCAATCAGATACATATGAACCTGTTACCATCAATCAGATCAATATAGGACACAGACGCATTGATATGACTATTGAAGAATATTTAATTGATAGTCGGATTACGAATGAAACATACTTGTTTTTGAAGAATGACCATCCCATTTTGGCAAAAATCGTGGGGATTCCAAAGATACATAAATGTTTAGATCATCCCCCCTTGAGACCTATAATTTCTGGTTCAAAGTCCAAAACTTTCAATATTGGGAAATGGATTGATTGTCAACTTAAACATATTTATCAAAATATTCCCCACATAATGAAGGATTCCTGGAGTTTTTTAGGAAAATTAACCAATGATAAATGGAAAAACAATCTTATTCTCCTAACCATTGATGTAATCGATCTTTTCCCAAGTATACCCAAAGATGCGGGTATAGAACATTTTTCTAATAGCTTGAGAAAACATTCTAATTTATGCTGGGATAGAGTGTCCCTTTTATGTGATATGATGGGACTAGTGTTGGAGCATAATTATATTGCTTTCCAAGATGAATACTTTAGACAACTCAAGGGTGTTGCTATGGGAGCCTCTTGTGCTCCCATTTTTGCAAACCTTGTAATGTTGGATTGGGAGGAAGAAGTTGTATTTAAAAGCGAGTTTTACAATCACGTGACATTTTATGCCAGATTTCTGGATGATATTTTCATTCTCTGGCATAGCACTTACGAGAAATTGCATGAATTTATGCAATATATTAACAACTCCTCCCATTTTCTTAAATTCACCCACAGTACGAGCAGTACTAACATTCCCTTCTTAGATGTGATGATAGGACTTGATAACAATGGCTTTACGTCAAAGATTTTTCGAAAACCTACATTTTCAAATGATTATATATTCTTTACTAGCAACCATCCAAAGTATGTGTTTAAAAATATAGTCAAAGGCCAGTGCATTCGTGTGGCTAGAATGTCTTCTACAGCCACTGTAATGTTAAATGAACTTGATGTTCTTAAAAATCTATTTCTTACTCGAGGATACCCACATCAGATGTTAACAGACGTAATTCAGTATGTTTATACGGAATGGGGGAAGAAATACCCCCCGTTGTTGGGTAAATATGAGGATAAAGTGGATGTTGCTAATAATGAATCTCAAAATTTTAACAGAGCATGTATTCTAACTTATACACCTCATACCCATTATATTCAGGAAATTTTACGTCACCATTGGGATTTAATTATGGCCACTAAGCTAGACCAGATTGTGGGTTGTGAACCAAAATTTATTTATAAGACGGGGACAAACCTTAAAAGATTACTGGAAAATGACAATAGATCTTCAGACAAATCAGGTATGTTTAAGGGAACAAGAAAATGCGGAAGATGTAAGCAATGCTGTCATATAAATGAAGACAGACATATTAAATTAAAGGACATAAATTCCACCTACATTAAATCAAGATCTGGAAACTGCAATACAAGCCAAGTGGTCTATTTAGCGTTATGTGCGGTATGTCCTGCCTATTATATAGGCAAAACTGAACGCCCCCTAAAAAAGCGTATATATGAACATTACTATCGTATAAGGAAAATGGATACTAAAAACGCTTTATACAGACATATACAAGAACAGGGGGCTGAACATAAATTTTGTTTTTCAATAATAGACCAACTAAAGAGTCCAGTATTCGGTGGTAATTGGAAGATCGCTTAGCAGCATTGGAAAGTAAATGGCAGATAGTTCTGGATGCCACTAAATCCCCTGGTTTGAAATTCATAAGTATCAAACCTTTTTTGGCATTATCTTAATGTTTATATGTAAAACAGTCCAGCCATTCAAATAAGTTCAAGATTAATATAGTGTAGACATGCTGATTTATGAGTAATTAATTGTCATTATATTGTAGTTTATTATGTCAAGCATATTATTTTATTTTATTTTATTTTATTATATTAGAGTCATTGTTATAATAGCACTTGGAATATTTATGAATGTGTTTTTATCAATGAGTTTTTATTAATGAGTTTTTAAATGAATGTACAATGGAGGGTATTACCATTTATGTCATAGGAAATTGATGCATATACCTTTTAAAGTTTTGGCGGTTTTTTATTAATTGATGTCAATTTGAATATATAAACCTGCAATGAAGTCTGTTTGCATTAGTTCTGAAGAAGGCTGAATTGTCCAGTCAACTATAACTATTGTGGATTAAACAACTTTTTTTACACACTCCGTGTACGAGCTGCAGTGTTTTTCCGGTTCCTAAAGTGTTAGACTATAAACATGTAGCTGTTTCTCTTTTTACTGTTAACTTTTTAGAGGTGATTTGATTAATCATGGTATTCAGTTGCTTAACCAACAGTTTACTTTATCTCCTAATGAAACTGATAATTAACAGCAATTCAATAAAAAAAGGAATAATAATATTTTCTTGGTGAAAAATTGTACTGCACAAATTAAATAAATATTTTTAGTCCACTTGTCTATTACCTGGAGTACAGTTCCTTTGGCTGACAGGAAATCCATCACTATAAAAGTAAATTCAAATGCAAAGTAGAAAAATTTTTAAAATGATTTCACTGTATGTCCTTAATCATGAGATATAGACTATTAGATCTGCTTTCTTAGAATGTTTTAGACCACACTTTTTAGACCGTAAGCTCTGAACTTCAGACCTTGAACCTTGCTCTTCTTTTTAATTGAATTACTCTGATAAGTGTTTACTGTGGGCTGGTAAAAGCCTTTCTTGGTCCATTTAGATTTTCTGCAATACAAAAGAGATGAAAACACTGGGTTTTGTTAAGGTTCCCAAGCTGTTGTCCATAAAATGTTCTAGGTCCTCCTCTTCATATTTTTGCTAGGTCTGAACTGTGAGAGCTGTTTTCATTTATCAGTGACTGAGAACTGTCATTTCAAAGGATTAAAGGTAAATGACAACTGCCATATGAATCAGTTATTATCAGTACTTTGACATTGTGGTTAATTTTCTAATTAACCTGACAAAATAAGACTTCACTGGCAAAAATTGGAGTATTTATCATTTGGTTTATACAGTCTTGCAGCATAATTTGACCATCTTCTTAACTTAGCCCAAATATTAATTTCTAAAATGAAACATTTTCCCAAAGTATTAACTACTAGGGAAACCTTTCTAGTACTTACCAACCTCAGTAAGGCAGTCTCAGGAAGTAAAATTGTAGATAATATCTAGTAGTGAAAATAAAAGGATCCCTGTTGTTAATTTTTACAAGTCTTTTGGGTTTCTAATACCATTACGTGAAAGGACCCCCATTCCTAAATGAATGTATGATTACATTTCATGAAATTAGTATTGTCTCAATATTTGATGTTAGGTAGAGTTGCTGTTTGTGTACCCACAATCTGCCCACTATTGACTTATTCTGCAATTCATATGGAGTTACATGTATCAGTAACATATCTAAGTACAATCGTAAATTCTTTTTTAAAAGTTCTGTTGCTTCTACTACTACTATTGGAACTGTCTGGGTATCCTTCTTTCACATAGCCCTGGTTTTTGCCTGCAAATTGTGGTATTTTATTACTTTGCATCTCTCTGTATGTAAGAAACTGTAGTCACTGGGTGTAGCAGTTTCAATGATCAATGCTATTTTTGTCTTCTTTTCATGGACTGCTATATCTGATATTTTTGCATCTATTTTTTGAACTGTTGGTAATGGGTAATTCCAACTGATATAAACTTCATAATTTTCTATAATGCTCTGTGGCTCATATTTCCAATGTTTTTCAGCTGCTACAATATTATAATGTTTGCACAATCCCCAGTGCAATAGTCTTGCCACATTATTATGCCTTTCAGTATACAGTCTTTCTGCCATTAGTATATCACATCTAATAACAAGATGTACAACTGCTTCCAATTCTGTTTTACAAAACCTACATTTGTCTGTTTCTCCCACATGTTCAATGGACTTTGTAAACCAAAGTGCACATAGTCTACAATCTTGGGTCACCAATATTAACCTTTCATCTTTTGGTTCAAATTCAACTCTCCTTAACCATCCCTGTTTTCAGTCCTAATCAACATGAGATTGTCCCAAGAGTTTTCTATACTTGCAAATATATTTATGCATTTTACACATTTCTTGCCTGCTCATCTGATCCTTCACCTTATATTCTTTATTTTGTTTTTTGGCACATTCAATTACTGCCTGATTTTTATTTATTTCTGATTTGATTTCCATTCCCACTTGACACTGATATGCTTCTGCTAAACTAAGCAGGGAAGTCATCTTAGACTTATTCTCCTCATGTTTCAAAACTTTCACTGTGTTAGGGTCTTATGAAGTCAGCAAATACTGTATGCATGCAGTCTTACGAATGCAGATCTCTACATGTAATCAGTTTGGAGGAGCCCCATACCTCCTTCAGAATAGGGAATATATAGTCTTGGTATATACTGATTTTTGTAAATCATGATAAGTATGAAGCATAGTTCTTATTTTCCTGTCCAAATGATCAAACACTTTTTGGGGCCAGTCAATCACTCTAAAACTGTAAGTTAGGACAGGAGGAGATAATTGGTTTATAGCTTGGACTTTGTTCCTAGATGACACTGTTTTTAGTTTTAATTTTAGTCTTCTAAAATATTCTTTACTAAGTTTTATTTCCATTTGTTCATGTTTTATTGTTGATTCTTCATCAGTTCCCAAATATTTAAACGCTTCCTCTTATTCAGGTTCTTTTATATCACATTCATGTCCAAGGCTGATGTTTTTCTTGTTGCTGCATCTTTCCTGCTTTAATGGTTGCTTTTGCACATTTATCAAGACCAAATGACATTCTTTTATCATCTGAAAATATTTTGACCATTTGCAGTTGTGTTTCAGTTCCTCATCCAATGAACTATACAGTTTAACACCATCCAGAAAAAGAAGATGAGAAGTCTTTATACTTTGCAGTTTTTTGGGAGCCAAATTGTAGCCATGAGTTAAGGTCAAGACAAAAGAGCAGCGGTGATGAAGATGAAGAGTCACCCTGGAATATCCCTATTTGAATTTTTTTCCCTGGAAGAATAATTTTTCCTTCATCGTGGCTTAACTGCAAAGTGGTTTGTCACTGTTTCATAGTCGTTGTAATGCAATGGATCAGCGTATGTTTGTAAGCACTTGTTTATCCATGAATGTGGGATACTGTCAAATGCTTTTTTGTAGCCTATCCATGCCATTCTTAGATTCTTGCCTTTTTTACGGTTCTTCATTATGACTTTATTTAACACCATATGATCCTTTGTTCCATGAGACTTTCTTTTTTTTACCATTTTGTTCTATTGTCATGGTTGAGTTTTCTTCTAAATGACTGTAAACTGTCTGCGTCAATTCCAGTATATAGTTTATATGTCATCAGAAGGCAAGTTATTGGTCTATAGTTTTTTGTATAACTTGCAGTTTCACTCTTAAATAGGAATATTGTTTTTCCTGTTACCAAGGTTTGCATCTGTTTGGGAAGTACATATAAATAGTTCTTACTCATGGCTAAATCTCCATGTAACGATGTTAACACATTTAGCCAGAAGCTAGATACAGCATCTGGGCCTGGGATTTTCTACTTAGCTGCTTTTCTTAACCTGGTTTCAATTTCTCTAATTGTTACTTCATCCCATTTCATATCCTGTGCATTTTAACATCTTATTCTTTCTTTTACTTCTTCCATCGATTCAGCATCTATATTATATTCAACAGGATCTTCATAGATATTTACCCAAAATGTATCTATTTCTTCTATTTTTGGTGGCATTTCAATTCCTTTTGCCTTGTTTCCCAATTCTCTATAAAACATTTTTGGAATATTAATAAATTACTTATGTTGTATATTTATCTGCATATCTTCTATGTTTTTCTGCCTGTGCTAATACGCTTAGTTTATTATTTGTGATAGTGCACAATAGATCCTGATCTGTTCTGAGACTATACTTTTATTTTTATCACAGCTATCTTTCTGAATATATTTGTTGATCTGTTCCCTCTTCTATACTCTTCTAACAGCAATACTTCTAGTCTTAATTGCTGTATAGTTTTCTCTGTTCGATTCTTCCATAATGACATTTCATTCCCACCCCCCCCCCTTTCCCTCTCTGCCCTGTGTTTTTGTGGTAAGACTTTATCTGTTATTTATTTAGCTGCACAGTAACATATTCGATTGACTTTTGTTATATTGCATGAATCTCTATTAACAGGCCTAATTACTGTGTTTATTTTATTAAAATTCCAACTTTTGGTATTTTACTGTCTTTCTGTAGTCTGTTTCTTTCATTGATCTTTATATGTTTGCCCTTTTCTATTAAATCAATCAACTCTTCCCTTAGATCATTTTCTTCTGAACTGAGGGCACATTCTTTGTTCTTCATTTTCTGTGGGTAATCTAATGAAAGTTCCAGAGCATCCTCCTGGGCCACATTCTCTTCAGTTTCATCCATTGTCATCCATTACTCTTTCATACTCTTTTTTTACTCTTTCATATGAGAACTCACTGACCTATCACTCCACAACACTGGCTGCATCAGAGTTGCCAGAGTTTCCTGGTCATTCTCTTCCTGTGCAACTTCAACTGAACTTTTGCACTGGTTTTGCTATGGAAGACTACAAAGTATCTTCATATAGAAATTGATCAGATGTCTCTCACTCCACTGATTTCTCCTTAATTTGGAGATCTGTTGCTCTATCCTCCTGTGATGTTACCAGAGTTAGATTTTCCACACTAAATTCATTGCCTTACAGGTAATCTATAACCTCAGTTTTGATTTCTTTAACTTATCCATTACTAATTGTCTTTTCTACTTTTCCTCTGTTTTCCTATTTTTCTATTGTAAAATTGGATGCCTTTGCCTGTATTTCTCTTCAAATATCTTTGGTGCTGTTCTTTTTGTATCCATTAGTTTTGCGTTCTCCTTTGCATAAACATTGCACCTTATTAAATCTCTTTTCTTTCTCATGTTGATATTTCTTCTTCAGATGTCTCCTGCTCCTCCTGTTCCTCCTTAGTGGGGTACTCTTTGTTCCATCGTGCTGTGATATAACCTGTGTTAGACTTTCTACTGTAAGTCCTTCACTTTGCAGGTATTCCATAACTTCAGCTTCTATTTTTTTTAACTTCTACTTTACTAATCATCTGTTCTACATTCCATCTTTGTGATCTTACTTTTTGTATCGTGGTGTTTTCCATATATGGATGCTTTGCCTGTATTTCTCATCAAATATCTTAGAGGCTGCCTTTTTTGTTTTTATTAATTAGGCTTTCTAATTTGCATAAATATTGCACCATATCAGATCTCTCTTTCCCTGTCCATATTTCTTTTTTATAACTTTCAAAAATCTCTAGATTTTGTTCTTTAGATTATCACACTTCCTAATTTGGTTCTTTTCCAAATAGCCCAAGGTTTCTTGGTCTACATAATGTTTCTCTTAAATCTGTTGTATTAACAAACACATATTTTTATTTCAAGGTTCTGGCAGTTTTTCTTATGCAAGAATTTTTTTTTTCTTTTCTCTAATGTCTCTCTTAATCTTTTTGTATATCTTCTGTCTGAAAATTCTGGGCTTCTTGCATCATGAGAACATTACATCATTTCGTTCTTATCCTCAATAGTCCACTAGCATTTTATGGCTCTTTTTTGGCTTATCAATTTTTGTGATTTTTTTTTGCAGTTCTACTTTCTTCTACAAAATGGAGGGGGGAGTCCTCTCCTGAGCCTGGCCTAGCCCCACTGTAGAAATCTTTTCATGTTGTGAGGATTCTATGCTGTTATTTTTCCCAGTCCTGGCAACAATGCATCTACTGGGATTGAACAATTTTTAAATTGGGTCTTGTACACCCAGCGATCATTTTTATTTTTTAACCTACTTTTGTCAATGATATAAGTTATATAAAAGACAGTCTATATATCAGTGTTGCTTTGGTGAGATTTTGTGAAAAACAGAGCCCACCTCGTTAAGGTACTCAGAAAGACTTGAAGATGAATTCAATTCCAGAAATACTACTCTCTTTGCTTGCTGATTTATGTTTCCATTTGGACCATACTATGTAGTGTATATCACGTACGTTGAGGGAAATTCCTTCCTGAAACAATAAGGGTGTACTGCACGTGCTTGGGTGCCATTTCCTTGTAACACACTTCCTCCCTGGTACTCGCTCATTTTGGCTAGTGCTCTAACCTCCACTAATTCATTCTCTCTTAAGAAAGCATCCCATCTGAACCTCATAAGACTGTCTGACCCTACCAGAACCCTAATCCTTACCCTAAAATCAACCACACAGTCCCTAAAACTAAAGACCCACATCAATTCATAAACCTAGGACTCCCTCCTTTTCTTACCTTAAATTCTCCAATGCTCCCTTTCACAGAACCCAAAAATCCCCTCCCTGTTCAAAGGTACATAGCCCACAGGCATTTCATACTGACCACATGAACAGTTGTAGTCACTATGTGGCAGCTGCTAGTTCTAGCATGGTCAACTTCCTACATTGGCTACAAGAAGCTCCAGTCCCAAGTATCAAGGAACTTGTCATTGAGTGCTTGGGACTCAAATGCTTGTAGTATTCCTGAGATTAGAATGGAAATTAATCTTGGGGTGTCGATCACCTGTGTAAAGAAAAATAAGTGGAATTTAAAATAATAGAATGGTTCTAAAAATGACTATATGATATTATAATAAGGGGAAAAAGTGAGTTACACCTAACTGCAATGGATTGAGAACTTTACCTTTAAGTTATTTTCACAGATGGAAAACTTTTCCTGTATTCACTTTATTTTTCAGACTACAGAAACAAAAGGGTCTGCATAATTTTTCACATGCCCGTCTTTAAGATGAAATTTCAACAGAAATGCACTCATTATCATTGTGTATGGAAGCAAACCATATAGCACTGATATCAGTCTCTTGAATTATAACATGTGCACATTTAGTGGAGAAAACAAGGGCAAGTCATTAACAGTACTACTAGGGAATTATGGATACAGCCACAAAACTGACATGCCCACCATGTGTAATATATTGTTCATACTAATAAAATAACTGCAAGTTACTAGGACTCATAAAAGAGTCACATTATGTCAAAACAAAAAGTGCTCAGGTTGCAGGTATGATAGAACATTCCAGACATAAACTGATTGATTATGTATAGCTTTAGAAAATAGTTATTTGATTATAAATGACAAGGACTTCCAGCCAAAGTATGAGAGTGTGTACATATGTGTGTGTGTGTGTGTGTGTGTGTGTGTGTGTGTGTGTGTGTGTGTGTGTGTGTGTGTGTGTGGTTTACGGGTAGTTTTCATTGTTACTCAGCAGAAATGATAAGGAATATTGACACACCACAAACCAGCAAGGCAACCTGAACTAGCAGAGAGATTACAGATTCAGTTTCACATGCAAATTTTCTGAGTGAAAATATAAATACTGCTGTAAGATGTACCCCTATCCCAAATATGGAGTATTCTGTCATAAACATTACTGGGTGATGTACATACACGAGAGACCGTTTCCTCCTAATGTTGATCAGTCTTACAGGATGATGTAAGAATCAAAGCTGCCAGGCTTTTTGCACTGATGGATTTATAGCATGGTAATGTGATTGGCAAAAAGAAAGAAGGGATGTGAACTGATGTCCAAATATGTGCTGGTTATGATATTAATGCATAACATGCATTCTTAAAAAAAATTCTGCAAGAGTTTTTAATTCTACTATGTACAAGGCACTTGCATAAATTGGCAATGCACTGCAATTTTTTTAACTTTTCCTCACTGTAGTACAGCTGTAGACATGTCTTTTTTGATGTAGTTGTGGGGTGGTGATGGGGGCTAAGCATCCAACATGTGAGCTGTAGGGGGAGGTTATTAAGCTGCAAATTAATTTTTTCTTTCTATTTTTATGTTTGTTGAACTATGTTTCTCAATACTGGAAATTCAGTGAAGCATGACTTATTGTATAATAAGATAATGGAACATTGTAAAAGCTAATATTTCTAAGTTGAGTAGACAGATTTGGATTAAAAACCTATCTTATAAGGGTCCAGTAGTGTGATATGAGTGTTGCAGATTCCTGGTGAAAAATGCAGTGTGGGTTTTAGTCATATCTGGTACAAAGGTTCATTTACTACTCTTGGAGCAGCCCAGTTATAAGCAAGCAAACAAATAAGCAAGCAAGCAGACAAGCAAGAGAGCAAGCAGGCAAACAAGCAAGCAAACTAAAAAATGAGATTTTTCCCCTGCTGTAGTCAAGTTATTAACTTGCTGGATTATGCCACAATTGCAGAGCCAGAAGGTTAGAAGTTTTAATAACTGTGTATGGACAATGAGTTTTGTAGTGACGTTAGAATTAATCTCTAGCATATCTACAATCTGAGAAAATAAAATGTTCTTTAGTTATGGAAAACTCTGGAATTCTTGTGAGAATTAGATAAATACCACTTTGGCATCACCAAGTAAACTGAGTGAATTGTTTTCTGGTTTGCTTTGCATAGAACAGAAACATGTCACTTTAAAGGAATGAACTTAAAATTAGTTAAGGTTTGTCATTTAGAACGGCTGTTTCACCACATAAGGGAAATTATACTTATCTATTGATAACTATTTTAGCTGCCATCTCTAAAATGATATCAAAATATTAAAACAAAGAATACAAAGTTTTAAAACCTATTCATTTTTAGGAAATATAAATAATGCAAAAAGTGTGCCTGTGCAGTATTTTAATGTTCAAGTAGGCTGAAAAAATAGTCATAAAAAAATCATAATTATATTTAAAGAAAATCTGGTCCTAAAAGTCAGATTATAAAACAATTTTAAAACAACTCATGTATGGAAATTTTAAGTATTATGGGGCTTTCTCATTCCAAGCACTGTAATAATGCAATAAAACACTCTGTATCAGCTACCATGTTATATAATGGATGAAGGTATCTAAATTAGTAGTTAAGAAAATTGAAATTGACTATGCATTCTAAGCTTTGAGGCAGGTGATCTTCAGTGAGCCAAATCCATCATGTTAAAACTATTAAGAACAGCAGAAAGAAAAATTTTTTGTGTCTAAATGAAAAAAAAAAAACAATTTGCATTTTAATGTGCTTGTTTCAACCTTTTTTCTATTAACTTACTGATTCTATTAAAATATATAAAATTCTCTCATCTTAAAAAATAATAGCAACCTACACTTCCTTTTGGCATTGCTAATCACTGAGCCCCTCACTTCCTGCTCTAACTCTTTGTAAATACCACATTCCATGAATGTATTTTTATACTGTATGTGAAAAAAAAAATGCTTAGACAACAGAGAAACTAGCACACCAGAATATTCTAAACACATTCGTTTGTGGAATCCATTCATACACTGTTAACTTCATGTTCATAGTTCTCTTCAGTCCGTGATCTTACAATCTTAGTCCTGCTTGATATCTTAGTGGAGACAATTAATGATAGAAGTTTTATCTTGAAAGCCTCTGTTTGATTACTTCAGTCTCAATTTGCTTTCTGTCTGACTTTGAGAAATTACATTGTGTAGAGTTCTGAGCCTATTTCTCATATTGTAAAAGCAGACAAATTAAATATAGGCGGTCACTAAGCAGCAACAACCTGTGAACCAAGAAAAAATTAAAACTTATTAAAAAATCTGTTCCAATAAATATTTTGTAGTGGGGGAGCAACATATGGAAGAAAAAGAAAAGGACAGAGTGCATCCATGTATGCTAAGATAAAAGGGAGGACAATCCAAAAGAAAAGAGAGTACTCGTGAAGTCTGTGCTGATAATAAAGGTACTTTGTAAGCTCATTTTTGGTTAGAACAATGTTTTACTGAGGAAATAGGAGAAGTAGCTGCACCAGCAATTCTTTTGGAAAGAAGCTACCCCATCAACTCTAAGGTAAGTTACTGAGAAAAGTGACCCTGACGTAATGGGCTTACAGATAAGACATCTACATTTTAAAAAGGCACAATGGGGAGAGAATAGTTTAATTAGGTTAAGAGAGAGTATAAGAAAGATTATAGTGCAAGATGGTGAACAGGATGCTTGGATTACTTCTTAAATTTACTTTTAGCCAAAAATGAATCGTTTATAGGGTAAGTAAAAAAGGAAAGAAATTCTGCATCAGTTACTAGTGACCACCTTTCAGGACACTAATAATGAAGCTGGCTTGTAGTCTTGCATTAGGAGGTCACCTCTGGGTGGACAAAAAATAAGTCAAGGATATTAGTGAGATTTTACTGACAGAGCATAATGAAAGAGTCAAACAACTTGTGTGCTTCTTATCAGGAATGCCAGAAAACTGCATCATCCCAGATAAAAGTTGCTTGATTCCAATGCCTATAAGTTCATAGGTTCATAGGTAAGTACTAGGCAATCAGTCTGGAGACCATTTCAAGCCAAGCCAAAAATATATAAGGCTGGTTAGGCTTATGGGTCGATAGTTTCCTGGGTTGGTTGATGGATCCTCTTTGAGCAAGGGGATTACTGTTGCTGTTCTCCACTCCAGTGTTCAGGCTATGGTAAAAGAGAGTGCCAAGTAGTACTGCTAGACTTCATTTTAGATTGTTTAGAAAGCAACCTGGGCTATCTCATCCCAAATAAGCTGTGTGTTTGGCCTTGATGAGCGCTTGTATGACCCATTCTTTGGAGATACTCAGTAGAGGACTGGTGTCAGGAATGCTCTGGGATACGTCTGGTGGGGATGGGGGGGTGAAGTTATTGCCAAATCTGTCAGCTGGCAGGTTGGCAATTTCCTCAGCTTCAGTGTGAGTGGTACTGTCTACTATAAGTACAGCACACAGCTAGGCATTCCTTTTTAGGTTGCGGACATAGCTAAAGAATGACTTATGGTTGTCTTTAGCTACAGATGCAAATTTAATCTCGTAACTAACCTTAGAGGTATTTACAAGATATCTGATTTGCTTGCTCAAACTGTGGAGGGAATTATTCCTCTGTTGAGTAAGTTCCTCTTATTCTTAGATATCAGTTTCTTTCTTTTGTTGTATAACTTATTTATACTTACAGTCCACCAGGGTGGCTTGTTTTTTTTTTGGAAGGACCTGATTTTAATCCCGTCAAGTACAGCTGAGACAATACATTTATTTAAGTGACTATAGGGCATTTGTATACACTTCTGCATAGCAGGTATTGCTGGCTGTGTTAGCAGGGGCTTTGAAACTTTTTATACCATCGCTTAGTAGATTATAGTTTGCTTATGAGAAGTTTTTCAGTTTTTTTGCTCCTCTGGGGGTATCAGGTCTGATCTTTACTTCAGATGAGACTGATTTATGTTCAGACCTTACCAGGGAAGGTAACACAGGAGGTAGTGCACTGATCCCCCACATTTTGGTGAGCAATAGTTCTAGGGCATTTGAGCCCCTTGTAGGGGTGCAGTCCAACTGTTCCAAGATATATGAATTAACAAAATCCAGGAACCTCAGAGTAATTGTGTTTGTGCTCATGTAAGTTACCCAGTCAATGGAAGTATAGCTGAACTCTCCCATGACCAAGATGTTTGGCTGTATACTGAGTGACTCTAGTAGGTCCAGGTGGGTTGTGTGCTTCTTCTGGATCATAGTGGGGGGCCTGTAGCTATTAATGATGTGATAGGGTATTTTGCCTATATTTATTTAGAGTTGGAGGAGCTCAAGATAGTCCTACTGTTTTACCAGTCTCGAGGTGTATTTGGATTTAATAAAGATAGATACACCTCCATCTTTGGTTCTTTCACACTCGTTTTGAGGTCTGAATGTGTGAAAGTCATTGTAGCCTTGTACAGCTGGGCTGCTCTCAACGACATTGAACCAAGTCTTAGTGACTGAAAAGACATCAGTATCTTCCAAGGTGAGGAGTGTCAGTTACTGGATCCCCCTGAAGTGACACCAGAACTTAAGCCAACCATTGAAATTGGTCATTTTTTTGTCTGTATTGTGGTATTATCCTAAGTGAAGGTATAATGCTGTTTAGGGCTTGGGACATACCTGCCTGGGCCACATAATCTGAGAGTTCAGTCATGTCTCTCTTCATGTAGTCTGGAAAGGTACATCTCAGGTTATTCACTCCAGCATGTACTATGACAGAGTCATAATGGTAATTTTTGCTGAGTGACTTGAGTGCATGTCTGATTTGATGGAGCCTGGCACCTGACAGGCAGCTGACCGTGACCTTCTCCTTGTCCAGTCTGGTAAGGGGGGCATCTGTGTGTCTCACTATTGAGTCACCTATGACTAGGACATTAGGTTTTGGGGTGTTTTTCCTTAGGGGCTTAATTGTTGAGACACTGATATGTGTGTTGATATGTGTAGTGATGGATTCTGTTGATGTACCAGTATGTGTAGGTTGTTTGCATTTGGGAGGTCTGTGCTCTTTCAGCAAGCTCTTAGTGAGTACCTCCACATATGTGTGTTTATGTGTCTTGGCCTTATTTTCTGTGAGGGAAGAGGTGGGTGTGCTTACAACCTGTTTGATGTATTGTTTTTTGTTATGTGAGAGGACTGATTCTAGTTTCATGGTATAGTTACATCTCTCCCATACTGTATTTGTCTGCTTTAGGAGCAAGTGTTTGTCAGTATATATTAAGCAATTGCTACATTGCCTCAGAATGCCCATGTCAATCAGACTAGCTGGAGAAATGTTGAGAAATTGGCTGTCCATAGTAGCAGGTAATTCTTAAGTACTAATTTGTGAGAGGGCAAATTAGATCAGCTATTGCTCTGTGATAAACAAGGGACTTATTCTATAGAAGATCTGGGATGAAAGGTGGAGTGACACTGCTCAGTGCTCAGCTGAGTTGTCTGCAGTGCAGAAGTGCACAGCTGTATTTCCCTGCATCTCCCCAAGGAACTTGGGTGGGTTTCACTGACTAGTGTCTAGGGAAAAATAGTTTCTAGGTGTTTGTGTCTATACAAGGTACCGCTAAGACTAGGCTTATATAACAACAAAATTAAGCAGTCTTAAAACTAGTTTGCCAATAGGAAATCACACAATGACCCTTCCTCCATCAATCTCCAGCTCAGACAAGGAGATATCCACAGCAAGTCTGGATCTAGTTCATGCTAACTAAACAATATTTCAGTGCAAAACAAATAAGCAGGCGCAAACAGTAAAAACATTCAAAAAGCCACAAATGAATGCAAAACTTTGAATGGCTTGGATTCAAGCAGAAACACTCTGGACCTCTGGAAAAGAATGCCAAACACAGAGAATCTGTGGTGAATTGAGCTTAAACCAGAACAAAGACACTTAGAATAGCAGGCATAATAAACCTTCAACCAGCAATTCCCAGCTAAGAAGGGTGGAGGCTATCTCTCCTGCTACAAGAATGTAGAACATAAACCTTCCTTGTGTAAGATAACTAGTTTGAAGTGCAAGTGTTTATGTCAAAACTAAAAGATTTACAATAGCCACTACAATTTAATCAGTGTACTAACAAGCAGTAATAAATGCAGCAGAATATGTGCAAAAAGCAAAATAAAGTAGGAAGAAGCACAGATACAGTAAAAGCATATGGATAAAGTGTACATTTTTCAGTAAGTTGGAAGGGAGGAAACAGAAGACAATTCAAGTTTAAGAGAGTAAGGGGGGTGGGCCTTGCCAACTGATCTCTCTGTACTCAATAGAATAAACTGATGAGATGGAACTGGGAGGAGTGTCCAAAAATCAGATTAATAGTAGGGGAGGGGTACTCAACAGACAAAGATCAGTAATAGCCAGACAGAGAACAGCAAGCAAGTCAAATAAGCACTCCAGCTAAATAAAGATGCCTTTAAAATTGATAGTTAAAGAGGAATGCTGTTTCTCAGCCCCCCCCCCCCCAACTAATTAGCTGAATGTTATTCAATGTTTGCAAAAGAATTTGTTTCTAACTTTTCTAACTGACCATGGACAAGACCTCATAAAACTCCGACAGAACAAAAACTTAAATCCTTTAGTTTTGCAAAGGAATAGGAGATCAAATAGGATTGGAGATTTCATAGCATGAAATGCTAATCTCCATGGAAGAGTCTGCAAGACACTGAATACAGAGAAAAGGCTGACATTTTCTACTCATAACAAAGATTTTTGAGGACACCAATCTTTCTAGTTATTAATCTCTGAAGTGACTCAAGGTGTGTGATATAGTTAGATAAATACATGCCAAAGGTACATTATATTCAGTAGTGGATCTGATAAAGTATGAGTAAAGGGGAATTAATATGTCTTTGGATCTAGTGGAGATGCCTTTGGAAATTAGATGGGCTAGATAAAAAAGCTTTCCAAACTACTAGGGTTAAATGAAAAGGAATTATCAAGATTACTCTGATCCCTTACAACAGTGTCTGACTGGAGGGATGAATCTCCTATATGCTAAGTGAAATTGGTTTGTTTACCAAAATTAAGTATGCTATAATTTATTACACTTAATTTGAGACAATTGTCCTTGTACCAGTTGGTAACATGCTATAAGCCATTGTATGAGTCAGTTGAAGATGGAATAACAACACCTAATTTACAGTCATCTGCAAACATCAGTAACCACAGGCCAGAAGTACTGACCTGAAGCTCTGAAAAATATAAGTCACATAAGAGAGGGAGCATAACTGAACCCTGTAGTACATCACAGGTAATGTTTTTTTTCAGAAGTATTACCTGCTCTTCTAACCACATGGGTTCTGTCAGGCAACCAGTTAGCTGTTCATCACACAACATAAGGATTTGCATTTAGATTTACAAGTCTATCAATAATGCCTACATGGGAATGAATGTCGAAGGCCTTGGTCAAGTCTATATATGCTATATGCACTGTATAATGACTATCCATTCTTCACTTACCTTTTCAAAGAAATTAATGAGTGGCAGGTCCTTCATTTGAAAAAGCCAGTTTGATAAAGGTCTAAATTGAGAGACTTTCAACATCCAGATTAATGAAGTTTGAGATAATGAGCTCCATAGCTTTACATAAGAGGCTAGTGAGGCTAATGGGTCTATAATTGCTGGGGTCCATGGCTGGGCCAGCCTTGTGTAATGGCATTACAATGTTTTTTCAGAGGTCTCAGAAATGTAACCACTGAAGAGGCTTAAATGAAAGAACTTAAGTAGAGTTTCAAAAAAGCCATATTTAGCACTGATAAACAAGCTACCCGGTATATTGTCAGGGCCCATGGATGAAGTATTCTTAGTTTTTAAATGGGCTGAGAGAACGTGTTCCATAGTAATTAAAGGGATTGGCTGGCATTTTGTAGCCTGTGAGATAGCTATAACTGTGAGTGGAGTAAAATTTGCTCTAAAATTGTTATCTAGGATATTAGCTATTTCCTTTGGAACAGATAATGTAGTATTATTGTGGACTGGCTGTGAACACTGTTGGGTGTTAGTACTTAACTTTCTAACATGCTTAAGGAAAGATTTGCAGTTATTTTTGGTTTTAGTGGATACTTTAAGTCCATACTCAGTTTGAGCTTTCTTGTGGTTCCCTTAAGCTCTTTAAGTGTTTTCTTAGGGTAGTTAGAAAGATATCTCTTATAAGAATTAAGCAGTTTATTTCTCTTGTTATATAGTTTATTTATATGGTGTTTCCATCACAGAGGTTTGTTTTTAAACTTCTCATTATATTTGTTGCAGATACCGACTGCCTTATCAATACAACTGTTTATGAGGGAGTGGAAGTGAGAAGAACATGGAGCAGCTTAAGAAATAAGATCCATCAGAGGAGGATTATTTCTTAAATTATGAAGTCAGTAAGTAACCGAAGAAAGTTTACTTTTGAGCAGTCCATAAACACACAACTATTTACAAGTGAATTACAATCAGTTTTAAAGAAAAAGGTTATTAAATTATGGTTTGATTTAAGAAGATATGATGACACATATGGCCATATGCAAGACGTGGCCATATTCGGGAGGACTAGATACAGGATACTGGGGCTCCTAATAGGATGGTTAACCATTTGTGATAAAGAATTAGCATTTATAATGTCAAGGAAGCACGAGGCATGCCGACCAATGGCAATGTAGGTCAACCAGTTTATTGATGGATAGTTGAAGTCCCCCAGTAGAAAGGTCTTACATTTAATGAGTATTTCAGAAAATTTATTAAGACAGCTGTTGTGCTCAGAAAGGGAGATATAGGGTGCTCTTTAGCTACCTGTGAGGTGGCAGTTATTCTTGGTTAGGATTATTTGGATTTCTAGGAGTTCACATGTGGTGATCCAAGGAATCTGTCATGAAGTAATGATATGCTTGACAGATGCAGATACTCCACTGCAATTGTCAGTGGGTCTCAATATATGATAGGCCTTATACTCAGGAATAGAGTGAGTGCTTTCATTACTCTGAAACCATGTTTCTGTAACTACACATATATGAATGTGTTCAAGTTGCAGGAGAGCCTCAAGGTCAGACACTAAGACTCCTTGCACTGAGTAGAGCCACATTAATGTGATCCAAATTAGAATTTACTACGTTGGAATGTCAATCATATGAAATCTGCCTAAAAAAGACACTCTGGGGACAGCAAAGGCTTTAACAACAGTAGAATAGACTTGGTAAGTAAGGTGGAGGCCATCCCTGGCAAAGCAGGAAGACTTGTCAGCCATCTCATCCCAAGCTGCCACATACCAAATCCCCCTAGAATGATGCCACCTGCATAACCAATTATTAAAGGCAATTATTTTGTATTTAAATCCTGGTACCATTCTGGATGATGGCAAAATACCAGTCAAAACCAGTGTTCTTTTTTGCCTCAGACTCATGCATAGCAAGCTCAGTCATATCCCCTCAGACACATGCATAGCAAGCTCAATCATATCCCCTCAGACACATGCATAGTGATCTCAATCATATCCTTCTGCATGTCCCTCTGGGTAGACCGTCTAAGGCTTTTCACCCTCACATGGACCATCATTAAGTCATAATCATATTTGTCAGGAGGGAGGGAACTAAGAACCCCTGTTATATCTTGGATTTTGGCTCCAAAAAGACAGCTGTCACCCTGTTCTTATCCACCCTGGTAAGCATGATGTCCGTATGCCTTTCAAAAAAGTCACCAATTACTAAAACATTACCATGGTTTGATGAAGTCTCAGCGATTCATAAGAGGTTGGAGTCCGTATCCTTGTGATTTTAAGAGATATGCATCTTTGGCATGGGTATGAAGGGTGAAGGTGTGTAAGTCACTGTGTATACTGATGCCTAGGGTTTATTAATCTTTAGCCTTGTAAGCAATGTTCTCTTAACAATCTCATCATAAGTTGGTTTAGTGGAAGTGTTCTGTGCTGCATGTGTATATTTTTTGTGATTACTGAATGTGCTCTACATGAGAAGGTAGCCTCCTAATTAAGTAAATGCATTTACCTCTCACATACTGAATCACTGTGAGGTAGCAATAAAGAGTTTTCAGTAAGAATGAGGCAGTTAATTCACTGCCTCAAAAATACCTAATGCTATCAGGCTGGCTACAGAAGGGGAAACAGTTGACTGAGATTCCATACTGTCCAGGACAGATGGAGGGGTATAGCACAGGTTATGAAGAGGCTAATTCACTGGACAAGAAAAGGTGGTAAGAAATGGCTAAAGGATAAAAGAATGCACTGTGACTTCTGTAGTAGTCACAATGTGCAAAAAGAACTGTAAAAGTGACTGACTATTTAGGGTCAATAAAGAAATCAGTAACATTGGCAGGTCCAAAAAGCTTTACACAATAGGCTTATGTGGCTTCTACCTAGCCAATAGAAACAATGAACAATGTGCAGTCTAATGCAATGGAGCTGAATGTAGTATCTGTAATGGTTACAAATAACCTGAATAAGTAGGTCCAAGTGCAATAATGGTACAGTAATCAGTCAAAAAGGGAATACAAAAAGGTAACCTTGTATTTTCTACTGTGGTACTGCAATTCAGTAACTTTAAATGCTGTAACATTACAATAATCAGAGCAAGCTGAACTGCAACAATACCAATGATCAAAAAGTGCAGTCAGTTTTTGGGATAATAAGAAATTTTGTTTTTTATATAACTGGCATGAGCAACAGACCACGCTGCTCAATTATCTTAAATAATATCAGTAGTAACAGTACGAAAGCAATGAGGTGCAATTTTGCAGTATTATTTAAACTTAATGCCACTACAGTCAGCAAATTAAAAGTAAACAACAGTACCATACTTACAAGGAGCAAATGTGCAATGCTATTTAAACCCAGTAACTCAACTGCAGAATAAATGTGGCAATTTCACAATGTGTCCATGAGAAGTGTAGTGTGATATAAGGCAATATAAAAATCAGTCACATTAATATAACAAGGCTCTATAAAAGAAGGCATTGAAATCATATAGAACAAACACGGGAGGTTCCCTTACTTGTTGTACACTGGGCTCTCTTTTTTGATACCTAATAGGATGAAGACTAGCTTGTGCTGTTGACGAAGTCCTTGTAGTGCCATAAATCAGCAAGAACCCAGATGGAAAAAGGCTTTGTAGTCCATAAATCAGCAAGAACCCAGATGGAAAAAGGCTTTGTAGTCCTCTCCTCTTTCTCTGTAGTCTTCTTGTCTTTGCAGTAGCCCAGCAATAAAGAGAATTGAACTGAGCAAGCCTCCTGGTATTTAAAGTCTGTAAGTCTCTGCTCCTGCAGAAGCTGGCCAATCAAATGCAGTCAACACCTCTGAAGATACTGGCCAATCAAAATCAATCATTCCAAACTCTCACTGGAACCCAAGCTCGGGAAGCATCACGTGGAAGCCAAGCTCAGGTAGCATCACATGTAAGCCTTTGCTCTCACCAAAGGCAGAAACAGTGCAGATCTGGTTCAAAGAAGCCAATGAAGCCCTTGTCATATGATGAATCATCAGGAAGCCAGATGGAAAAGGGCTTTGTAGTCTTCTTCTCCTTCTCTGTGGTCTTCTTGTCTTTGGAGTAGCCCATCACTTCATGGAAGTATCCTCTGACTACTTGCTATTGACAGCATGGGGTTATTAATAAAAGTTAGCAATAGGCATTAATACATGCTAGTCATAACAGCGTATGCCACCAGATTTCCATAAGCTGTGAAACTGCTCTAAGCTAATGTTAAGGATATTGTTGTTGGATTGGTACATGTACTCTCCACAGTGGGGCATCTCCAAGGAGATGCTTGCTGACCTAGGCACTCCCTTGATAACAAAGGCAATGCATCAGTGAAAGCAGTAATTTAAAGTCAATGGGCTGAGACATCAGCTACTATAGCTAGCTATGAGTTGTTACTTAGTCTTGTTTATAGTGATTTGTCCCAAGGAATCTAATTTAAGGTATTGATATCCTTGACAAATACAGGTACTCCTCCATAATGCCAGTGGGTTTGAAGATATGATAGGCATTATATTCAGGAACAGCCTCTGTCGACTGAGGGATTAGTATAAAAGCTTAATATAACACTGAAATCCATGATTAGGGATGTTGATCCAGATGGTGAATAGCGGGACCACCTGTTATTATAATCTGCAATCAGAAAAGTAGGTCTCACACATTTCAGCTGAGTTTACACCATTTGAACTTCTGTATATCAGGCTTCTGAGAAGAATGTTTAACATTGCTAAGGAAGCTTCAGAAGAAGAAAAGATGCCATTTAGAAGTGTGACAATGCACTATTTCAGTTTGTAGGTTATAATGAAAATGGTAATGCCCATAGCAAGGAAGCCCATGCAGAGAGCTCAGGAAATGCAACCATGATTTAGAACAAGATTGCCTGATCCTGAGTATTTATCTGAGGAGATTTGCTACTGGTGGTAGTGCCCTCCTTTGATAGTGTTAGTGGGAGAGAGATCAACAAAGCTACTGTATGCAGATGATGTGCTATTACAAGCAGACTCTAAACAGGAACTTTAGCAATGTTAGGGAAATGGAATGCAAAACTGAAGTCATACAGCATGAAACTGATTACAGACAAGACAGTTGTCATGGCAGCAAATGGAGGAAATCAGAAGAAGCTGAAAACTGAGACAGAAGGGAAGATAATGGAACAAGATTAAAGCTTCCAGTGTCTGGGAGGGTTGGTTGAGGAGAGGAATTCTGAATGAGAAGGTTAAAGCTAGAATCACAGGGGCTGCAGCAAACTGAATATCAGGAGAAGTTTATGACAGCAAACCACAAAAAAGCTGAAAAATGGGTATACAAAAAATAGTGGTAGAAGCATTACTACTGCTGTTATATTCATAGGCAAGTACGAGGCTACCTCCCTTGATTGCCATTTTAAGTTTAGCCAGTTTCCCTTTTTGTGCTGAATATAGCCTATCCCATTTTGTTATAGATCAGCCTTATCCTCCCCATGGTTGATAATTATATATTACCCCTAAAGAGAATAGCTGGGATCATAACATAGATAATTTGAGGGGACCCATGCATAGGAAAAAGCATTCAGGAACTGCCTCTGGCCATTGGTAGTGTAGGTGGCACCAGCATAAATTTTATATTCCACATACATAGATCTAAGTTACCTTTGAAAATGGACAGATATGAACTTTGTTTTATGTAGATAAAGAGTGTGTTCCACAGCAGTTGTATCTCCTGGAAAATATACTTGCACCTCCAAAATGTTCTGTTAATGTTGTAGAAGACATTTAGATTCTTAGACTGAGTATGATTGATGCCATTTGATTTGCTGATTCATAGGTTCATAGGTAGGTACTAGGCTATCGGCCCAAGGGCCTATGTAAGCCTAGCCAACAAGGTTCCCTGGCTTACGCCATCCAAGAAAGTTATTTTCCTGTGCCACTGTCAAGCAGAGACACAGAAGTGATCCCCGGGGTGTATTTCCTATTTCCCATCCACTCATCAAGATTTTTCTTGAAGAGTGCTAATGAAGAACTTTGCTTGACATAGATGGGTAGCCTGTTCCAGAGTATGGAAGTCTCTGGGACAGAAATCTATCACTCCAGCATGTCCTGTTTATTGTGGTGACAAGGTTTAGGTCCCTAGAGCGTGTAGCTCAGAGAGATTGGGATTTCTTTAGGTGTAGCATGTCCAACAGCTCTGGGTTTGACATAGTTTTATATGTTAGGCAGAGATCACCTCGGTGTAGGCAATATGCTACGGAGTAAAGCTTGAGGTTTTTGAGGCGGTCAGTGTAGGGCATTTGTTTGAGGCGAGTAATCCTCTTTGTGAGGTACTTCAGTGGCCTTTCCAGCTGCTGCAGATGTCTTGTGAGGTACATTCCAATAGGGGCGTTGTACTCTATAATGGGTCTAATGAGTGTCGAGGAGAGGGGAACAATGACCTCTTTTTTCCAGGATGAGAACCCTTTTATGATGAGGTGTGCCACGTAGAAGGACTTCCTGACTACTGTGGCGATGTGACTATTAAAGGAGAGACTATTGCCCACCTGGGTCCCAAGGTCTCTTATCACACATTCGGTGTTAAGTAGATTGCTGCCTATGTGATAGTTCATGGGTACAGAGTTTTTACCAAAGGGGATGACACTGCACTTTTTTGCATTGAGCTTGAGGTCATGGTTCTGACACCAGGCATCTATCTCAGCGAGGCTCTTCTGTAGTATGTCCACATCATTTGGAGACTTGACTATGGCTCCTAGTTTGCAGTCATCTGCAAACTTCATTAGCCAAAGACCTTCTGTGTTAGCCTGTACTTCAGAGAAGTAGATACAAAACAGGAGAGGTCCCAGGAAGGAAGCCTGTGGTACTCCACTTGTCACTGCTTTGAGGTCAGATTTGGAGTCTGCAACTTTTACAGTGTGGATTCTGTCAGTGAGCCAGTTGGCAGCCCATCTTGTGATGTAGGGATTTATACCTATTTTAGTGAGTTTAGCTATAATTCCAGAATGGGGGATGGTGTCAAAAGCCTTGGCGAGGTCAAGATAAGCCGTGTGAATCACCTTACCCTCATCTATGACTTTGTTGACTGCCTCAAAGAAGTCAATCAGGTTCAAGAGGCATGATCTGCCTTTCACAAACCCGAACTGGGTGGGATTCAGAGTTTGGAGGTTACCAGTGTCTACAGTGGCGGAGACAGCTGAATGGGAAGGGGAGGAGCTATGCACAAAACCGCAAAAACTAACTAAATACACTGCAGTGGGTGCCAAACTGTCATTATATAATTTATATTCAGCTTTATTAAAGTACAGTAAACTTGCTGAAAGTAGAAATCTCTGATGCCCCACTTGTAAACATGTGCATTTCAATACCCAAGGCTTATACATTATCTAGTTAAGTATTCTATACATGGCAACAACAGAAAGGCTTTCAATGTTGGCAGTTCTTTAAATGCTATTTATAAAGCTTACTTGCATCTTACAATCTCAACCAAGCTTACCTGATGGTCATTAACTGGTACTTGTGTCTACTTGGATGGGTGGATACCCTGCACATTTACACTGCATAGGCTGACTGTGATGACCCTGACACATTTGCCATACCTCTCAACCTCAGAGTAAGAAATCTGGACAAAGCCATGCAAAGAAAGTGGGACAAGGTCAAAAATAGGACAATTTTTAAAATGTTTCAGAGACAGTTGAGGTTTGCTATGCCTAATTTCTATAAAGCAATTATTTTGCATGTACCTCTCAACCTGTTAAACCAATAAATCTGGACAAGGCCAAATATAACATATGGGGATATATAAAAACAGTACTAAAATTTTGTTGTATAAACTTTGTTGACACAAACAGAACAACTTTTCTTACTTTATTTTTCTGAAGGTTATGAAGTCTGAACTCAGTGTCATTATTTAGTGACTTAATTCTAAATGATTTTTTTCCAAGAAGCAATTTTATTTGAGGAACAAAAAAAAAAAAAAAAAAAAACATATATTCATTCTGAAAATCTCTGACAGTTGGAGGTATAGTTCAGCTGGGGCTGTCTAAGTTTGCTGCCTGCAGCCAATGATCCATTACTTAACTATTTCACTCTCCATTTTACCATAAACACTAATGTGCATACTGATTTACCTCTATGATGATTTGGACTCATTTGAAAGTTTTTATTTTGCATTTACAGCACAAAACAGTAAGACATCTGCTAAACAAACTTAGCAGTAAAACTACATTCATTGAAACAGCATTGAAACCACATTCAAAGAAAATACATTTTACCAGTGGCAGATAAAGATTAATTAATTAAACATTCAAGAACCTGAAGTCTGAAATTGAATGCCTGTCAATTTGATTTAACATTTGTTAATCAGGACAATCTGACTTGGAATAAAACAACCATCACAATATTTAACCACCACAGATATTATGAGGTACAGATCAAGATCAAATATGAGGCAAATGCAAAATTTTTTTTTTTACAAATGGTGGTGGCTCCTAACATCTCAACATACACACAACAAGCTAGCTGGCAGGCGAAGGAGACCCACAGTACAAAGCAAAGATTTCCCAATAGCAAGTTTCACAAACTGTTTTCTTAGCCCAAATGTTTGGCAGACACTCATATGTTACACAGCTAGTACATCTAATGGACAAACAAAACTCGAAAAAATTTTAATTTAACATTTTAATTCTGCACCTGCCACCTTCTCTCTTCTCTCTTTCTTCTTTCTCTTTCTTTCTTGCACTTCACAGCTGCTGAAAAAAAAACCACCAAAAACGTAAAATTTAAAAAAAAAAAAAAAGTAAACAGATGATCAAAAAGCACATAAAGCGGGAAGGGCGACAATATCAACAGCATTTGCCCAGCAAGCCGCGTCATGGCGTGCCTGTGCCGCGTCATGATCCGAGCCCCTTCCATGTCTATGCGGTTTGTGTCTCAACGGTGATAGACTTCTGGGAGTTAAAAAAAAAAAAAAAAGCTGTAGCAGAATGCGCTATCTGCGCATAATAATAATCAGACTTTCGAAATTTAAAAGTAAAAAAGAACAACAGATTTTTTTTTTTTTTTTTTTTAAAAAAAAAACTAAGCACTCAGCTGTCTAGCTGAGGGGGCTGCAGTCCGGCAGCCCGATGCCACGAGCCGCCCCTGAGTGTCTATGTTTATGAGCTCCATGATGATACGTTCCATGGCCTTGCAGACCAGACTCGTCAGGCTAATAGGTCGATAGTTCCCGGGATCACTGGTGGCTCCCCCTTTGTGGAGTGGGATAACTGTTGCTGTGAACCATTCAGTGGGCACAAAGCCTGATGCGAGGCTATTATTGAACATGGTGCTTAAGTGGGGAGCCAGTTTGTTCTGAAGTTCATGTAAAATGCAGCCTGGGATGTTGTCCGGTCCCATGGATGCTGTGTTTATGGCTTTAGAGAGTGCAGCTTTTGCCTGCGTAGTTGTGATTACAGGAACTCTGCATTCTTCCTGTATAGATATGGGCCCTTTAGGAGGTGAGGGGTGGGTAAAGTTAGCACTGAACCTATCTGCCAGGATGTTTGCAATATCAGTTGGTTCTGTACTTTTCATGCCTTTGTGCTGTAACTCAGAGCAGATCTGGGTGTTGCCATTGAGATTCTTGACATAGCTATAGAATGCTTTGTGGTTGCCCTTAGAATTAGTGGTGATTTTGTTTTCATAGCTAGAATAGCTAGCTTTGGAGGATCTTATAAGGGATCTCAGCTTCTTACTGAGGCTGACCTGGGAGCTCCTCCACTCATGAGATTTTACTCTCTTTTGCAACAGTTTCTTCTTTCAGTTGTACAGTTTGTTTATGGCATGGGTCTACCGGACTGGCTTCCTTTTTTTGGAGGATAGCATCTTGGTTCTGTTTGGGATAGGCATGATCCATGCACTTGTGTAAGTGCTTATAGAGTGCATTTGTGTAGGATTCAGCAGTTGTAACTGTTTTGCCCATCTGCATGGGTGTCATGAAGTTCACCACTTCTGTCTTAAGAAGCATGAAGTTGGCTTTGGAGAAATTTTTTACCATAGTTTCCTTAATGGGGGGTGGGGCGGGATGTGGATAACAAGGGTGATTAGCTTATGGTCGGATCGGACCAACGAGGAGTTGACTTCAGGTGTGGAACACTAGTCACTCATGTTGGTAATGACTAGGTCTAGGATATTGTTGCCCCTGGTGGGGGTGAGGATAAGTTGATCCCGGGCATTGGAGTTTATGAATTCCAGAAAGCGTTGAACTAAGGAGTTGGTACACGAGTAGTTTTCCCAGTCAATGGTGGGGTAGTTGAAGTCGCCCATTATTAGGGTGTTTGGTTCAACCCTAATATGTTCCAGTACATCAAGAAAACAGGAGTGGGAATCCTGGGGCATGGTGGGGGATCTGTAGCAAGCTACAATTTGAATTGCAGTTTTGCCCAGAGTTAGTTGCACTTGGATAACCTCGGATGCATTAGGCTGAGCAAATGGTCTGGAGGTGTGGATATCCTTAATGAATATTGACACACCCCCACCTTTGGTGTTTCGGTCCAGGTTACATGGTCGAAAAGTGTGGTATGAGTTATAGCCTGGTAGTGCAGGGGTGCTCTCTGGAGTCTTGAACCAGGTGTCAGTCACTGCACAGATATTGATGTTCTCCATTTTAAGGAATGCCTCGAGTGAGTGCATTTTGAGATTTAGACTTCTAGCATTGAGAAGCATTACCCTCAGTTTTTCTTGCCTGTTCCTGTTACAGTGGTGAATTTGTTATTTGAACCTTGCCTAAAATGGGCACTATAGGGGCAGCAAGAGCCTTAGCCAGTATCCGGAATCCCAGGGGTGACAGGTGCAGGCCATCTGTGGCAAAGCATCATTGTCTGTCGACCATGTCATCCCAAGCAGACAGATACTGGATCCCCTTAGAATGACACCAGAAGCTTAGCCAATTGTTGAAATCAGTCATTTTGTCCTTGTACTGCGGTATCATTTGGGGTGATGGCAGAATGCTACTCAGGGCTAGGGTCATACTTACCTGGGCTACAAGATCGGACAGCTCTTCCATGTCTCTTTTCATGTAGTCGAGAGAGGTACTTCTCAGGTCATTCACACCAATACCAATGACAATGGAGTGACCTGAGTGCGTGGGTTATGTGGTGGATCCTGGCACCTAACATGCAGCTGACAGTAACTTTCTCCTTGTTTAGCCTGGTGAGTGGGACATCAGTGTGCCTGACTAAAGAGTCACCTATGACTCATGTGTTGGGTACATTGTTTTGCCTTATTGTCTGTGGTTGAGTGGCACACTGAGTCTGTGGGCTATGTGTCATTTGGGTTGTGTTGTGAGATGGAAGTTGCTTGTGTTTCTGCTTTGGAGGTCTCTGTTGCTTAGACAGATTATTATTGAGAGCCTCCACAAATGTTTTTTTGTGTTACTATGTGTGGATTTTGGTGGTGTAGATTTAGTGAGACTATGGGATAAGTGTGGTGTGGTAAAAATGTTTACCTTCTCCTCATGACTGTCAAGTTCAGTCTTGATTGGAGAAAGCTTTACCTCCAGTTTGTCTAGATAAGTGCATCTCTCACAGGCTGCAGTGTTGGGTGGTAGGAGGAGAGGGTTGTCTGTGTACATGAGGTAATTTCTACATTGCCACAAGATGCCCAGATTCATCAGATAGACAGGAGAAAACACTGGGAGCTGACCCTTGGACATGCCTGAATAAAAAACAATTTTCCTCTAGCTAAGTGAGGAAAGTGAGTAAAAGAGCTTTTTTTCTCTAAGCAAGTGAGAAACGTAAGTTCAAAAACTGTTTTCCTCTAGGTAATGAGGAAGGTTGAGTGCTATAGTAATTAGTAGCTTATTTAGTGCTTACAAATTCTGAACAATTGCTGAGCATGAATAATCAAATTTAAGTGCTAAAACTAAGAATCTGTATCTGCACTAGATGAATTACAGGACAGAAACAAGTGCAAATGCAGGCTTTCAAATCTGGAAAGTTGAGAGAGATGGAAAAGATTGCCCAAATGGCCAATAACTACAATTTCTGGGCCAGAATCATTCCTTATGTGGTAGACAGGTTACCTAGTGCTTACCACTCCCACTGATAAGCTAGATGGCTTCCCTCCAACACAGAAAGGCTTGGGGGGCTCAGAAGCTTACATACAGACCTGGACACAGCAAATCTGTATCTGGAACACTAGTTACAGGAAAGGTAGGAAACAGGCTTACAGTTTTCTTTTTTTTTTTTTTACAGAAAAGTAGTAGTAAAAACAATTCACATGCAGTGCAAGCCAGCACACTTGAGTATGTAGCAATATTAGACCAAACACAGTTTAAAAATGCAATTAAATTAAAAAGGACTAAAAGCAAGTGCAGAAGGAGTTTATTAGGTCGAATGTGATAAAGGGATGGGACGGGGGGAGTGTCCCAGATCAAATTTACAGTGGGGTGGGCAACTGCAAAAGCCACCAAATTTAAACTACAAACCAAAAATAGGGAGTGTGGGTGGGACAAAACAGTTTCAACAGAGATCAAAGCAACGACTAACAGTACAAACTCTATAGCCAAAAATATACTCATCTCTGTATATTTGCAGATCAGTCTCTCAGAACAGGGAGACAACAGTTTCAACAGAAATCTAAGCAACAATTAACAAACTCTATAACCAAAAAATATATACTCAGCTATGTATATTTGCAGATAGTCTGGAAGGCAGTTTCTCAGAACACAGGTTCCAGCAATTAAATGCAGGCTGTTACTAACAGGTCAAATTTTATGCAAGTGATCCTTGAGTTAGATAGCACACAAGCTGTAAAAAACAGTTATACCAACTGCCAACTGAAGACATGGCAGAAAATGGGGGGGTGGGGAAAACAGTTTTAACAGAGATCTAAGCAACAACTAACAGTACAAACATTTGCAGATCAGTCTCTCAGAACAGGGCGACAACAGTTTAAACAGAGTTCTAAGCAACAATGAACAAACTCTATAACCAAAAGAAATATACTCAGCTCTGTATATTTGCAGATAGTCTGGAAGGCAGTCTCTCAGAACACAGGTTCCAGCAATTAAATGCAGGCTGTTACTAATAGGTCAAATTTAAAGCAAGTGATCCTTGAGTTAGATAACACACAAGCTGTAAAAAATAGTTATACCAACTGAAGGCACAGCAGAAAATATGGGGTAGGGTGGGGAAAACAGTTTCAACAGAGATCTAAGCAACAACTAACAGTACAAACTCTAAAACCAAAAAACTATACTCAGCTCTGTATATTTGCAGATCAGTCTCTCAGAACAGGGAGACAACAGTATCAACAGAGATCTAAGCAACAATTAACAAACTCCATAACCAAAAAATATAGTCAGCTCTGTACATTTGCAGATAGTCTGGAAGACAGTCTCACAGAACACAGGTTCCAGCAATTAAATGCAAGCTGTTGCTATCAAGTCAAAGTTTATGCAATACTCATTGAATTGCTAACTGATGCGCAGTGAATCCATCAGTAATGACTCGGGGATGCCTTGTATGCCAGACACAGGTCACCTCTTAGTCTGTAGGACACTGTGTATTTGTGAGCCAGTTAGCAATCCAATGAGTACTGGGCAGGCAGACATGTGGTGTGTACCATTTTGCTTTTATCCATTGCTTTGGTGACCTTTTTAAAAAATTCCACTAAGTTGAGAAAGCATGACCTGCCCTTGGCAAATCCAAACTAAGAAAGGCCATTGTTTGTAGGTTCCCTATGCCATGATTGATTAATTCCATGATAAATCTTAAAATGGCTTTATATATGAGGCTGATTAGAATTACTTGTCTGTAATTGCCTGGGTCTGTGGAATGTCCTCTATTATACAGGGGAATGACTGTAACTGCTCTCCATATGTACATTATGTATGGTGCAAGAAGACAGAGCAGTTGTGGAAACTAAAGGTGATGGAGATGAAGTTCCTGAAATGAATGGTAGGATACATGCACACTGTGAAACAGATGAAGAAATCATGATATCAGAGTTGCAGTAGGAAACATAGCTCCAATTGCAGAGAATGTCAAAGAGTACAGGTTATGGTAGTCTGAGCACATTGTGTAGGAAAGAAAATTTGGGAAAGACAGGAAGAAATTATGAGGAAACAAGGATGTTTATTAAAGAGATGGATAGAGTGCATGAGAGAAGACCTGTAACAGTGAAGCATAACTACTGAAGAAGGTGGGAAAGTGGCACTGAATCAAGGCAGGTGGTGACAGTTGATGCCACACCCAGATGCAGCCATTGTACAAAATGGGAAAAGAGAGTTGGTGATGACATTGATGGTGATGTTGCTAGTGCCTTCATGGACAATAGATTTCTGGTCAAATTGCCAAGAACATTTGAGGTGATGGAAAGAATAAATGCACCTGACTATAAGGTAAGACAGCAAAGAAAGAAAAAAAATTAGAGCAAGCTTATCCCATTAATGTACTGATGCCATAAGAAAAATAATTAATACTTCTCCAGAGAGTTTAATAGCTAATGTTCATACAAGAGATGCCTGATAATCCATACTTGAAGTGCAGATTGCAGAATCCTTGCCAAATGTACAAAAGTTGTAAGTGAAAGAATTTTTATTTGGAAATAAATAAAAGTTATCAAAGATGCCTGGTGGAAGAACACAGCTTATATAATATGACAGAAAAATTCAGCCTGGAATAAAGGTTAGACTAAGACCTTACAGTGTTTTAGAGTTATAAAAACTGATAGTAACAGAAAACAAAATAAAAAAATGCTTGAACTAAAAATAGCTAAACAGTCACAGAGTCAGTGGAGCAGTCCAATAATGCCAGTCTCAAAACCTGATGGAAGTAATAGCTTTTATAATTACTTTAGGAAAAGTCTGATCATTTCATAATGCCTAGTATTGAAGACTTGATAAAGAACTTATGGAAGGCCACAAACCTGACAACACTAGACATCACAAATGGATACCAGCAGATAACACAGACCTCCTCTGACAAAGGAAAAATAGCTTTTATAACTCCTGGTAGTGTTTCAATATGCAGTGTTACCAGTTGGGCCTAAATGGATCTCTATTCACCTTTCAGTGGCCAATGGATAAACCATTGATACATCACTCACATTTTGCTGCTGCATACCTGGATCATGATGTGGCTTTTTATCCAGCAGCCTGGGAATCACACTTACCTATAGTGCAGGTTTGACTGGAAATGCTGAGAAAAGTAACTGGATATAATGGAAGATGTAGATCAATGTGTATGTATTTATCTTTAAGAAGCTATCCAAGGGTTTGCACAAGTGTACAAATTCTGAGCATGTGCAAGTCTGACTGCCATTTTGTAGTAAGCTGTTGATGTAGACATGTATGTATGTAAGGTCTGTCTGTTAACCAGTTTGTTTATATTTTATGATGCTGCTATCCATCCCGATGTGTTTCTATGTATTAAGGCATCAAAATAAAATACCCTGCCTGCATGTCATCTATGTTAGAGAGGGACAAGTGATAGAAGCCAAGAAACTATTGTACATTATAGGAAGGGTGATGGTAAGATGACAACTAGAAAAATTAGAGGCCATAAAAACTTGGGTAATGCTTTCTATTAAGAGACTGTTGAAGGTTTTTCTAGGCTCCCTGGGTACTATAGAAAGTATGTCTCCAGCCTTGTAACTGTAGTCTTTCTTTTGACAGCTTTCACAAGAGGAAAAGCTAACATTAAGGTTTAATGATTGCTTTTTTTAGTTAGAGCATTTAATGAAAAAAGGAGCCTATTTTCTGAATCTTATTTAGTAGCTCCTTATGTTCTTAAACTGTTTACCTTCTATACTGATACATAGGTTCATAGGTGTGCACTAAGCTAATGGCCCTGGAGCCTTTACAGACCTAGCCCATAGGATTGCCCTGGCATCGTGCCAACTGACCTTAGTTCCTAGTGCCTCTGTCAAGCAGAGCCACTGGAGTGATCCCTGGGGTAAATTTTATAGTTCCCATCCACTCATCAAGATTTCTCTTGAAAAGGGCCAGTGAGGTGCTCTGTTTGAGATGTATGGGAAGTCTATTCCAAGGCATGGGCAGTCTCTGGCTTATAAACCTTTCCCTCCAGCATGTTCTGTTGATTGTGGTCATGAGGTAGAGATATCTAGAGCATGTGGTGTGGAGGGAATGGGATTTCTTTAGGTGTATCATTTCTAACAGAGATGGGTCAGACATTGCTTTGTAAGTCAAGCAGAGATCGCCTCTAAGTAGGCAAAATGAGACAGAGAATAGTTGGAGTTTTTTGAGTTGTCCATATAGGGCAAGTATTTAAGGCCTAAGATCCTCTTTGTGAGGTACTTTTGTGGCCTCTCCAGTTGTTGCAGGTGTCTAGTGAGGTACATGCCAAATCGGGCATTGCACTTGATGATTGAACTAATGAGGGAAGAGTAGAGGGAGATAATGACCTCTGTTTTCCTGGATGCAAAACCCTTAGCAATGAGATGTGCCACATAGAAGGACTTTCTGACCACAGTAGCAATGTGGTGGTCAAAAGAGAGGTTGCTGTCAATCTGTGTTCCCAGATCTCTTATAACGCCTTCTGTGTTCAGTGGACTACCATTGATGTGGTAATTCATGGGAACTAGGTTTTTCCCAAAGGGGATGACGACACATTTTTGGCATTGAGCTTAAGGCCATGGTTCTAACACCAGTCATTGGTCTCAGTGAGACCTTTCTGTAGGATGTCAGCATCACTTGGGGAGTTAATAATATCCCCCAACTTACAATCCTCTGAAATCTTTATCAGCCGGACTCCCTTCATGTTGCCCTGGACTTCAGAGAAGTAGATACCAAACATTAGAGGACCCTGGACCGAACCCTGTGGGGCTACACTCATGACTGGTCAGCAGTCTGACTTGGAGTCAGCTACTTTCACACCGTGGGTTCTATCTGTGAGCCAGTTTGCAATCCACCTAGTGATATATGGGTTGATGCCTAGCTTATTGAGTTTTTTTATGATTCCTGAGTGGGGAATGGTATCAATGTCTTTGGCCAGATAAAGGTAGGGTGTATGAACCACCTTGCCTTCATCTACAGCTCTGGTGGCTGACTCAAATAAGTCGACCAGGTTGAGCAGGCATGATCTAGCTTTCACAAAACCAAACTGTGTGGGATCGAGAGTTGGGAGATTCGCTATATCCTTGTTTATTAGGTCCATGATGATGCGTTCCATAGCGTTGCATATCAGACTCATCAGGCTAATGGGACGATAGTTCCCAGGGTCTGTCATCACTCCTTCTTTGTGGAGAGGGATGGCTGTAGCAGTGCACCATTCAGTGGGGACAAAGCCTGAGGTGAGGCAGTTATTGAACTGGGCACACAGGTGAGGTGCCAGTTCACTCAATAGTTCATGTAGAACACAGCCAGGGATATTGTCAAGTACCATAGAAGCTGTAATATTGGCCTCGGACAGTGCTGTTTTAACCCATGCAGCAGTAATACTGGGTGTCTAGCAATCTACTGGTTTTGTGATTGGCCCTTGGGGAGGTAAAGTTGGCACTGAATCTGTTGGCCATTATATTGGCAATATCTGTTGGCTCGGTATAGGAGGTATCATTGTGCAGTAGCTCAGAGCAAATCTGGGTATTCCCATATAGATTCTTTACATAACTATAGAAGGCCTTGTGGTTGTCTTTACTATCTGCTGCAATCCTGCTTTCATAGCTAACTTTAGAGGATTTGATGAGGGATGTCAACTTTTTGTTGAGGCTGATAAGGGAGTTTTCCCAGTTTTGGAGCTTCACCTAATTCCGCATCAATTTCCTCCTTCTGTTGTAGAGTTTGTTTATGGCAGGGGACCACCATATTGGCTTCCTTTTTTGGAGGAGAGTGTCTTGGTTCTATTGGGTATGGCAAGATCCATGCATTTGTGTATGTGTTCATACAGTGCATTGGTGTATGATTCGGCAGTCATGCAACTATTCCCCATTTGCATGGGTGCTGTAAAGTTAGCCACCTCTGTTTTTAGGAGCCCAAAGTTAGCTTTGGAGAAGTTTTTCATGGTGGTTACCTTTGCATTACAATTAATGAATTCCTGGAAATGTTGGGCAAGTGTATTCGTACGAGTAGTTTTTCCAGTTAATGGAGGGGTAGTTGAAGTCACCCAGTATGAGAGTGTTAGGCTGGACCCTAATATTCTCCAGGGTGCTTAGGAATGTGAGTCTTGCGACATGGTTGGGGACCTATAGGAGGCTACGACCTGAATCGCTGTCTTACCCAATGTTAGCTGCACCTGAAGAATCTCCGATGCATTATGTTGGAAAACCAGTCTGGAGGTGGGTGCATCCTTTATGACTATGGAAACACTCCCACCTTTGGGGCTTCGGTCCAAGTCCTGGGACTGAATGGTGTGGAATGAGTTATAGCTTGGTAGTGCAGGGGTGCTTTCTGCTGCTTTAAACCAGGTCTCTGTTACAGCACAAATGTCGATGTTCTCCATTTTGAGGAGTGCTTCAAGTGAGTGCATTTTGAGATTTAGATTTATAGCGTTGAGCAGCATGACCCTCAGATTGCATTTGTTTGTAGCTGTTATGGCGATAATTTTGTCTTTGGAACACCACCTAACAAAAGACACTATAGGGGTGGCAAGAGCCTTTGCCAGTATCCAGAAGCCCAGGGGTGACAGATGCAAGGCATCTCTGTCAAAGCATCGAGATCTGTCAATCATGTTATCCCAGGCAGACAGATACTGGAACCCCTTAGAATGACACCAGAAACTTAGCCAATTGTTGAAATCAGTCATTTTCTGCTTGTACTGTGGTATCATTCTGGGTGATGGTACAGTGCTGCTCAGGGCTAGGGTTATACCCGCCTGGGCTATATAATCCGAGAGCTCCTCTATGTCTCTTTTCATGTAGTCCAGGGAAGTATGTCTCAGGTCATTCACACCCACATGTACAATGATAGAGTCATATTTGTACCTGTTGTTGAGGGACCTGAGTGCGTGGGTTATGTGGCGGATCCTGACACCTGACAGGCAGCTGACTGTTACTTTCTCCTTATTCACCCAAGTGAATTGGACATCATTGTGCTTCACTATCGAGTCACCTATGACTAGTGAGTTGAGCATGCTGTTTTGCCTTAGGGGCTTTGGTTGAGTGGCACACTGTTTAGTAGAGCTATGTGTCTCATGATTAGTGTTGTGTTTTGGTGGTCGAGTTCGTTTTTGCCTTGGAGGTCTCTACTGTTTGGATAGAATTTTATTGAGAGCCTCCCCGAAGGTGGGTGTGTGGTTGTGATTGTATGTGAAGGCAGTGCTGGTGGGTGTTCTGGAGGGCTATGTGTTCCATGTGGTGTGATGCAAGTGCTGACCTTCTCCACTTGACCAGCTATTCTGGTATTGGCTGAAGAGTGCGTGGCTTCCAATATGGATATATAAGTGCATCTCTCAGAAGTCTGAGTGTTGGGAGATAAGAGGAGATGGCTGTCAGTGTACATGATGCAATTGCTACATTGCCTCAGGATGCCCAAGTTCACCAGGTTAATAGGAGAAAGCACAGGGAACTGACCTTTAGATAGGCCTGGAGGGGTGGGCATTAATAATAAGTACTGGAGCTGTTTCCTTGTAGAACATTTAGTGCTGTTAGCACTTTGCCTGCTACAATAATTGCTACAAGAAGTCTGGTAAAGTTCTAGACTAATAAACTAGTAAAAGTGCAGTAGAGGTGAGATCTAGCAGATCTAAGGGAAAAAATTGAAGAGCAGACTTTGGCTCCACTCAGAAGTTTACAAAAAGTCCTGGATACAGCAAATCTGTATCTGGACTACACTTGTTACAGGAAAGGCGGGAAAACAAGCACAAATGGGGGCTTTTAATCCAGAAAGTTGAAAGAGATGGAAAAAACTGCCTAAACAGTCAAGAAACTACAATTTCTGGGCAATAAACTACTCCTCTTGTGGTAGGCCACCTAGTGCTTACCACTCCCACTGATAACCTAGAAGGCTTCCCTCCAACAAAGAAAGGCATGGGGGGGGCTCAGAAGCTTACATACAGTCCTGGATATGGCAAATCTGTACCTGGACTAGACTAGTTAAAGGAAAGGCAGAAAACAAGCACAAATGTGGGCTTTTAATCCGGAAAGTTAAAAGAGATGGAAAAAAAAATTGCCCAAATGTCCAATAAACTACAATTTCTGGGCCAGAAACCACTTCTCTTGTGGTAGATAGGCCACATAGTGCTTACCACTCCCACTGATAAGCTAGAAGGCTTCCCTCCAGCACAGAAAGGCATGGTGGGCTCAGAAGCTGACAAACAGTCCTGGATACAACAAATCCGAACTTGGCTAGGCTTGTAAGGGCCCTGGGGCCATTAGCCTAGTAACCTCCTATGATCCTATGATTCTATGATCTTATGACAATAATCCACAATCAGACCCACTACATTATCATTCCTGATCTAATCAATGCATCCACAATGCACCTAACAAAACCAAATTAGAGATTACAAAACCCTTTCTTCTAAATTAAGTCAAAAAAAAAAAAAAGAAAGAAAAACAAATAGCTGTACCCCTATCCCTCTCCCCCAGACACACTAAAACTGTATGGTGACATTCACACAAATCCTGGGCCTGCATAGCCATCCCTTATCCTCTCCTCCATAACCCAGCCCTCAAATTCCTCAAATCTAAAAATATTCTGTGTAAATCTAAGAGGCATTCTAAATAAAATTACTGAGGTTTATGCCTAGATTACCCATTCTCTCCACAGACATCCTGAAACATGGTTAAAGGAAATAACAACTAAGAAATAAAAGAGCAGATGGAGTTACACAGCTTACAACTGTCTAACTCCTCCCTTGCTGCACTACCCATAAAATTGCAGAAATACGTGTCACCTCTGTTAAGCTCAACTACAACTGTCTCTGGATTAAAGCAATGTACATAACTCTGATACTGCAGAAGAATGCCTGTCCTTGGCCTCTACAATTAAACTGCAGGAAACAATTATTTTCGGAGATGTCAATATCGATTAGCAACTGCTAATAACTGACACTCCAGTACAATCCAGTACATAAATGCACCTATTTGGTTTCATTCATCTTATTAACACTCCTACAAGGCACAATAAAAATATTAGCAAACAATTTACTCTAGACAGGACTGTCACCAATACACCAAAAGTATTCTCACCACAGGCTCCATCCCTGACTCCTTAAGCAACCATCTCCCCACCTGCACTATAAGACAGCTAAACTGTCCGATCAGTTACAATCATTATAAAACTGTCCAATCAGTCGCAATCACTATAGTCATATTTGTTACCTCTGCTTGTTTGTAAAAGCTAGCAACTTAAAATATGTTAATTAGAACACACTAAAAACACTTCCTGTAGATGATGCCACTTCCATATTTAACAAAACATTCCTAGATGTCCTAAATGCCTCATTGCAGATCAAACCAGTCAAAGTTAATCCTGCTACTTGGTTAACTAGAGAAACTAAATAGTTAATGAAACAAAAGGATAATGCCTGGAAAGCATGGAGACAAGCCAAAAACCCAGCATGATCTCCAGCAATACAAACACCACAGAAATGCCACGAAACACAGGATAAAATTAGACAAAAAAATACTACACCAACTCTTGAGTTTATTAACCAAAATAACTTCAATCCTTTTTGGTCCTTGATCAACAAGCTTATACACCCTGGCCACATTAGTCAACTGACCCCATCCACTAATAATATGTGCATGTAATGCACTACTACCACTGCCTCATAATTCCACACCCATTCCACAGAGTCCATGGCCTACCTCATGAATAACTCTACCTCTGCTCCTCCCACTGGGAACAGTCCCACAGACATCTCCAACTACTTTCTGTCTAGAATCATCTCCTACTTCTACCATCTAAAAGCATCTTCCCAACCTAAAACCAACCACTCTTGCCCCAGGCAATCTACCTACCAAATACATTAAAACTGCCCTGGCTTACCATTTCTCCATTCTAATAATCCATTCCATCACAGAAAGTCACATTCCTGTTATTGGGAACAAAATCCTATATCTTACCCTTAAACAAAGAAGGTCCTTCTGTAGAAATCACCAGGTTCAGACCAATAGCTATCTTATCTCCACTTTCCAAAATTCTGGAGAAATGCATCCAAACCCACATATTAAACTACAAATAACCTCCTATCTCCCACTCAACATGGTTTCCATCCACAACACAGTATCACAGTAGCTCTGCTAAATTTCATAACCATAATAAATCAAAATAAGAATGAAGGCAACATAGTATCAGCAGTATTTCTAGATTTGCAAAAAGCATTTGATAAAATCTCTCATAAAAACTCAAATGTAAATTCTCCTTCCTAGGATTAAAAATGATTTTGTTCCTGGTTTAAAAGCTAACTTAGCAAAACACTACACGCAGTTAAATGGCAAACTGACACCTCCATTTCTCTTTCTGTTCATACATTCATGCCCTGAGGCTCCATCCTAGATCCCCTGTTCTTTAATATATTTATCTATGTTCTTTATACAGCTAGAAAAAAGGCAACAGTAATCCAATATGCAGATGCACTACAGTAATCTGCTGTGCCAAAAATCTAACAGAACTGCAAGCATGTACATACGATTATTTCTCATCCATTGAATATTGGCTCACCAACTCAGAGTTATTAATAAATTCCAATAAAAGCAATTAATGCTATTTATCCCTAAACCATATTCAAAGCAAAAAACACTATTCACCATTATTTCCTCAGATCAACTACAGAGGAGTATCTCACATCAAACTCCTAGGGTTCATAGTAGATGATGCTATGAAACTCAATCAACACATCAAAGAGGTAGGAAGCAATACTCAAAAAAATCTAGGCACCCTGTATCATTAAAACTCAAAAAAAGCTAGGCACCCTGTATCATTTTAGACCATACCTCACAGATCAGCTCAAGAAAGCCACTGCCTTAACCTTGCTGTTACAACTCTCCTCTATGCTGCTTCTGCTCTCATCAACTAATGATCTACTCAACTAAATATTCTAGAAAAATGTTGCAACAAAATAGTCAGATTAACTGCAGATCTGATTAACAGAACCCTCCACTGGTCTGCCCTGAAACACATAAACCAGTTACAGCTGACATCACCTAACTTTCACACAACTGACCACCACAGATGCAGACATATACAAACCTGAACAATGCCCCACATTTAGAAATATTATTCAACCATACTCTGCACATTGCTCACTCTGCTCCATAGGCAAACTACTATTACTGCTTCTTCTTCTTTTGGCTTTTTCCCAGTTAGGGGAAACCACAGCAGATCACCTGTCCGCTCATGATTGGCAGTAGAGTTTTACAGTGTCGAGTTGCCAGCCCCGTGCCCAACCTTCCACAGAAGGCACACACACGTACGCACTCATGCCAGTTTAGAGTGTTCAATCCACCTACAGCATGTCTTTGGGATGTGGGAGGAAAATGGAGCACCCAAATTGAAAAACAAACCAGTGATTCTCTGTACTCTTCACATATTACCAAGCTGTGGAACTCCATTAAACGTTCCTTAAAACAGATCAACAACCTCAAAACCTTTAAAACATGACAAAAGCAGCATCTCTCTAACTGCCAATTGTGTTCATGTACCTCTCCCAGCTAAACTCCACTTACCTGCCCTCTACATTTCCTGCCTATTACATTTTATACTTCTTTTACAGCCTCCATACTCTCAGCACTGACTTTATCTCCTAAAACATCTCACTTTTTCTCTGTAGTTTTGCTCTGTTTTTTTCATATAGTTCTGTAAAGGGGAAATCCTCAATTTTAATCATGATGTCTATAAAATTGTCCCTTTTTTCAAATTGTCTAAACAATTATAAACCATAAATTTCTTATATTTGTACTGTTTGTATTGGAGCTTTCCTTCCCAAGCATCCTCCGAAAATATCTACCCAGTCGAACTTTTCCAGTAAAGAGAAATAAATAAATAAATGCATACATACATACATACATACATACATACATACATACATACATACATAAATAATATGACTTGAAATTTGTAATCCAAAATCTTGTTGCTATATGAGATACCGCTTTCATATTGAACTTCTCATACACAGGGTGCTTGGCAGAGAGGATCCCTGAGTAGTTCTGGAATATATCGACCACTATTCCTTCCCTCACTGCTCCATTGAAAGTGCTAACTTTACTACAAAGATTGCTTTGCCAGGATAGGAAAGACATCTGCACAGAAAAAACTGGGTATCTGCCGCATTTGTTTCAGATTTTGTTACAGCTATTTACACCCAGTTTATTGTCCTGTCTAACTGATGTGGGACTGGTAGAACTGGAAGAAGTTTGTTATTTATAAACGCTGATAAATGTGTGTGAATATGTGTCATCAGAAAAGGCAAAAACAATTCTTCTTTACTGTCCACATACTTGTATGTTATATTTTATTCACATGCTGACATCTTTTCTCAATTCTTTGAGCTTTATTTTTTCTGTTTTTCTGTGTCTTTGTTAACAAGGGAAGAGAGTTTGTCTTATTACCTGGTAAGTCACAGTTGTGACGTAATCATGTCTCATTGCTTTGGCAACCCCTTCCATGGTTTCTAGCATTTTTTGTATTATATTTGTCATATCTTATGCTTTTTTGTCCCATGGAATGGCTATATTTCTGTTATTCTCTGCATCCACAGCAAATTCTTTGTATTGAAACTTCCAGGCACTTGCCTATTTTACCTTTAAAAATAATCTAGTGGAGCTCTAGAAAATTATTCAACATGCCCCATTGATCCCACTTCCCCACTTTATACATATTTCTATTCTGAAGTCATATCAAATTTAAGACGGAAGGAACATATCAGTTAGAACAGTATATTTAGCATAAGAGGTATGGAGAGTGCACCCGTCTACATGGAAAAGTGATTGAGACCACATAAATTCAGTAAACATATCACATTTTTTTTTTAAACAAGTTTATTGTTTTTAACATACAAAATAAATATCATAACAATCTTATACAAGCAATTAAAATATAAATAGTTATAACATTCAATAAAATAACCAAAGTATTTACAGAGACATCCACTACAAATCAAATCAATTGATTAAACTATAATGTCTTACTATTGAAACTAAGATTTTTTTAACAGGTTTTGTAAAGTATCCCATATAACATAGTAAGATGTTTTTCTAGTAGTTCTTGATTTTATTGTCATCAATTCCATATGACACACTTCAGACATAACATTTTTAAATTCATTAAATGAAGGAGGGGTATCTGGAATCCAATTTCTGGTTATTATTTTTCTAGCCACTGCTAGAATAGACCATAATAAGGGAAGCTTAACTTTTTTAACAATTTTAGGAACAGGAGTGTTAAATAATATAAGTGATTTAGAAATAATAAAATTATCTGTGAAAAGGGCCTGCAAAAAATCATTGATTAACTTCCAATATCCCTTCAATTTTATACAGTCATAAAACATATGTGCCCAATCAGCATTTATTTCCACATTACATCTTTTACATATGTTGTCTTTATTATTTATTTTATTCATCATGAAAGGTGTATAGAAAGATCTATGTAAAAATTTCCAAGTAAAAAGTCTCCAATTAATGGAAGAAGTAGTTTTATAAGCAGATTCCAATATATATTGTTTATCTTGTTGTTTTGGTGGTTCACCATTAATGGAAATGAAATAATTCCAATAGGTATCTGGACTGTAATGAGTTTCTTCTCTGATAATTTTATGTATGTGTGAGAGCTTACCTTTATCAGAAACTCTATGTTGTACGTTTAATATCAAGTAATCAATCAGAATTGGAACAGATTCTTTAACTGTTAAAGACATTAAATCAATTTTATTAATAAGATGTTGTCTAAAAGTCTGAATTTCTAACCAACATATGTCTCTCAAGTCAAATTCTTGCTTTAAGAATTCTAACTTTTTTACTTTATTATCAGACAGCAACTGATACCAATACTTTAGATCATTCTCTGTGACTAAAAGAGTTCTTTCAGAGGTGGTTGACAAAAGCATACCTTGCGTATACATTATAGGGAATAGAATAAAATTCCATTCCTTATACTTAGGATGCATAAATATAAAATTACGATAACTGATAATAATGTTTAACTATATATTTTGGTGTAATAGATGAAGTACAAAATTCTTTTAGTAACCATAACATAGAGTTATTTACAATAGTATTTTTATGTATTAAAGAGATTTTCATGAAGTGAATACTAATTAGGTCCCAATAATCTTTCCATCTTGCAACATATGACTGATCTATTAACAAAGTAATAACTTTTATAATAGAAGACATAGTATATAGATTAAAGTCTGGAAATGAAATGCCCCCCTTGAGACCAGCTTTTAGTATGTTTCTTTAATGCAATCCTAGGTCTATTAGGTGCCCATAAGAAATTTAACATTAACAAATTCAATTTCTTAATAATTATTTTTGTAAGTGGGAGAATTATTGATTGTATTAAATATAATATCTTAGGAAATATTATCATTTTAATAATTGTGAGTCTCTCTTCCATGGTAAAAAACATATTATTCCAGCTATTGAAAAGATTTTGTATATTAAGAAGACAGTTACTATAATTATTATGTATAATAGATTTAATATCTTTAGTTAATTTTATACCTAAGTAAGTTATCTGAGCTGAGTTGGGTATATATTTGTTAAAATCATTAATGAGGACATTTTACGTGTGTATATAGGTAATATTTTAGTTTTTTCTTCATTGAATATTAAACCGGAGATATTTTTAAAATCCATCATTTTATCAAATAAGGACTGCATAGAAGAGTTATTTCCTGCTGATGTAATTAGTACATCATCTGCAAAAAGCTGAATTTTAAATATTGTATTTTCATCTATATCAAATCCTTCTATATCAGTACAGTTTCTAATCAAATTAGCCCAAGGCTCCATTATTAAAGGAAATAATAGTGGAGAGAGTGGACACCCTTGTTTTGTACCTTTTAAAATGGGTATTTTTTGTGAGACATATGTTCCTATCTTAATATAAGCTAATGCTCCTTTATATAGATGTTCAATCAGATTTACAAATGCATCAGAGAAGTTTGTGCACTTCAGTAAGATAAACAAGTAGTCCCAACTTACTGAATCAAATGCTGAACTTATATCAAGACTAATAAGTGTTAAATCTTTCTTTTTCCTATTTGCAAAATCAATTAACGTTAAAGTTCTCCTTATATTATCAAAAGTATTTCTATTTATAATAAAGCCTGTCTGGTCTATATCTATTATGCCTGGGATGATTGTCTTTAATCTATCAGCAAAAATACTCATAAACATTTTATAGTCAACATTAAGTAATGAAATAGGTCTATATGAAGTGCATCTGGTTGGGTCTTTATTGGGTTTTAAAATTGGTGAAATAAAAGTGTATTGCCAAGATGGGGGAGTTGTTAACTCATTTGGGGCCAAAATAAAAACCTTATGTATTAATGAATAAGTACTTTTGGGAAGAATTTTATAGATCTCCGGTATAATACCATCATTACCTGGTGCTTTGTTTGATTTAAGCTTGTTTATTTGTGTAATAACCTCTGTATATGAAATATTTTTATCCATTAGTTTAGTCTGTTGTTTGTTAAGTTTTTTGTTCATGTTTGTAGTTATAAATTTCTTTATTTTATCTTTAGGATCCATGTTAATGTTATTATGATTAATTTTGTGAAAGTGGTTTCTAAATTCATCTAATATTTCTGGCAAACTAGAAACATTCTTCTTTTTCCTTGGAGAGAAAATTTCTTCGATGTGATTTTGTTTATTCAACCTTTTTGTTTTATTTTTAAGTCTATGTAAGTATTTGGGACTTATTGAGTAAGACAAAAACTTATATTTCTCTAATGTTATTTTGACTTTATGAGTTAAAATTTCTTTGTATTTCTCATTTAATTTATTTATTTCCTCAGTGACTTTTTTGTCCATAATATTTTCTTTATTAATATGTTTGTATGAGTCTAATTTGCTTTGAATATCTAGTAATTCCTTGTCCCAAGATTTCCTTTTATTATTATACCATCTGATAATTTATTAATATAAATATGATTTTAAAGCATCCCAAATGTAAACAACGGAGACATCAGGTGTAGTGTTTAAATCTAAAAAATGTTGCACTTCTGAAAGTATATAATCTTTATAGTCTTTTAGTTGAGTTAAGTATGCTGGTATTCTTTTGATCTGAACATTATAAGTACTTTTTACCATAAACTCAAAGACAATTGAATTATGATCTGATATAGGACACAAAATGATTTTGGAATTAAATAAGTCTGTTACCATCTGGTTAGAAATAAAGACGCTATCTATTCTTGAATACGTTTTATATCTGTTAGAAAAAAAAGTGTATGGTAAAGATTTTGAATCTATCTGATTATTAATATCATTCAAATGATATAAATTAACAAAATCCTTTACATGTTTTGCATTAGATGAAATTTTCCTTTTTCTTATAGTAGTAGTATCTTTCTCATGTATGATACAATTAAAGTCACCTGCTAAAATAATATCTCCCACAGAAAATTATATGATCTTATTGAGATGGTGTTTCACTGTATTAATGCCAATTCCTGGTATCCAATATACATTGATTAATGTATATGTCTTTCCATTAATCTGTATTGTAACCATACAAAACATTCCTTTATCATCTTTATAAGACTTAATAGTTTTAGGTATGGTCATACTTTTATTCCATAAAATAGCCACTCCTCTTTTTTTCTGTGTGTGTGTTCTGAACTAACCAAGACTGTATATTTATTAGTGGCTAATTTATCAATATCCTTTTTCAGAAGATGTGTTTCTTGAAGGAATACTAAGTTGGCCCTATGCAAATTAATATATCTCATTAAACTTGCCCTTTTACATGGGTTATTCAATCCATTAATATTTAAAGAAATTCCTTTTAGAGATATCATTTAGCTTTTAGAAACATATGAGACATATAATCAGAATAACAATTAACAAAATAAGTGATATTATGTCTCCTCCTTCAGGTGTATCATTAATTATAGCTGTATTTATTGAAAATCTTATGGAATTTTGTATAAGTTTCACTTTTATTTGTAGTGACAATGAGTTTATAAAATGTGATGTGGATGTCAGAACTATATACATACAACAATAATCAGGTGAAAAAAATATTAGGATTAGACATTGTACCCAGCCTGGAGTTAAGAACTCCAACTTCGAGTAGCACATACCACTCAAGATATCCACCTACCCTAAGCAGCAGTACCTCAGCTGCCACCAAATTAATTCAATATTAACTATTATTAATTAAAGTTAACCTCATTTAATTAGATTATCTATTATGACAAAGCTAAACAATTTGTAAATCAGCTTCATATAAACAAATAAGAACATTTAGAAACAGCTCATTACTATGTACATCTATTTTGTATAATACACTCATAATCAAAATAGCATTCTAACAATCTTGATAATGGGAACAGAGAAGAGAGAGAGAGAGAAAAAAAAGGGGGGCATATCTATATATTAGTTTGTTAAAAGTTTGTAAGAATAAGTTCTTATGTTCATTTGAATTCAATAACTTAGGCTTATTATGATTCAAACATTACATATATTAGGGTATTTCTACTTTCTGCCATAGAAATGCAGTTAACAGTTTTAAAAACTTTAAGTTACATGTACCAAAAGCTTTCTTCTCATACTTATTATTGCCAATTAAGTAAAATATTTAGACTCTTACATAAGTTTAAAAATCATACTGCACAGCAATGGTAATTCCTAGTTATACATAAGGCAAATGATTTAAAACATTATATATGTTTAAATCATAAGTATTTATATACATTAATATGCTGCAGTCATGTAAGCTTTCAAAAACATGTGTATATGTGTTTTACCTTCTATGCCTTCTAAAATATCTCAGTTGTTTACTATGGCATACTAATTTATTTAAAATCATTATAACTTTTATATTTATAAAATACATCTTAAATAAGTAAGTTGTTATAAAGAATAACTCACATTTAAGTGTCATAAAGTTCGTTTTTCATCACAAAGTCGCATTTACAGCAGTTCTACTTCCTGAAACAGTATTCTTCTTGAATCTGCGATGTGTCAGTGTGAAATCAGGGGTCAAAGTTCAAATTGGCTGCATTCAGCTTCTCTGCGTGTATTCTGAGTGTTGAAGCTTTTAAAACAACTCAAGGACATTATTCACGAGGTAACTCACATCCCAAATTATCCCCCTTAACATTCTGGTGGGAATTTTAGCAAAACCAAGTGACTGACATTCATTTAGTAATACAAATGAATCTAAACAGTGCAAAACCTTCGCGAAGTATTTTACAAGTCATTACAGTGTCTATGACAGTGAAACCAAGCCTACAGTTATTTAACATATTATACAACTTGTAAAATAAAGAAATAGATATACGCTGAAGCAACACGTTCCAATAGCAAAAAATATATATAAAAAATCAGTGTCATGAACTGAACGTGAGAGCCTGTAGACTGTTTCAGTTACCAAATGCCAACAATGTCGCCAATAGAGTACCAGCAACAAAAATCTGCAGATGAACAGCAAATTAAAAGTCCAAAAATCAAATGCGATGTCAACGATGGTAGTAGGAACGTTCTTTATTCACACAACATAAGCTCAGTAAGCGCTTTCACCATACTTGGCTTCCTCAGACTGTAACAAACTTTTTAACACCACAGTCATTTAAATACTATTGCACAGATTTAAACAATCATTCAATCACCATGCATTAAAATATTTAAAGAAGCCCTAAAACCCACCAAACACTCTTGCTTAATTAAAACACATTGCATATGCAATTCTTTAAAAAGCATAAAATTTAAACACTTACAGTTATAAAACACTTACAAAATAGAATCTACTTATACAAATTACAAAAGAAATGCACTTGTGCATAAAGTGCAAGTGTATGTGCACATAAAATAATCTATTCCCTAACAAACCTCAAAGATGGGAAGATGCATTTATATCAACGCCTTCAATCTCCTTTTCTTCAGCATGGGATGGATACTAACCTTGTCATTGAGACCAGGATAGGATTCGCTCTACATCGCAGAATCCACCTAAGTTCCATTTCCAGTGTATAATTCACAACATCCCCCCCTCTAATGTTGGTTTGAATATGTTGTATAGCAAGGAGTGAACCTATGTTGCTCATTGGTGGAAATCTGATGTCTTGCTAATGCATTGTTGGGGTCTCTCACTCTCATTTTGTAACAATGCTCCTAATCCTCTCTGAATTGCCTGTTGGTTTTACCAATGTAAAACGCATTACAGAAGCAAAGTGCAAGGTAGACTAAATTCTTAGATTCACAATTAGTTCCTGTCATGAAGGTAAATGTCTGCCCTGTGGTGGGTTGCTGAAAGCTGGTACTATCATTAATAAACCCACATTGATTACAATTGCCACAGGCTGGTGTTAGACACCAAATTGGAATATTTGGTGCCATTTTGTGACAGAGGATCTCCTTAAGGTTCTTCTTATTCTTATACCTATACTTTGGTTTTGGTCCAACCAAATCCCTGATCTCATTATCAACACATAGTACTGCCAATGTTTCTCAATAATGTCCTTCACATTGTAGACATCTTGAGTATAAAAACAGGTAGTAACGCTGGTATCTCTATGCCCATGCATATACCCATAGCCTGCTACCTCATTACTCCTAGCATTATCTGAGAAATATGGTCGGGCTACAGTGGCCCTTAACCCTTTGGTTTCTTTAATGACTCTGTCCACTTCAGCACCATCATACGATCTGGCCATTAACCTACTTCTCAAACTCGAAATCTCTCCATGGTAACCCTCATCTAATGGATTCAAGCGAGAGCTCTCATAGCTTGGCCTCTCATTACATTATTAAAACATGGAGGGTGCATACTCGTTCTATGCAGTAAAGTGTTCTTATAACAGCTCTTCCTGTGAACAGCTGTATTCAACATGCCATTCTGTAATCTGATTAAATCTACATCCAGGAATGATAACTTATCTCTGGAGTATGTCATAGTAAATTTCAAAAAATGAGTTGTGTTATTCATAAAAGCTGCAAATTCTAATAGTTCTACTTCAGTCCCCTCCCATATAAGGAAGAGGTCATCCAGATCTCTTGTAAAATCTAACATTCTGTTGGCATAACGTGTTAGATAGTAATACCTCCCTTTCCCAATAAGCCATAACTAGGTTGGCGTAGCTATTGGCACAGGATGTGCCCATAGCTACGCCATCCCTATGTAAATATAGCTCCTCATTGAACAAAAAAACATTGTTCTCCAAGATGACTTAGAAATAGTGCCAATAATTCAATCACATGGATTTCCATACTAGAATATTTCTTCAAATAACTTTGCACATATTCTACACCACAATCATTCGGAATGACCGTAAAAAGACTGGTGACATCAAATGTGACCAGATAGTAGTCACTATCCTCATCCAATCTACTGACATGCTCATACAAGCTAACAAGAAACTCTTTACTGTCTCTTAAGATGACATCATTCGAATTTATAACTGGTCTTAAATGTTTTTCCACATAAAGTGAAAATGGTTGCGTCAACCAGCCCTCTCCAGAGACGATGGGCCTCATGGGGAGTTTCTTCAGGCTCTTATGGACCTTGAGAAGGCCTTTCAGTACAGGTATTAAGGGGTCATTCACCCTTAAAAACTTAGATAGATTTTTGTCTATAATGCCACTCTTAAATAAGTCATCAATAGTGTCATATACACGAAACACTTTCATCCTTACTTGCTCCATATTCAACTTACTATAGAACGAGGTATCGCTCAACATCTGGCATACAGTGTCCCTATATACCACAGCATCCATAATCACAATCGGACCTCCCTTATCTGCAGGGGCAATGATTATGGAACCATCATTCCTTAGGCTAGTTAAAGCTTGTCTTTGTGTAAAGGTCATATTGTATTTACCTTTCCTATTTCTACCATAGTTGTCACTATTGCCATAATATTCATACAAATCATGTTCCACTAACCTACCATATGTTTCCAATACAGGATGTAAGACTGGAGCATATGTACTGGTAGGCTTGAAGCTATTCGCACTAGAGCTGTTGTCTCCCGAGTTCCCAAATTGTAATTTTAGCTGAATGTTTCTAACAAACATCTTAATGTCAATCAACGTGTCAGTAATATCACTCCTTCTAGTTGGAATGTGAAGCAAAAGATGTGGAGCAAAAAGGGGAATCAATCATAATTAACTTGTCTCACAGGGTATTGAGTTTAGATGAGGAAATTATATTGAACAAGGGATTGACATTCATTCCAACTAGAAGGAGTGATATTACTGAATACTGAATATTATGGCAATAGTGACAACTATGGTATGGATGCTGTGGTATATAGGGACACTGTATGCCAGATGTTGAGCGATACCTCGTTCTATAGTAAGTTGAATATGGAGCAAGTAAGGATGAAAGTGTTTCGTGTATATGACACTATTGATGACTTATTTAAGAGTGGCATTATAGACAAAAATCTATCTAAGTTTTTAAGGGTGAATGACCCCTTAATACCTGTACTGAAAGGCCTTCTCAAGGTCCATAAGAGCCTGAAGAAACTCCCCATGAGGCCCATCGTCTCTGGAGAGGGCTGGTTGACGCAACCATTTTCACTTTATGTGGAAAAACATTTAAGACCAGTTATAAATTGAATGATGTCATCTTAAGAGACAGTAAAGAGTTTCTTGTTAGCTTGTATGAGCATGTCAGTAGATTGGATGAGGATAGTGACTACTATCTGGTCACATTTGATGTCACCAGTCTTTTACGGTCATTCGAATGATTGTGGTGTAGAATATGTGCAAAGTTATTTGAAGAAATATTCTAGTATGGAAATCCATGTGATTGAATTATTGGCACTATTTCTCGAAGTCATCTTGGAGAACAATGTTTTTTTGTTCAATGAGGAGCTATATTTACATAGGGATGGCGTAGCTATGGGCACATCCTGTGCCAATAGCTACGCCAACCTAGTTATGGCTTATTGGGAAAGGGAGGTATTACTATCTAACACGTTATGCCAACAGAATGTTAGATTTTACAAGAGATTCGTGGATGACCTCTTCCTTATATGGGAGGGGACTGAAGTAGAACTATTAGAATTTGCAGCTTTTATGAATAACACAACTCATTTTTTGAAATTTACTATGACATACTCCAGAGATAAGTTATCATTCCTGGATGTAGATTTAATCAGATTACAGAATGGCATGTTGAATACAGCTGTTCACAGGAAGAGCTGTTATAAGAACACTTTACTGCATAGAACGAGTATGCACCCCCTCCATGTTTTAATAATGTAATGAGAGGCCAAGCTATGAGAGCCTCGTTTGAATCCATTAGATGAGGGTTACCATGGAGAGATTTCGAGTTTGAGAAGTAGGTTAATGGCCAGATCGTATGATGGTGCTGAAGTGGACAGAGTCATTAAAGAAACCAAAGGGTTAAGGGCCACTGTAGCCCGACCATATTTCTCAGATAATGCTAGGAGTAATGAGGTAGCAGGCTATGGGTATATGCATGGGCATAGAGATACCAGCGTTACTCTACCTGTTTTTTATACTCAAGATGTCTACAATGTGAAGGACATTATTGAGAAACATTGGGCAGTACTATGTGTTGATAATGAGATCAGGGATTTGGTTGGACCAAAACCAAAGTATAGGTATAAGAATAAGAAGAACCTTAAGGAGATCCTCTGTCACAAAAATGGCACCAAATATTCCAATTTGGTGTCTAACACCAGCGCCTGTGGCAATTGTAATCAATGTGGGTTTATTAATGATAGTACCAGCTTTCAGCAACCCACCACAGGGCAGACATTTACCTTCATGACAGGAACTAATTGTGAATCTAAGAATTTAGTCTACCTTGCACTTGCTGCCTGTAATGCGTTTTACATTGGTAAAACCAACAGGCAATTCAGAGAGAGGATTAGGGAGCAGTGTTACAAAATGAGAGTGAGAGACCCCAACAATGCATTAGCAAGACATCAGATTTCCACCAATGAGCAACATAGGTTCACGTTCCTTGCTATACAACATATTCAAACCAACATTAGAGGGGGGGATGTTGAGAATTATACACTGGAAATGGAACTTAGGTGGATTCTGCGATGTAGAGCGGAATCCTATCCTGGTCTCAATGACAAGGTTAGTATCCATCCCATGCTGAAGAAAAGGAGATTGAAGAGGCGTTGATATAAATGCATCTTCCCATCTTTTGAGGTTTGTTAGGGGAATAGATTATTTTTATGTGCACATACACTTGCACTTTATGCACACAAGTGCATTTCTTTTTTATAATTTGTATATAAGTAGACTCTATTTTTGTAAGTGTTTTTATAACTGTAAGTGTTTAAATTTGTACGTTTTTTAAAGAACTGCATATGCAATGTGTTTTAATTAAGCAAGAGTGTTTGGTGGGTTTTAGGGCTTCTTTAAATATTTTAATGCATGGTGATTGAATGATTGTTTAAATCTGTGCAATAGTATTTAAATGACTGTGGTGTTAAAAAGTTTGTTACAGTCTGAGGAAGCCAAGTATGGTGAAAGCGCTTACTGAGCTTATGTTGTGTGAATAAAGAACGTTCCTACTACCATCGTTGACATCGCATTTGATTTTTGGACTTTTAATTTGCTGTTCATCTGCAGATTTTTGTTGCTGGTACTCTATTGGCGACATTGTTGGCATTTGGTAACTGAAACAGTCTACAGGCTCTCACGTTCCGTTCATGACACTGATATTATACAACTTATTTTTATATGCCCCATTTCATTTTCTCATACAAATCTTATTATATACATATATCAGTATTATCAGAAGTATATAACTGTATATATAAGAGAGAGAGAGAGAGAGAGACAAAAAAGAAAAGAAGAGAGAGAGAGAAAGAAAAAAAAAAGAAAGAGAAGAAAAAAGAAATAAAAAAAGGAAGCTACAAAGAGTATCTACAAATATATATTACTTGCTGTTTGTTTTAATAAAGCTAAACATGAGATATATTACTTACAACTATATTAGTACTAATTATTTGCAATTATATCATGACATATTATTTGAAATCATATATAAGCAATTAAGTCATGGTATAATATTTAACATCAGTGTTTAAACAGCATATATAATTTTAAAGAACTAATAAGTTATTATTTTACTTATTTCATATTTTTCATCATACTTCTCTCCTTGCCCTCCCCCACCCCTCACAAAATGCTTAGTTTAGAAAGAATGTCATTATTTAAAACAAGAAGAGAAAGGAAATGTATCAAATTACTACCCTTAGGTCTCTTTATCACAAAGAGAAACATGTTGATTCATAGCATGTTATTTGTTCCTCAGAGAGTTTGATTATTTATGAAACCAAAACAGTTCTTTGCACACAAAAAAGTAACTTTGAATAAATCTTTAAAATATTTGTGGCTTTCTGGAAATGCAGTAATTGTAGTTGAGGAATTTAAAAGAAAAAAAATAATTAGAACATGTCATTTGTTTTTTAGTCTTGTTTGCTTCTCCGAAGTCTTCCAAGACGTTCCTGTTGCCATCCTCTTTAGCGAAGGGCTTGCCCATTCCATATCTTCTATTTTATCTAATATTTTATTTTTTTTAATATACAGCAAAGCAGAGTCCAAGTCTTCAAAAATTCTAGGGCCATCAGGTAAAAAGACTTTTAGTTTAGCAGGAAACAAAAGGTGAGTTTTGAACTGTGCTTTCTTAAGCTCTCTTATTAATGGCAAAAAAACTTTTCTTTTAGTTATTACCAAGGAAGAATAGTCTTTGTCAAAACACACAGTTGCCTCATTAATTTTTATAGGTGCTTTAGCCCATGCAGATTTTAATACCATCTCCTTGTCATAAGATGATAAAAATCTTACAATAACTGATCTAGGATATTTTTTATTAGAGTTAAAATTAGATAAGGACCTATGGGCTCTTTCAATACCAAAAGAAAATGCTTCTGACAAGTCTAAAGTTTTGGGAAGCCAAGTATTTAAAAAGGAAGTAATGTTGTTACCTTCTATATTTTCTGGCAGACCAAAAATCCTGATATTATTGCGTCTAGATCTGTTTTCCAGGTCATCAAGTTTGGATTGTAGATGTGTATTCTGTTTCAGTAAAAATTCAATGTTAGTTTCTTCTTCCTGAATTCTGTTGTCCATATCAATAAGAGACTATTCCATACCTGTAATCTGAGCTTTCTGATGTTGCAAGTCTAGATGTAACAAATCCATTTGTTTGGTAGTTTTTTCTATAAAGTTATCAATTTTAGTATCCAGTTTGTCCATTTTGGTTGTTAGTTGCTGAATAGTTGATATCAAAGACTGAAGCTCTTTCTTGATGCTGGAATCCTGACTGTTTGCCTTACTGGAACTCATGTTAAACAGAGGTGATGAAAGAGAAATTTCCAAGCAGATTTCTGACAGGAAAATTATTTAAATTTTCTTTCTTTTTTAGATATTATTCAAGAAACTGATATTCCAAACGTATTTAGAAAGAAAATTATTTCATTAGTTGAATTTTAAAGTAATTATTTCCTGTCAGTGCAGTTATGTTGGTGGAGCTGAAGAAATCTGCTGCTATCCTGTGTTCATCCTTGGCCACGCCCCCAAAACATATCACATTTGTCAATGGCTGTGACCATTTAATTTTCAGTCATACTGAACTTTGTGCATTTTAATAACATTAGACTGAAAATAGGCAATTTGCTGCCAGTTATTTTTTTACAGAGACACAGTTATATTATATTACATAACCTTTGAGGAAATGTTTCTAGAACAGAGGAATGTTTACTATTGGCAGCAGCAGTAACCCTCTTTTTCCCACTTTCTATATAACACTGAGGTGTCATGTAAATGGTTACCCTTGTTACTGCCATTAAATGCCACTCTCCTACCTTCTTTTTTTTTAAAACAAGTTTATTGTTTTTAACATACAAGAGAAATATCATAACAATTTTATACAAGTAATTAAAATAGATATGATTATAACATTCAGCAAAATAACCAAAGTATTTACAAAGACATCCACTACAATCAGATCAATTAATTAAACTAAAATACCATGCTATTGAAGTTAAGATTTTTTTAACAAGTTCCTACCTTCTTTGATAGTCATGTCTGACTGTTGCAGGTCTTCTCTCTCACAGTTCATCCATCCTTCTCTTTGCTGGGTGTTCTTGCTTCCTCTTTCCCTATACCTTTCTGTCCAAAAACTGTAGCAGATTGTCATCTACATTCTTGCACATGTGCCCACACCACCTGAATCTGTTCTCTTTGGCCTTTTCTACATTTGGTGCTGTTTGAACTTCTGCTCTGAAGTCATCATTTCTTCATCCCTCTGATAGTGTGCATAGTATGACTCAACTACTCCCATTTACTGCCCAGATTTCTGTTCTGTACAGTAGTACTGGTCTCAGTACCATTTTGTACACCATACTTTTCAGTTTCTTTGGCAGTCTTCTGTTACTACCCCTGACACTTTGACAATTGGCTGCAGCCCTTCTGATTCTAGATTTTCCCACCTCATTTAGAATTCCATTCTCCTCAACCACTCCTCTGAGATATCTGAAGCTGTTAATTTGTTCCACTATTTTCCATTCTATCTCATTTCTCAATGTTTGATTTTCCCCATGTACTACCATGACAACTGTCTTATCTGATGCACCTTGGTTCACTCACTCTCTCAAACACACACACACACACACACACACACACACACACACACACACACACACACACACACATACACAATTTGGTCTGTAGTCTAGAAAAAAGTCGACAGTCACTGACAGTTTCTATAGAATTTCCTGTTTTTAGTCTGGTAGCAAAAGACACTAACATGATATATTGAATAACAAACATTCAACTGCTCTAGATGTGTACCTGTATGTCTAGTAATAAAGTACAAATATACAGGGGGAATTGTGACTACAGTTATTTAAGTGCCTTTCAGATTTAATGCTATTTGTCTACTAACAGAAGACTCAACATGTTCTTTGCATTTGATCCTGAATGCTAACGATTTTTAAGATGTATTTACTAGACATTGCCTCAAGATCAGTGCCGGAATGGGGCAATGAGGGAATGTTTCCAGTGCTTCCATCCATACTAGTTTACTCAACAACTGAACAGTAAAGGATAGCATGTATTTTGGCACTGCTATGAAGTCACTTGAGCAGCATTAAGGACTAGTGCTCTGAATGGGTACAAGAAAGTGAAGAAACTAAAAATGAATGCGGAAAGGACCCCTGGACAATCAATAGCAATGAATAATAGTAATAATAGTAATGAATGAATATTTCAGGATGTCTGTGGAGAGAATGGGTAATCTAGACATAAACCTCAATAATTTTATTTAGAATGCCTCCTAGATTTACACAGAATATTTTTAGATTTGAGGAATTTGAGGGCTGGGTTATGGAGGAAGGGATAAGGGATGGCTATGTAGGCCCAGGATTTGTATGAATGTCACCACACAGTTTTAGTGTGTCTGGGGGAGAAGGGTAGGGGTACAGCTATTTGTTTTCCTTTTTTTTTTGACTTAATTTAGAAGAAAGGGTTTTGTAATCTCTAATTTGGTTTTGTTAGGTGCATTGTGAATGCATTGATTAGATCAGTAATGATACTGTAGCTGTACTGGGTCTGATTGTGGATTATTGTCATAGAATCAAAGAATCAAAGGATCATAGGAGGTTACTAGGCTAACGACCCCATGGCCCTTACAAGCCTAGCTAAGTTCAACCTATGTTCTCAAAGGTGTCTGGTTCAAGCAGACACTAAAAGCAGTAACTATTGCCCCTGTCCAAGAGGGAAACAGTGGAAACCCTGGAGTGAATTTCTGGTTACCCATCCAATTGTCCAAATTGTGCTTAAATAGAGCCAATGATGGGCTTTGTTTAACATGAACAGGAAGCTTGTTCCAAAGGTAGGTCAATTTCTGTTAGACAAATCTGTCTCACTTGCAAGTTTTGTTGATGTCACATACCAGGTTAAGGTCCTTTGAGCGAGTGACCGTGTGCCATTTGACTTGCAAATGTGCACCATTTCCATTATAGCTGGGTCAGAGACTGCTCTATATGCAATGCACAGGTTGCCTCTGAACAGTCTGTATGACACAGAGTAAAGTGACAAAGATTTTAGTCTGTCCGCATTAGACCAATCTTGAAGACCCTGAATTTTCTTTGTAAGGGACCTTTGTCGTCTCTCCAATTGCTACAAGTGTTTGGAAAGGAACATTCTAAAGGGAGCATTGTACTCTATTATTGGCCAGATGAGGGAAGAGTACAGGGGATTATAACCTCTTTTTTCCTGGAGTCAATGCCCTTACTTATGAGATGAGCAATATAAAATGCCCTTCTTACCACTGTGGAGACATGGGGATCAAAGTTAAGGTTTCTGTCAGCTGGTGTGTCCAGATCTCTCATCATTGACTGTGTGCTTAGGATATTGTTATTGATGTGGTAGTTTGCTGGAACATCGCCCTTGCCGAAGGGGATGATAATGCATTTTTTTCCATTAAGTTTAAGACCATGACTTTGGCACCAGTCATTAGTCTGAGTAATACCTTCTTGCAGGATGTTGACATCCTTTGGGGTTTCAGTGATTGCTCCCAGTTTGCAGTCATCAGCAAACTTTGTCAGCCACAGGCCTTTAGTTTTAGCCAATACTTTGGTGAAGTAGATTCCAAACAGTAGGGGTCCCAGAACCTGTCCCTGTGGAACATCACTGGTTACAGGTTTGCTGGAGGAGGAGGAGTCCCCTATTTCGACAGTGTGAATTCTATAAGTGAGCCAGTTTGCAACCCACCTGACAATATATGGGTTGACACCCAGCTAGGTGAGTTTATTAATGATGCCTGAGTGTCAGATTGTGTCACAGGCCTTGGCTAAGTCTAGGTTGGCCATATGCACAGAATTGTCCTTGTCAAGGGCCTTTGTGCCTGTCTTGAAGTGCACCTAATTTAACAGACATGATCTCCCCTTGACAAAGCCAAACTGGGTAGGGTCAAGCATTTTGAAATTTCCTATATCTTTGTTAATATGGTCCATGATGATTCATTCCATGGCCTTGCAGATAAGGCTGGTCAGGCTAATGGGTGTATAGTTCACAGGGTCTGTGGATGCAACCCCTTTATACAAAGGGATGATAGTAGCTGTTTTCTATTCCACTGGGATGAAGCCAGTGCTTAGGCTGTGATTGAAAAGCATGCTCAATGGTGATGCTAATTCCTGTTTTAACCCATGTAGAACACAGCCTAGGATATTGTCTCGTCCCATAGAGGCTGTGTTTTTCACCTTGGAGAGGGAATTTAAGACCTGCTCCTCAGAGATACTAGGCAGGGACAGGTGTTACTGATGCATTGGGTATATCTGGTGAGGAAAGGAGAGTGAAGTTTTCACTTAACCTGTCAGCCAGCAGGTTTGCTATATCCATAAGTTCTATATATGTAGCACCATTAACTACAAGTTCAGCACAAATCTGGGCCTTACCTTTGAGGTTATGGATGTAACTAAAGAATGCCTTGAGTCGTCCTTACTTAGGGAAGCTAATTTGGATTCATAGTTAACTTTGGAGGACATCACTAGGAGTCTCATTTGTTTGTTTAAGTTGAGGAGGGAGGGTTTCCAGTTTTGAGACCATTCCTTCCTAAACTTAGACAGCAATTATTTTCTTCCATTATATAGCCTATCAATGGCAGTTGTCCAACAGGCAGGTTTGTTTTTCCTTGAAGATCTTGCTTTGGTTCGATCAGGTATGGCAGAGTCAATGCAACTGCACAGGTGCTTATATAATGCATTGGTGTAAAACTTAGCATAGGTGCCTGTTCCATCAGTGAGGGGAGCGGCTATGTAGCTATTTATGCCGTCACATAAGAGGTTGTAATTTGCCTTGGAGAAGTTTTTTAGTCTAGTTGTTGCTAAGGGGGGGGGGGGTATTGTGTTATAGTCACTTCTAGCGAAACTGATTTGTAGGTGGATCTCACCAGAGATGGCCACACACTGGAAGTGGTGCAGCAGTCCCCCATCTTGGTCATCTCCAGGTCTAGGATGTTTGAGCCCCTTGTGGGTGTGCTAACCTGCTGGTCCAGGGTATTAAATTTAATGAAGTCCAGGAATATTTGGGCAAGTGAGTTAGAATATGTATAATTTACCCCGTCTATTGCAGGGTAATTAAAATCTCCCAAAACCAGGATGTTTGGTTGTGTCTTGATTGATTCAAGTAGATCCAAGTATGCTGAGTTGAATGTCCTTTTTCATGGAGGGAGTCCTATAGCTGGCAGTGACCTGAATCTTACATACAGTCAATAGCACCTGAAGTAATTCAAGGGAATTGTGCTGTTTAACCAATCTAGAGGTATATTTATCCTTAATGACTATTGATATACCACCTCCTTTAGTTCTCACACCTTCGGTTAGTGGTCTGAATGTTTGGAAGGAAATGTGACCTGGTACAGCCGAAGTGATCTCCGAAGCCTTAAACCAAGTCTGAGTGACTGCACAAATGTCAGAATCTTTCAATGCGAGTACTGCTTCGACTGATTGCAGTTTCTGGTGTAGACTCCTAGTATTTAGCAGCATAACCTTGAGGTTGTTTTTAGAGGGAATTTTTACATCGGGAATTTTGTTCTTGTGACATTGCTTAAAAAAGGCACTATGGGGATGGCAAGAGCCCTAGCCAGTAACAGAAATCCCAGGGGTGACAGATGAAGACCATCTGTGGCAAAGCATCAACGTCTATCAACCATGTCATCCCAGGGTGCAAAAACTCACAAGGACAATAAACTAGTAAAACACAAAAACAAATTTGCTGGAGTACTTTCCAAAAGACCATTTATTGTTAGCGCTTTTGTTTAGACAAATTTCCAAACTTCTTTAGATAACGTCAAACAGAAGACATCATAATCGGAGGAGGAGATAAGCCAGGACACTTTTCAAATCTTAGTAAGTGCTGAAGAAGATTTCCAAATTTTCAATTTTAGTTCTCTTCATGTTGACAATAATGTGGTGAATGTTTTTGCTAAAGGTTTGTCATTTGTACCAGACAAAAGGGTGAACTTGGTGAAGACCATCGTGGACCTAAAATTGTTTTTGCGCAAGCTTACTTTGTTTTGTGTTATGGGTTTTCATTCCACTCTTACTAATAATTTGAGGGTATTTAGTCTTTTAACCCTCCCTTACAAGAATCACTAGCTTTTTTTGAGAAAGCATGTGAAATGGACTTCAGAGACATTTTATCCAAGAATGCATTTCACATGAATAAGCAAAAGAATATTTCTGCTGATGAACTTGCTTTTATTAATCTTTTAAATGTTTGTGACATTCGAGTCATGAAACCCGATAAGGGCGGAGGCCTTGTTTTCATGGACCAACATGATTATCTATGTAGGATGCAGGTTTTGTTAGACAGTGCTGTGTATGAACATGTAAGCCTCAATGAAATGAATGGTGCCTATAGAAAGATTAATAATACATTAAGCGACTTGTTCTTAGAAGGGAGTATTGACATGGATACCTTGCAATATTTAACTATGCCAGCACCTGAAATACCTACTTTATTTGGGACCCCAAAAATTCACAGAGACTTGAGAAACCCACCATTTAAACCTTTTGTGGATGGTAGGGGGTCTATCACATACGCAAGTGCCAAGTATGTAGATTCTAAACTAAAATCTATTGTTAAATCTGTATCTCAGATATGCCACGATTTGTGGATCTTTCTTGACAATATTAACAATTTAGAGTATGATGACAATTTGGTGTTTCTTACAGTAGACATTAAAGACCTCTACACCGTTATTCCTCATGAATTAGGTGTAGAGTGGGTTAGATAATTTCTCTATTTAAAAGGTATGGATGACAAAGAGATTTATATCATTAAAACTCTTTTGGAAATTGTCCTGGCCAATAATTTTCTATGCTTTAATAACCAGCTGTTCTTACAGAAAAGTGGTATAGCGATGGGTGCATTGTGTGGCAGTAGTTTTGCCAATATCGTAATGGCTTATTGGGAAAGGACATTGTTGTTTAACAATTCAGTGTTTAAAGAACATGTAGCCGGGTACACTAGGTACCAGGATGACATGTTCTTTATATGGAAGAGCGACGTTGAGTTAATTCGGCCATTTATTGCCGAAATTACAGCTTTAATCACATTTTTGGAATTCACATTTCAAGTAGGATGTGAAGAAATTAATTTTCTCGACATCCATTTAAGTAAAGACAGCCCTAACCATAGATTTAGAACAACTATTTTTCAAAGGCCAACTTATTCCAACGCCTTTTTACATTTTACAAGTAGTCATCCACATCATCAAAAAAAGCTGTAGTTAAAGGTCAAGCAGTTAGAGCAGCCAGAATGGTGTCGAACTACAAAGACTTTCTGGATGAATGTGACTTACTTAAAACCATGTTTATAAAAAGAGGCTATCCGTTGGGCTTTGTGGAACATATTTTTGAAAAGGTTATTAACAAAAGAACAGTAGGCCATTTTTGCCCTTTAGTCTACAAAGGATATAATGCAGTTGTTGCATCATCACATGAAGATTCACCATCTAACACAAGAAGGGACCATAATTCTAATTTTACTATTAGATTTTTGATAACTTTCTCCTTGGATTCCCAGCTTATTAGAGACATTATTGTCAAGAATTGGGCCTTTATCTCAGAGGGCAATGGTCTTAGGAAAATTTTAGGACAGGTTCCACAGGTTACCTATAGAAGTGTCTTGTTGAGAAGAGTAAAAAAACAGTTAAAGGTTGTCCTGGTATGTTTAAGTGTGGCAGATGTCCCCAATGTAAACATATTAAAACAACTAACAAAATAAAAATCAGGGATAGAACTTACCACATTGATGGAAAGTTCAATTGTGACTCCCAGGGGGTAGTCTATGGGGCTGTATGTGACAAATGTGAGGCGTACTATATTGGTAAAACTGAGAGGAAGATCAAACAAAGAATTTATGTACACCAATATAGTATCCACAAAAAATTAATCACTAATGCTTTAGCAAAACACATCTTGGAATACCCCAATCATAGGTTTTTATTTGTGGTTCTACAGCAAGTAGATCACAGTATAAGAGGAGGCCCTTGGGAGATTAGACGTGAGGAGCCTGAATTGGAGTGGCAAATTCATACATCAGCTCACATATTGCCAGGGTTGAATGAGTCTTTATCAATTAAATGCTTGTTGAAAATAAAAGCACTTGCTAGGTAGTTGTTATAAGTTCCTTATATGGACATTATATATTCTGCATGAATATTAATACATAAAATATTAATTTATTTACGGATTTTTTTGGCGTCACTAGATATATATTTTCTCTTTGTTAATGGTTTACTGGTCCTGACCTAAATTAAATATTAAATATGATGATTTTGAGTAGGTTAAGTAATATGCATTTTAGCTTACTATTTTTAACATGTTGGTTTTTCTTAGCACATGAATAATGCAAAGATAGATTTTTAATAAGATAGTTTGTTAGCTTATTATTATTCTTTATAAGAGTTTATGGTTTTTGTGAGAAAGTATATAATATATGGTATTTCACATACGTATGCATGCGTAGTTGTGTTTATACATTGTTTTACAATCCATGTCTTAGGCAGTGAGGGCTGGTTTAAACAGAAATACTTGTTTAAATAGAAGTTTATTAGTCATTTTTCAACCTTTGATTTTTAATGAATTAATTGATTAATAGAACCTGTGATATCATGATTAACTAAGGTTCTGTACTGGCTGTTCTGAGAGGTGCTTGATATTAAAGCGATGATGTGTAGTTTTAAAATTTTAGTCTGAAGAAGTTGGAGTATTTTCTCCAACAAAAGCGCTTACTTAAATAAAGGTTTTTGTGTTCCGGAAGCCTGCTTGCATCATCTTTAATAAAGATACAATAACATTGACTATTCTGTCTCAGTTCTTATAAGTAAGTCAGACCAGGAATCCCATGTTCCCTCTCTTGGGAAAAAAAAATCACACATTATCACTATATACAAAGGAGGAAATTCGACAGGTATCACTAATGCTAGACCTATGGCAATCTTATCTCCCTCTGCAAAATACTTGAAAAATGTATTCAAAATAGCTGCTAAACTATCTCCTGCAATTAGAACTCCTTTTCCACACACGACATGTCTTCTGCCCCTCTCATATTACTAACAATGCACTTTAAACCTTTATTGATACTGTCAATAAAGCTAAAGAAAACGGCAAACTGGTCTCCTCCTTATTTCTAGACTTGTCTTCTGGTGCCAAGTGGTGGAGTCTGGAGGTTTGTCAGTGGAATAAATTGTCAATTATACCATTTAGCTTTCCAGGAATGTGTTGTGCTGTAAGTTCAAAATGATCTGTAAGCATAATAAAACTACCGATCTTGAAACTGAGTGAACCTATCTGGGTTTACGAGACCTTTTTTGCTACTGCATGAAGTATACCTTGGTTATTAGAATAAACAGTCACCTTCCTTTTAGAAACTTGTTCTTTCCAAATGATTGAGATTACTAAAATTGGAAATATTTCTAAGAAGGTTATGTTTCTTTCTCATTCTTCAGACCAAGAATTTAGCCACCTATCAATAAAAAAAAAAAAACACTTGCCCTGAAAATATCCACCCATCTCTAAGCCTGCCATTGCATCAGTAAAAAGCTGAAACCCATCCAAAGAAGCCCATAGACTCTGCCACACAGCGATCCCCTTACAGTTGTTCAGATGTGAAGGTCTTCCTCAGTTTTAGTTGAGAGGTGAACTCAATGTTGATTGGATTTCCTGTCTCAGTAGGTAGGATAGTAATTTCAAAAAAGTTCTGCCCAGGGAAATGGCCCCACAAGCAAATGTAAGTAAGCTATGAAGCTGCATGATGTCAACAATTCTAACCTTTTTGGTGAGAAAGAAGCTGCCAGTTCTGGAACTGAGCAGCTGTAGCTTGTTGAAGGGTAATTTAAATGTTGAAGGCAGGACATTAATTACCAAGCCCCAGAGTGTAATGACTTGGCTACGACCATCTAGTTTGTCTGTTGCAAGGGGCATTCCCAATTTGGTGCATAAATCCACAAAGATCTGGAATCCTTCCAAAGCACCATATTTCCTATTACCTATTATCAGGTAATCATCTAGATAGTGAATGCCACTTGAGTGAGTACATGAGCCTTCCAGCACCAGTGGAAGTCAGTACTCAATGTTTCAAACACCAAACAGGCCAAAGAGCAGGTCACTGATGTTGCCATATGAAAGTAAAATATGTCATCAAAAGAAAATCATGACAAGGACAAATCTTCTTCTCTGATGGGAAGGATGTGGAAAGCAGACTGAATGTCTACGTAGAAAATCCAAAGATATGAAAATCCTTTGATAAGTTGTACAGCTTGTTCCAGCATCAGGCATTAGACTTTGGATTGTGCACTGACAATAAAGTTGTTAATGGAAGACCCTTCTGGTGAAAGGTGATGAATGTGATGGCATTCTCCTTCTTTCTTCCCAACAGGGTAAATCTTAAATGAAGGCCACAGGGTTATGTGAAAGGCCCCACAATCTGACCTGTTTATAGTTAAACTTCAAGGAATGCTAGAACTTCTACTTCTTTACTTTTAATAGAGGATACATTTCTCGCCATTCTGTTATGTTGTGGGACTGATGAATCAATTGCAAAACCAGATGAAAATCTTTGGAAATGAAAGTGGGATGCTTGTTGGTTGTGACTGGATGGCAATTTAGTTGCAAGCTTATCTACGTGGATTGGGAGACGTGATGCCTTTATAACATGCTCTCCCTTTGACCCCGAAAAGTTGTTCTGCATCTGGGTACTAAGACTTGACAGGCTGTAGATGATTTCTCATTTGTTAAGGGATGCATGTTAACTGATGACTGTATCATCTTCGACCAGCAGCTAAAAGCAGGCTGATTCTTATTGCAATGTGAGCAAAAGTGGGCAAACCTATATGCTGGCAAGGAACATTCGCCCTTGTAGAAACCCCAGCATTGTTTAATCTATGTATGGTTGTCTGAGTGCCTTATGGCAATGGAGTTGTTAGATTTATTGAGCATAGTGCTAAGCCAAATGTCAGGGTGACGTAGGTCCCAATGAAGTGAATTGTCCATAGGCCTCAATTTTCTAAAATGTTGGTCATACCAAGACCATGCTTATTCCCAGGATATGATGCACTTCCCTGATCATGAGAAAATAAGATAACAGAAGGATAACCTGTTATTGATCTTTCTCAATCAGGATGGCCATGTAAAGGGTGAAACCTAAAATACAATTGTCTTAATTTCTCAGAATGGTTTTAGTGGACCCTTTTTTGGCCAGTGCAGCAAAGGCTGCAATAAGATCCTTCAATCCTATATTGTCTGCCTCAGAAATTTTTTGCATGCCATCTGTGTTGATCAAATGAAGACATCTGAGTATTCACCTTTGATAACTTTCTCATTAGCATTCAGGGGAATGAGCACCGTGATATCAGAACCTAGCAGTGTAAGGTCTGAATTGAAGGGGATAGCCATGGGAGCTAAAACAAGATAATATTGGTTCTCAAATCCCAAATCTCAAAGACCTCCAAAGCCACCTAATGGCAGCACAGCTCCTTAGCAATCACTAAAACACAGATCAAAAGCAACACCAAATGTCTCACGTAAGTCTACATCTAATGGTCCTCCAAACGAAAAGCACATAGGGCAAGCATACACTTTCCTTAATACTCTTGCCATCAGGGACTCCATTGTGCAACAACCAGATGCCCCACTCACCATGTTAGGCAGGGAGAAGATAATGGCTAGTTGTGTAACTGGAGCCACTATCTACAATACATGCACTCACTCAAGATGTTCTTCCATTTCCCTGTTGCAGTATTCTTTACAATCATGATACCCTGCCAATGGCAACCCGGTGTCCAATCAGTATACCAAAGCCTTTAAGTTTCTTTAAGGTATGCTGTACATCACACTTATGCTTCCCATATATGGTGCAGGACATAAAGTTTACATCTGGAAATACCATCCTCAGAACTTCTTTGCCTGTAGTTTAAATGCAATCTTTTGATTGTCAGTCTGAATCACTGCTTAGTTGCTGGTTCTTCAAACCATTTTCAGATAAGTACCCCACTGGGGGTTTTGCTCTTATCTTTTACTTTTGTTTGTTGCTTGTGGAGTTCATGTAAACCAGAAAGGGTAAATGCCTGTGCAGGAGACAGATTCCCCATTTTGCCTATCATAAGCAGTGCTTATTTTGTCTTGGTGCTTCCCACAACCATATGTCCTGTTACATTTGTCTGGGTTTCATCCCAAAGACTCTCTGTAGTTGGCTTTTTTCTTTGGCCTTGTATTTAGAGAACCAATGTCTTAAGCTTTTATCAAAAGATACTATGGAGGCAACTTCCCACTCTGAGCATCAGCCAACTGTGAGGAAGAAAGTCAAAAATTCTAGGTCCAATTCTTCTACTGTATTGCATCTGCCAGATGTCTCTCCCAAGGCTAGTGAAAGCCTGGAGGATCACCTGGCTCCTCGATTGGATTCTTCTGCCGCAACCATTTTGGAGGACGGCATGGATCTGACCTTTTGCACATCCCTGGAGGCCTTTCAGACATTCACTATAGATGTACAGGGGGAGCCAGGACTGATTACTACTGAAGGGCCTAAGGGTGTTCCTCAGATTTTGGTTAGAGAGGAAGTTCCGATTATAATTGGAGAATATCATCTGGTGTCTGAACCTTTCTAAGTTTTACAGGGCAGGCATTCCTTTGAAAAAGAAACAAAAAACAAAGCATGTTTCTCCTACTTCTAAGGACCCTTAGAGTGAATGATGGAATTTCACTTAGGGTGTGTTAATGCACTTATGGCTTTGAAGCCTCCTCAAGGAGTTTCTGTTCCTACACCACCTTGTTCCATACTCATCTTAAAAGTCTTTCCCTACTAAGATAATCTTCTGCTTCAGGTATCCTCTCCAGAGATTCTACTACAACATCTTCACTTTGCCATTTCCTTCCTGCAAAGCCTGAAGTTCACTATAAATTTCCAAAAGTCCTTTCTGACTCCTTCACAGGATCATGTATTTCTGGAGAGCAAAAACCAGACAATTGCGATGCTGGCATCCATGCCTCCTCCTAAGGCCTTCACTCTCATTTCTTTCTTTCAGTCCCTTCTTCCCTAACCTTAATCATAGCAAGAAAGCTTCTGACAGCTCTAGGTTTTATGGCCTCCACCATTCCTATGCTCCCTTTTGCCAAACTCCATGTGAGAAAACTTCAGTGGTTTATACAGTCGGTTTGTCATCAGCATTCTCATCCCCTAGACTTCATAGTCCCTCTTCTTCCATTTGTCAAGCTGGAATTTCAGTAGTGGATTCAGCAGTTGAGTCTCAAACCAGGGCTCCTTTTTCAACCCCCTCTTTTCTCTCAGGAGCTGTTAATAGATGCTTGAGACATGGGTTTGTGAGCATCCTTTGGCTCTCTAAAGGTGCAGGGTCATTGGTCTCCTCAACAAAGGAAAGACCACATCAGTGTCAAAGAGATGACAGCCTTTCTGCTAGCCTTTCAGGCTCTTTAACCTCTATTTTCCCCAGGGCCTCTTAAGGTGTTTACAGACCATACCACAGTGATGTGATATGTCAACAAGCAAGGGCATGCAACCTTACCTTCTTTTCTGGTTAGCTCTTCTAGTGTGGGAACAAACTATCCAGTATCATGTGACTCTTCAGGCAGTTTATATTCACTCAGGTCAGAACACTCTGGCAGACACTCTGAGCAGGTCCATAACACAATCCCATGAGTTGATGCTTCACAGGGATGTTTTTCTGGACATTGTCCATCAGTGAGGTATTCCTCAAGTAGATCATTTAGTCTGCCCTCTGAACAGACAAGTTCCTCTTTTTTGTGCCAGAGTCCCAGGTCCTCTGGTCTGGAAGGTGGACACCCTCTCTTTTTCCTGGAAGTGGATGTTTCTTTATGCCCCCCCCCTTCCCTTCATTTCAGAAGTCCTATTCAAAATGCAATAGGATGCTCCCAAAAATCTTGCTGATGACTCTCATTTGGCCCAGACAACACTGGTTCCTTCTTCTTCTTCTGCATTTAGCCAAGTGAAATCATCACAAGTTACTTCACTGGGTGGACCTACTCACACAAGACAAGGGATCTCTCATCCATCCTCACCTTTCCACTCTTCAGCTGATACTGTGGGCGTTAGGGCTTTGATTTAATACAGACACCTTTTTTATCAGAACATGATTAGGGTCCTACAGGAGTCTAGGAATCCCACAACTAGGAAATCCTACTTATCCAAATGGAAGAGGTTTTCTGTTTGGTGTCTTTCTCATAACCTGTTTCCACTTTCTGTGGATGTTCCTTTGGTTCTATCTTGTCTTTGTGAACTGTTCAATGCTGGGTTGGCTTATTCTTCTGTTAAGGTTCACTTATCAGCTACTTCTGCGTGCCTGCCTTTATCACCTCCTTTAGATTCTAGATTTGAGACCAAATAGTTTCTTAAAGTCATCCTTCATATTAGACCTCCTAGGAAGCCTATTCCTCCTCCCTGGGATCTTAATTTTGTTTTAGAAAATTTGACCCAGACTCCTTTTGAGCCTGCAGCTTCAGCTTTCTTACAGTATTGGAAAGAATGCAGTGGAAAGGCACTCTAAAACAATCAAGAAAAACAGTCAAAAGTGCCTTGTACGGAGAATAAAGCACCGAGGTATTTTCCAAGCTGTTTATTGCGAACACAAATGAAACTCCACAAATAGTGAACACACATAAACGCCTTTGCATTCCACGCGTTTTCGTCTCAATAATCAGACTTCCTCAGATGACCAGTGTTACGTTAAAATTAAGTCATTTATACATTAATTAATGAATAATCAACCAATACAAATTGAGCATGAAACTTTGAAAAAACCCAATGACGTTTCCACAAAACCAAAATTAAGATACAACCTCATAAATATTCCTTTAAAAACATTCTAACCATAAAAAAGGAATCGTGATATAGTTAATTAAAATATTTAAAATGTTTTAAAAAAGTTCATTCATGTTTAATGTATAAAAATTAAAAATGTTATCATAAACACATTGAATTAATCATATACATTATAATGAAAGGAAATATTGCCGTCTACTGGCCAAAATTTTAATTGCAACCAAAAAGTTTTTAAAGTTTTGCAGATCTTAGTTTCAAAAGTGGCAAGAGAGAGAGAGGGTACCCCCCAGAATTTATAAACCAAATTAAGGGGGAGGTTTTAAAAGGAAGAAGTACTAGGTTAAAATCCATACAAGGACATATAGAACAAGTTAATGGCAGTGAAACTGTGAAGATTAAAAACAATGAAAATATTGCCTATAAACAAGCAATAATTTTGCAGTACAATGCCTTGAATGATACCACTAAAAAAAATTTTAATAAAGAGTGGAATAGATTTGTGGCACTTTCGGACTTGGATAAAATACCTAATCTCCCTTCCAATGTAGTTTATAAGAATTCAGAGTCTCAAGAACATACTTGAGTATAGGAGTAATAAACCCACTCATAATAAAAGAAGACTAGGGACATACAAGTGTGGGCACTGCTCTCAATGTATGAACATCATGAATACAGATAAAATTTACCTTGAGAGCAGAAAAAGATGAATAGAGATTGGTGATTATTTTAACTGTGAGACTAAAGGAATAGTCTATTTGGCTGTTTGTTCAGAATGTAGATCCTTCTTTGTCAGGAAAACCAAAAGAATGTTAAGGAGAAGGATCTATGAACATAATTTTAATATCACAGTAAAGAAAGAAACAAGTGCCTTGTATAAACACACTAAGTCCTGTGCAAAAGCAGAATTCTCTTTCCTTGTATTGGAACAGATTAAGAATGACATGAGCGGGGGCCCATGGGAAGAGAGGATAGAATTCAGGGAACTGTGGTGGCAAGTTACCCTTGATGCAGGAAACTTCCGTGGGCTGAATGATTATGTGTCTATCTTGCCACTTTTGAAACTAAGATCTGCAAAACTTTAAAAACTTTTGGTTGCAATTAAAATTTTGGCCAGTAGATAGCAATATTTCCTTTAATTATAATGTATATGATTAATTAGGGTGGCCACGGTGGTGCAGCAGTTAGCATTGCCGCCTCACAGCAAGAGGTTCTCTGGTTTGATTCTCGGCTGGGGTGCCTTCTGTGCAGAGTCTGCATGTCCTCCCTGTGGTCATGTGGGTTTCCTCCAGGTGCTCCGGTTTCTTCCCACATCACAAAGACATGCAGTAGGTGGATTGGACACTCTAAATTGGCCCTATGTGTGAGTGCATGTGTGTGTGTGCCTTCTGTGGAAGGTTGGGCGCCGGGCTGGCAACTCGACACTGTAAAACTCCACTGCCAATCATGAACAGACAGATGATCTTCTGTGGCGACCACTAACTGGGAAAAAAATGAAAGAAGATAATGTATATGATTAATTCAATGTGTTTATGACAACATTTTTAATTTTTATACATTAAACATAAATGAACTTTTTTTAAACATTTTAAATATTTTAATTAACTGTATCATGATTCCTTTTTTATGGTTAGAAGGTTTTAAAATAAAAGTGCAATATTTATGAGGTTGTATCTTAATTTTGGTTTTGTGGAAATGTCATTGGGTTTTTTCAAAGTTTCATGCTCAATTTGTATTGGTTGATTATTCATTAATTAATGTATAAATGACTTAATTTAATATAACACTGGTCATCTGAGGAAGTCTGATTATTGAGACGAAAACACGTGGAATGCAAAGGCATTTGTGTGTTCACTATTTGTGGAGTTTCGTTTGTGTTTGCAATAAACAGCTTGGAAACTACCTCGGTGCTTTATTCTCTGTACAAGGCACTTTTGACTATTTTTCTTACAGTATTGTTCTTGGAAGACTGTACTTTTATTAGTCCTTACTTCTACCAGACAGGTGTCTGAGCTTCAAGGCCTTATGGCTTGTCCTCATTTTTTAGTGCCCCTTCATACTAATCCTTCCTTTATGCCCAAAATGGAAAATGAGTTGTCTCTTCATCTGCCCACTTTTTTTCCCTTCTCTGCTATCTCCTAGTCAGATGATGCTGCACACTTTGGATGTGGATAGACAACTCAGATTTTATTTGGATAAGACAAAGACTTTTCAAGAATTGGATCACCTCTTTGTTTCCTTTCATCGTAAATTTTTCAGTTGGCAAGCTATTTCTTCTTGGATTTCTAAAGCCATTTCATTTTGTTATGCCTTCCATGAGAAGAGCCTTTCTTCTTCTGTTAAGGTTCATTCTACTGGGGCTGTGGCTTTATCTGGTGTTTTTTTTCAAGGGTTTGGGCACTAACTCTATTCTTAAGGCAGCTACCTGGTCTTCTGTGCATGCATTTACCAAGCACAATAAGTTGGATATGATATCCAGCGCTAGAGCTGGCTTTATTAGGTCCATTCTTCATGGGTTCCTAAACAGCTATGCTGGTCCATCCTCCTCTCTCTCTCTCTTCTTCGTGATCTTTTGCACTCTCCCTATTGAAAAAAATACAGCAACAGTGAAATGGAAGGATATAGCGGTAGACGCTCTTCTCTTCAATGTTTCAGTATTCACTCTTTCCCTCTTCCCGCTGGTTCTTTTCTCTTCTGGATGTACTGGTTACCTCTTTTTTTCCTTGAACTGACATTTCTACTGGGGCTCTCAGTTTTGAGGAGAGTACCTTTATGCAGTGAGCATACATTTGATGTATGGAAACCTTAAATCAACCTAAAGGCTTTGGTATACTGGCCGGATGTCACACTGCCCTTGGTAGGGGATCCCTATTGTAAAGAACACTGCAACAGTGAAGAGAAGGACATCTACTGTTATGCTTTTACTACGTTACTCTTTTGCAATTTTACAATGTACATACACATTTTTCTTGTGAGTAGGTTGTCATTGAATTTGATCATATAAACAACTTTGTTTTAGTTTTGAAATGAATGCTTTTACTTGGGTGGAATGTATATAGTGTTTTGTTAAGTGATATACCTGTAAGAAACTCTGTCACCTTTTGAAGTAGCCAGGGTATTTAAATGGTAGGAGATGCTGTTTGTTTATTCACTTGAAAAAGTCCTGCATTGTGGCAGGAAAAAAGCACTTGTGTTCAAGTTAATAAAAGTATTTCATTGTGCAGCCCATTTCAGTGTGCCCTAACTGCTTTATTTTCTTTTTAGTTTTGTTTTGCGGTTATTTCCATCATTTACATGTACTGTTATGGTAAGATCTTACACAACTGTACTTTCCTGCACGCCAGGTACCAATATGATTTTGTCTTAGCCCATGGAGTAGGGAGGGTGGCCAAATGGTTAAAGTGTTTGCCTTGCAAACACAAGGTGCAGGGTTTGAGTCTCCCAAGGGATAATTGACTAGGCTTAAAATGGCTCGCAAGGGCAATTAGCTTAGTACTAATCTATGAACCTATGTGGGTGTAAATGACCTGACTAAGACATACCTCACTTAACTACATTAAAAGAGACATGGATATCTAAGAATATGTGTCACAGATAGGTATGAGCTTTGCAATGAGCAGCTTCTGACCTTCACTGGGGATGATGTCACAGTAGGAAAATAAAATGATTGATTTTAATGACTGGCTTAGTTTCTGGTGTCACTCCAGGATGATCCAATATCTGTTAGTATGGGAAAACATAGTCAAAAGACCACATTTCACCTGTCCACCCCTAATCTTTTGGATATTGGCTAAAACTTTATCCACCCCCTTAGAGCCTTTTTAGGTTATGCCAAAAATACAAAACTACCAACATAGTAAAAAAGTTTACAAGCAACCTTTTAGGTGTTATGGCTCAATGTTTAGAGAATGAACAAAAAATGACACACACTTCAAACCCTGTTCACTCTGCGGAATGTAGACATCTGTGCCATGACCAGACTTGGTTTAAAGCGGAGAAAGTACTTAAGAAATGCAAGGCTACAATGCTTTCCACACATTTAGACTAACAACATCACAGACTGGGGCCAAAGGTGGTGGTGTTTCAGTCTATGATAGCAACAGACATACCTCCACATTGTATTTAATAAAATATATAACAGTGGTCACTGCTGTAGGTAAAACGCTGGGGTTAATAAAAGTTAGTATATACTCAATGAAAATGGTGATAAACCCCAGTGTAGGCAGAATCAGTTCCTTCAATGAAAATCTCCCAAAATAGATGCAAAACAGTTGGTATGGAGTACCAATAAACTGTTTATTGAAAAAATAATTTAAAGATGAGCGCTTTCGCTTCACAGCTTCTTCGGATCTATGAATAACAGTCACCTAAAGGCATTCATATATATACTCACATCTTAATTAATCAATTAACAATTTATAATTGACTAAGAAATTTTTAAAAGAGTAAATACATAGGGCATATGTCGTGTAACTTAACATCTTTGGTATATAAGCCCTTATGACAGCCAAGTGTGTACATGAATGCTTCAGTTCTTCACTACTTTGTTTAAAAACAATAAAACATCATAAAAACATAATAAAAGCTTCCTACTCATGAAAAATAATAAAATAAAATAAAACTCATATCAATAGGGCATATACTTATGAAAAACATGGATGCAATCAACATAATTACTATAGCTCAAATTGCATATAGTATACCACTGCATCTCTATTGACAAATTATTTCCTATCTGAAAATATATAATGGAAGCATGTATTGGTATGTATGTGTATATATTGTTTGGACTCATTTTAATTGATTTCAGAATGCATGTTTGAAAATCATGAAATATCAAAGAAATTCATAAATATATGCTTGTAAATATGCGTATCTTATACATAATCATTATAGGGTCAGTAGCTAATATTCAGTGAACAGCTATTAGATACTGATATGTATGACTGGAACTATACTATCTGATGTTCCTTCTCTGTCTTAATTTGGGTTTTAAGGAAACCCTCTCATTTAGACCAGACCCTTTATCGGCCCTCATTAACAAAATCCACTCATTCTCCCTGCCTTCAGTACTTGTGTTAATATCTCCACCTCTTGGATTTGGTTTTAAAACTTCCAGAACTTTGAAACTAAAAAAGTGTGAGCTGTCTGTCATCATCACATGTTTGGATAGAGCATTGAAAGCTGAGCCTTTCTTAATATGGTAAATGTGCTCTCTCATTCGGTCCCTAAATGGGGTTGGTTTTCCCTATATAGAATGAGGAGCACTTCTGGCATATGGCTATATAAACTATGTGTGGTGTCATGCAATTGGCTTCTGCTTGGATTGGAAAGTATTTCCTTAAATCTGGATGATAGAAGTAAGGTGTATTGTCTGTGTACTTACAGAAATTACATCGCCCACATGGCTTCGTGGAACCAACATTTTCAGGTACTTGGGAACTAGTGGTATAGCAGAGCTTTCTCTTCAAGTTCTGTTTGTTCCTATATATGAATCTGGGATGTGCACCTACTATAGTTTTAATATCGTCATCTACTAGTAGAATATCCCAGTGCTTCTCTATTATTCTTCTCACTTCTGTGTTATCAGAAGTAAATTGTGTGCTAAATTTAATAAAGCTTGGAATCGGTGTATCAAGATCTGGTTCTAACAAGTTTTCTCTGGGTCCAAAATAGGGTAGGCCTCGGGTAGATCTCAAATCTGAGGCATCTCTAAGATGTCTATTAATTTCATTGATTCCATAACCTCGTTGTACTAACCTGTCATTCAAGTCAGATAGTTCTTTGTCAAAACATTGGTCTATTGGATTGAGTCTGGATGCCCTAATAGCCTGTCCTCTCATTATATTTTTGAAGACATGTGGGGGATGCATACTGGAACGGTGTAAAAGATTATTACTATGGCAGCTTTTCCGAAAGACTCCTGTGTTAATGATGTCATTCTCAAGTCTTTCTATATACATATCAAGAAACTCTATTTTGTATCTTGAAGAGTTCTTGGTAAACTTGAGGCAGGTAGTGAGGCCATTCAAAATGGCAAAGAATGATTCTAGTTGTTCATCTGTACCCTTCCACAAAATAAACAAATCATCGACAAAGCGTCGATAAAAGGCAACATGTTGTATGAAGGGCTCTAATTTAAAGAGGGTTAGCTCTTCCCAATGAGCTAGAAACATGTTGGCGTAGCTATTGGCACAGGGTGTGCCCATAGCTACGCCATCTTTCTGTTTATATATCAGTCCATTGAACATGAATAGATTGTTCTCAAGTATTAATTCAAGAAAACAAGTAATTAAGTCAATCTTGACATCTAAGTACTGACTATGATTACGTAAATATTCAACAACATAGGTGACACCCAAGTCATTGGGTATCATTGTAAATAATGATTGAATATCTAGCGTTACAAAAATATAATCCATGTTTATATTTAAGTCCTTGATACAAGTGTAGAAATCTAAGAGGAATTGTTTAGAATCCTTCAATACCATGTTGTTATTGCATAGGACCTGTCTCAGATGTTTTTCGACATAAGCTGATAAATGTTCAGTGGCCCACCCCCGTCCTGAAACTATGGGTCTAAGGGGTGGATTGATTGGGTCCTTGTGTATTTTGGGGAGGCCATTTATAACAGGTATCATGGGGTGGAGTATCATAAGATATTCATATGTGTCTTTATCTATCAGGCATCCTTCATATATGTCTGTGATAGTTCTGTGCACATATCCTATAGTAGTGTCAACATCCTTTTTGGTGCACTTGAGATAGAAATCATCACTAAGCATAGAGGTCATACGCTCATTATAGTCTGTTATATCCATGATGACCACTTTCCCTCCCTTATCAGCTGGTCTAAGGGATATATTAGCATCATTTTGTAATTTCTTTAAACTAAGCCTTTCACCATGGGTTAAGTTGTCTTTCCCAAAAAATTGTTTGTGTGGAATCTTATTTTCATAGTATTCATAAATTTCATCCTCAGTTAGTTTCATGTAAGCTTCTATAAGAGGATGATTGGTTGGTGTGAACTCACTCAGGTTCTTAAATCTGAATCCAGTTACTGTTTGATTACTATCTTTATAGATGTATTTCAACATCAGATTCCTGCAAAAGAGCTTAACATCCATAATAGTCTCTGTCATGCTACTCTTGCTTCTTGGAATATAACTTAAACCTCTATTCAATAATTTGATATCATCATCTGTTAAAGGGATATGTGATAAATTATGTATTAATGTTTGTCCACCCACATCTTCCTCAATGTTTTCTGTGGGGTATATTCTTCTGTCAACTTTCTTTTCTGCCTCCCTCTGCTTACCGAGAGCGGAACTTGTTGTTCTCCGTTCTCACCGGTAATGGAAAAAACAGTTGCTGGGGCATATTAGAGTTCAACACTGTTTGTTTAGGTCTAACTACAGGTCCTTCAATGCCTGTTCGTGTAGGTCTCTTCACTTGTGGTTCAATGGATTCTTTTACTATCCTAACTTCTGGATACAAATTTGTATTATTGTTCACAGAAGAGTGAATAAGGTGTATAACATCAGTTGAATCATTACATTGGTCATTAGTTGGCACATTCCTGTCTGTTGGAAGATTGTTATTTGCATTGGTTACTGTTGCACAATCAATACCCCCCTGTTGTTCACATTGAATTCGAGTCTCTGCCTGGATTCTGATTCCCTCATTACTAACCTTGTCACAAAGTTTACTATTACTAGATAAATCAACATGCATATTTTGTCTAACAGTATTATTCATACCATCATTTACTGTTCTTGTACTGGCTGTAGTATTTGGCCTAGGCCACATAAAGACATGCCCATTTCTAAAATCATTTGTGTCTCTAACAATTTTATGTCGCTTCTGCTGATACACCTTTTTCTCAAATACGGAAACACTATCAAGCATGTTATCAAACAAAGGATAAACAATGTCCATAGGATAGTCTGTAAACAATTGCTGTTGCTTATTTTCGATTTCTTCTGTTAAATTAGCCTCTTCTGGCTTGAAAAAGTCAATAAGTAATTGTAAGTACTTTCGACTCACCTCTAAATTAGTTGCCACTGGGCTAGTAGCTCGGATAGTCTCTGCCCTGACTGGGCATAGTAAATACGCGTAGACCTCTCGGAATGATATTACGCTCCAAGCACAGCTCAAAATGTGCTCTCTGTGCTTGCAGTCTTTTTAGTTTAATGAAACTCTTCTCCGTTTCTTCCAATATCGTGTAGAGCTTATTTGAGTCAAAACCTTGTACAGATACATCTGTCCGCTCTGGTTCAACGTCTAAGAACCAGGAAGATCTGGCGTTTCTCTTCAGATAGCTTTGGAACCTTTTCACGATGACGTCATCACGCGGCTCAATGTTCCCACGATGTTCATCTCTGGGTACGTAGTCGAGTTCAATCTCGGCCATCAGTGCTAATTACTTAAAGTTAAAGCAGGAATTTTCAAAACCAAAACCAAAAGCGTATACGTTGTCCTGCCCCTACTCGCAGAGACTGTAACAGCGTATTTAATAAAATATATAACAGTGGTCACTGCTGTAGGTAAAACGCTGGGGTTAATAAAAGTTAGTATATACTCAATGAAAATGGTGATAAACCCCAGTGTAGGCAGAATCAGTTCCTTCGATGAAAATGTCCCAAAATAGATGCAAAACAGTTGGTATGGAGTACCAATAAACTGTTTATTGAAAAAATAATTTAAAGATGAGCTTGCTTCACAGCTTCTTCGGATCTATGAATAACAGTCACCTAAAGGCATTCATATATATACTCACATCTTAATTAATCAATTAACAATTTATAATTGACTAAGAAATTTTTAAAAGAGTAAATACATAGGGCATATGTCGTGTAACTTAACATCTTTGGTATATAAGCCCTTATGACAGCCAAGTGTGTACATGAATGCTTCAGTTCTTCACTACTTTGTTTAAAAACAATAAAACATCATAAAAACATAATAAAAGCTTCCTACTCATGAAAAATAATAAAATAAAATAAAACTCATATCAATAGGGCATATACTTATGAAAAACATGGATGCAATCAACATAATTACTATAGCTCAAATTGCATATAGTATACCACTGCATCTCTATTGACAAATTATTTCCTATCTGAAAATATATAATGGAAGCATGTATTGGTATGTATGTGTATATATTGTTTGGACTCATTTTAATTGATTTCAGAATGCATGTTTGAAAATCATGAAATATCAAAGAAATTCATAAATATATGCTTGTAAATATGCGTATCTTATACATAATCAAAGAATGAAGGGAAACGCCAGATCTTCCTGGTTCTTAGACGTTGAACCAGAGCGGACAGATGTATCTGTACAAGGTTTTGACTCAAATAAGCTCTACACGATATTGGAAGAAACGGAGAAGAGTTTCATTAAACTAAAAAGACTGCAAGCACAGAGAGCACATTTTGAGCTGTGCTTGGAGCGTAATATCATTCCGAGAGGTCTACGCGTATTTACTATGCCCAGTCAGGGCAGAGACTATCCGGAGCTACTAGCCCAGTGGCAACGGCTTAATTTAGAGGTGAGTCGAAAGTACTTACAATTACTTATTGACTTTTTCAAGCCAGAAGAGGCTAATTTAACAGAAGAAATCGAAAATAAGCAACAGCAATTGTTTACAGACTATCCTATGGACATTGTTTATCCTTTGTTTGATAACATGCTTGATAGTGTTTCCGTATTTGAGAAAAAGGTGTATCAGCAGAAGCGACATAAAATTGTTAGAGACACAAATGATTTTAGAAATGGGCATGTCTTTATGTGGCCTAGGCCAAATACTACAGCCAGTACAAGAACAGTAAATGATGGTATGAATAATACTGTTAGACAAAATATGCATGTTGATTTATCTAGTAATAGTAAACTTTGTGACAAGGTTAGTAATGAGGGAATCAGAATCCAGGCAGAGACTCGAATTCAATGTGAACAACAGGGGTATTGATTGTGCAACAGTAACCAATGCAAATAACAATCTTCCAACAGACAGGAATGTGCCAACTAATGACCAATGTAATGATTCAACTGATGTTATACACCTTATTCACTCTTCTGTGAACAATAATACAAATTTGTATCCAGAAGTTAGGATAGTAAAAGAATCCATTGAACCACAAGTGAAGAGACCTACACGAACAGGCATTGAAGGACCTGTAGTTAGACCTAAACAAACAGTGTTGAACTCTAATATGCCCCAGCAACTGGTTTCCATTACCGTGAGAAGGAGAACAACAAGTTCCGCTCTCGCCGTAAGCAGAGTGAGGCAGAAAAGAAAGTTGACAGAAGAATATACCCCACAGAAAACATTGAGGAAGATGTGGGTGGACAAACATTAATACATAATTTATCACATATCCCTTTAACAGATGATGATATCAAATTATTGAATAGAGGTTTAAGTTATATCCCAAGAAGCAAGAGTAGCATGACAGAGACTATTATGGATGTTAAGCTCTTTTGCAGGAATCTGATGTTGAAATACATCTATAAAGATAGTAATCAAACAGTAACTGGATTCAGATTTAAGAACCTGAGTGAGTTCACACAACCAATCATCCTCTTATAGAAGCTTACATGAAACTAACTGAGGATGAAATTTATGAATACTATGAAAATAAGATTCCACACAAACAATTTTTTGGGAAAGACAACTTAACCCATGGTGAAAGGCTTAGTTTAAAGAAATTACAAAATGATGCTAATATATCCCTTAGACCAGCTGATAAGGGAGGAAAGTGGTCATCATGGATATAACAGACTATAATGAGCGTATGACCTCTATGCTTAGTGATGATTTCTATCTCAAGTGCACCAAAAAGGATGTTGACACTACTATAGGATATGTGCACAGAACTATCACAGACATATATGAAGGATGCCTGATAGATAAAGACACATATGAATATCTTATGATACTCCACCCCATGATACCTGTTATAAATGGCCTCCCCAAAATACACAAGGACCCAATCAATCCACCCCTTAGACCCATAGTTTCAGGACGGGGGTGGGCCACTGAACATTTATCAGCTTATGTCGAAAACATCTGAGACAGGTCCTATGCAATAACAACATGGTATTGAAGGATTCTAAACAATTCCTCTTAGATTTCTACACTTGTATCAAGGACTTAAATATAAACATGGATTATATTTTTGTAACGCTAGATATTCAATCATTATTTACAATGATACCCAATGACTTGGGTGTCACCTATGTTGTTGAATATTTACGTAATCATAGTCAGTACTTAGATGTCAAGATTGACTTAATTACTTGTTTTCTTGAATTAATACTTGAGAACAATCTATTCATGTTCAATGGACTGATATATAAACAGAAAGATGGCGTAGCTATGGCACACCCTGTGCCAATAGCTACGCCAACATGTTTCTAGCTCATTGGGAAGAGCTAACCCTCTTTAAATTAGACCCCTTCATACAACATGTTGCCTTTTATCAACGCTTTGTCGATGATTTGTTTATTTTGTGGAAGGGTACAGATGAACAACTAGAATCATTCTTTGCCATTTTGAATGGCCTCACTACCTGCCTCAAGTTTACCAAGAACTCTTCAAGATACAAAATAGAGTTTCTTGATATGTATATAGAAAGACTTGAGAATGACATCATTAACACAGGAGTCTTTCGGAAAAGCTGCCATAGTAATAATCTTTTACACCGTCCAGTATGCATCGCCCACATGTCTTGAAAAATATAATGAGAGGACAGGCTATTAGGGCATCCAGACTCAATCCAATAGACCAATGTTTTGACAAAGAACTATCTGACTTGAATGACAGGTTAGTACAACGAGGTTATGGAATCAATGAAATTAATAGACATCTTAGAGATGCCTCAGATTTGAGATCTACCCGAGGCCTACCCTATTTTGGACCCAGAGAAAACTTGTTAGAACCAGATCTTGATACACGATTCCAAGCTTTATTAAATTTAGCACACAATTTACTTCTGATAACACAGAAGTGAGAAGAATAATAGAGAAGCACTGGGATATTCTACTAGTAGATGACGATATTAAAACTATAGTAGGTGCACATCCCAGATTCATATATAGGAACAAACAGAACTTGAAGAGAAAGCTCTGCTATACCACTAGTTCCCAAGTACCTGAAAATGTTGGTTCCACGAAGCCATGTGCGATGTAATTTCTGTAAGTACACAGACAATACACCTTACTTCTATCATCCAGATTTAAGGAAATACTTTCCAATCCAAGCAGAAGCCAATTGCATGACACCACACATAGTTTATATAGCCATATGCCAGAAGTGCTCCTCATTCTATATAGGAAAACCAACCGCCCATTTAGGACCGAATGAGAGAGCACATTTACCATATTAAGAAAGGCTCAGCTTTCAATGCTCTATCCAAACATGTGATGATGACAGACAGCTCACACTTTTTTAGTTTCAAAGTTCTGGAAGTTTTAAAACCAAATCCAAGAGGTGGAGATATTAACACAAGTACTGAAGGCAGGAGAATGAGTGGATTTTGTTAATGAGGGCGATAAAGGGTCTGGTCTAAATGAGAGGGTTTCCTTAAAACCCAAATTAAGACAGAGAAGGAACATCAGATAGTATAGTTCCAGTCATACATATCAGTATCTAATAGCTGTTCACTGAATATTAGCTACTGACCCTATAATGATTATGTATAAGATACGCATATTTACAAGCATATATTTATGAATTTCTTTGATATTTCATGATTTTCAAACATGCATTCTGAAATCAATTAAAATGAGTCCAAACAATATATACACATACATACCAATACATGTTTCCATTATATATTTTCAGATAGGAAATAATTTGTCAATAGAGATGCAGTGGTATACTATATGCAATTTGAGCTATAGTAATTATGTTGATTGCATCCATGTTTTCATAAGTATATGCCCTATTGATATGAGTTTTATTTTATTTTATTATTTTTCATGAGTAGGAAGCTTTTATTATGTTTTTATGATGTTTTATTGTTTTTAAACAAAGTAGTGAAGAACTGAAGCATTCATGTACACACTTGGCTGTCATAAGGGCTTATATACCAAAGATGTTAAGTTACACGACATATGCCCTATGTATTTACTCTTTTAAAAATTTCTTAGTCAATTATAAATTGTTAATTGATTAATTAAGATGTGAGTATATACATGAATGCCTTTAGGTGACTGTTATTCATAGATCCGAAGAAGCTGTGAAGCGAAAGCGCTCATCTTTAAATTATTTTTTCAATAAACAGTTTATTGGTACTCCATACCAACTGTTTTGCATCTATTTTGGGACATTTTCATCGAAGGAACTGATTCTGCCTACACTGGGGTTTATCACCATTTTCATTGAGTATATACCTCCACATTGGTTAACCAGGATGATGCCATGGAGCTCATCTTCAAGCAAGTCACCATAGTCTAGGTCCCTCACCATATAATGGCTAGCTACAGGCCACCATCTATGCCCCTAGAGTCTCACCACTCTTACCTAAACCTACTAGAGGCACTCAATATCTCCACTACAGAATGAAAAATGTGCACTGCCTCACACTCACAGGCACTGTGCTTCCTGGACATTATTAATACAAACACCCTGGAGCAGATAGTGTCTGCTCCAACCAGATGATCAGACATACTGGATCTGGTAATCATCAACTTGGGGTGCATTGCCCCCCCCATGTCATCCTCACTAGTGAGGTCACATCACAAAGCTGTCTCATGTGAAGTAAAAATTAACCCAGAAAATCCAGCTAACCTTGTAACAGTTAGGAGCTATCCAAAGGCAAGCTATATCCTAGTAACTGACAGTTTTCAAAATTCAAGGCCAGGGATAGTAAAAACAAGTTTATTAGCACAGAAATGATTAATTAATAATTTTTGTCCTAATAAACTATGTTTTACTATCCCTGGTAGATCCTTTGGAACCTGGCTTCTTGTATTACAATTTGTTTGTTTTGAGTTATTTTTTTAAACTCTATTGATATTTTCAATTAAATCAGGTAACATATACATTTTAGCATTTCCATCATTTAAGTGATGTACAAGAGTGGAGGAAGATGCACACAGGTGGATTATATCCTATGTAGGAGGGCCAGTCTGAAGGAGATTGGAGACTGTAAAGTGGTGGCAGGGGAAAGTGTAGTTAAGCAGCATAGAATGGTGGTCTGTAGGTTGACGTTGGTGATCAAGAAGAGGAGGAGGAGTGTGAAAGCAGTGCCAAGGATTAAATGGTGGAAATTAAAAAAGGGTGATTGTGAAGTGGAGTTTAGGGAAGAGTTAAGACAGGCACTGGGAGGCAGTGGAGAGTTACCGAATAGCTGGGTAACTACAGCAGAACTAGTAAGGGAGACAGCTAGAAAGGTGCTTGGTGTGACATCTGGACAGAGGAAGGAGGACAAGGAGACCTGCTGGTGGAATGAGGAAGTACAGGAGAGTATACAGAGGAAGAGGCTGGTGAAGAAGAAGTGGGATTGTCAAAGAGATGAAGAAAGTAGACATGAGTATAAGGAGATGAGGCGCATGGCAAAGAGAGAGGTGGCAAAAGCTAAGGATAAGGCGTATGAAGAGTTGTATGAGAGATTGGACACTAAAGAGGGAGAAAAGGACCTGTACCGATTGGCTAGACAGAGGGCCAGATCTGGGAAAGATGTGCAGCAAGTAAGGGTGATAAAGGATAGTGAGGGAAAGGTACTCACAAGAGAGGAGAGTGTGTTGAGTAGATGGAAAGAGTATTTTGAGAGGCTGATGAAAGAAGAGAAGGTTGGATGATGTGGGGATAGTGAATCAGGAAGTGAAACAGATTAGCAAGGAGGACGTAAGGACAGCTATGAAGAGGATGAAGAATGGAAAGGCTGTTGGTCCAGATGACATCCCAATGGAAGCATGGAGGTGCTTAGGAGAAACGGCAGTGGAATTTTTAACTAGATTGTTTAATGAAATTTTGGAAAGTCAGAGGATGCATGAGGAGTGGAGAAAAAGTGTTTTGGTACCTATCTTTAAGAGTAAGGGTGATGTGCAGAGCTGCAGTAACTAAAGAGGGATGCAATCGATCAGTCACAGCTTGAAGTTATGGGAGAGAGTAGTAGAAGCTAGGTTAAGAAGGGAGGTGATGATTAGTGATCAGCTGTATGGTTTCATGCCAGGAAAGAGCACTACAGATGTGATGTTTGCTCTGAGAGTGTTATTGGAGAAATTCAGAGAAGGTCAGAAGGAGTTGCATTGTGTCTTTGTAGACTTGGAGAAAGCATATGACAGGGTGCCTAGAGAAGAGTTGTAGTATTGTATGAGGAAGTCAGGAGTGGCAGAGAAGTATGTAAGAGTGGTACAGGATATGTACGAGGGTAGTGTGACAGTGCTGAGGACTGCAGTGGGAGTGACAGATCCATTTAAGGTGGAGGCAGGATTACATCAAGGATCAGCTCTGAGTCCTTTCTTATTTGCAGTGGTGATGGACAGGTTGACAGATGAGATCAGACAGGAGGCCCCGTAGACTATGATGTTTGCAGATGACATTGTGATCTGTAGTGAGAGTAGGAATCAGGTTGAGGAGACTCTGGAGAGGTGGAGATATGCTCTAGAGAGCAGAGGACTGAAGGTCAGCAGGGCTAAAACAGAATATATGTGTGTAAATGATAGGGAAGGTAGAGGAATGGTGAGGATGCAGGGAGTAGAGTTGGTAAAGGTGGATGAGTTTAAGTACTTGGGATCAACAGTTCAGAGTAATGGTGAATGTGGAAGAGAGGTGAAGAAGAGAGTACAGGCAGGGTGGAATGGGTGGAGAAGAGTGTCAGGAGTAATTTGTGACAGACGGGTACCAGTAAGAGTGAAAGGGAAGGTCTACAAGACAGTAGTGAGACCAGCTATGTTATATGGGTTGGAGACAGTGGCATTGACAAAAAGGCAGGAGTCAGAGCTGGATGTGGCAGAGTTAAAGATGTTAAGATTTGCACTCGGTGTGACTAGGATGGATAGGATTAGGAATCAGTATATTAGAGGGTCAGCTCATGTTGGACAGTTTGGAGACAAAGCAAGAGAGACAAGATTGCGTTGGTTTGGACATGTGCTGAGGAGGGATGATGGGTATATTGGGAAAAAGATACTAAGGATGGAGCTGCCAGGTAAGAGGAAAAGAGGAAGGCCTAAGATAAGGTTTATGGACGTGGTGAGAGAGGACATGCAGGTGGTTGGTGTGACAGAGCAAGATGCAGAGGATAGGAAGAAATGGAAAGAGATGATCCGCTGTGGCGACCTCTAATGGGAAAAGCCAAAAGATGATGATGAAGTGAGTGACAGTTGAATTGAAATACCAGTTGAAAGTAAAACTAAATGCTTTTAACTTAGTTATAATTAGTAACAATAAAATACACATAGGATCTGTGAATGTATCATAAGTAACAATATAATACACAAATCCTATTTAAATCTAAACAAAACAATCAGCAATATATACAGTATATTATGTCATAATAATTAAATATAATACATTATAAAGACATATACATATATATATATATATATATATATATATATATATATATATATATATATATATATTATATATTTATTATAAGAAGGGGCATGGCATCTAAGTCTGAAGAGGTCATCATCCCACTGTACTCTGCCCTTATCAGATCAGTCATAGAGTATGATGCTTCCTTTGGTATGTACCTGACCAGACATATGCAGCAACTACAGCTACCTCAGAAGTTGCTTACAAAAGGAATACAAGGAGTAACAATCCTGTCTTATGCAGAGTGCTTTAGAACCCTTTCTCTCTGCTCAGTCTCTTAAAGATTGATGAGGGGTGATCTAGGCCTGGATTACAAGGTATCTGCAAACCTCACACTTGTGAATCTCCTATATATTTATGAGTCAAAGAGTACCAGAAATAGAATGTCTAGGAACTGAATTTTGTCTGTGACTTAAAACATGCTGAAGAGACAGATATGTGTCTCAGATAATGCCCCCACTATGGAATAGGATTCCCATCTATTTGAAGCTGAGTTTGTCTATTACCCAGTTTAAGTGATACCTAGACCAGTGGATGAGGAGTAGGAAATTTACACCAGGTCTGGCACCCATGTCCGTTATGGACAGATGTAGTTTATAAATACTCAGCTCTCAATGTTCTATGCAGATACAAGACACAATTATTCTTTTGAGAAAACTTGGCTAGGTTTAGAAATGCCCCCCCCCCCCCCCAGGCTGTTAGCCCAGTAACAATCTATGAATCTATTATATATGTCAATGTACCTCAGTTTATTTCTGAAGAGTATATTGTATTTCTACATAGTACAGTATACTTATATTTCTCTAATGGTAAATACATCACAAGTTGCAATTTATAATTAATAGATGCCTGTTTAGATCTCATTATAATTCTATTAATATCATTTTAATATAGTTATACTCATGATGTCAGAAAAAGGAGTTATAAAACATTTTTTATGTGCAATAACTACATAACATGAAAGAAGTGATTAATTAACAATTGCTAATACACAAAGGATTCAGATTTAATATAATTAAATGTGACAACAGTGCTTGCACAAATAATTGATATAAAACAGCCACAACTGCCGAATCTTCCACCAGCATGGGCAAAAGGCAATGACTATTGCTGGGGAAGATTCAGCAATATCACTTGATAGTTCAGAGTTCAGAAAATGTGTGTGTGTGTGTGTGTGTGTGTGTGTGTGTGTGTGTGTGTGTGTGTGTGTGTGTGTGTGTGTGTTGGGGGGGGGTTCTGGTCCTGAATGCAATGTGTTGTTTCAAGAAGAGGAAAGTAGTAGTATAGCTTAAACTGTAGGTTGAAGTAGCCATGAGGTGGGTTTACAACAATGGAGATGGCAGGAAAAAATAGTTTCATTATTATGGAAAGATGATGAATTTTAGATAAGTGAAAGGTAGCTCATTCAACTCACCAGAAGGCCCTGCGATTACTGTATTACTAGGGTGACACTGAGTACTGTTCAACCTAATCTCCTCACTACCAAGCATAGACTTCACCTTGTAAAAGTTGGAATTCTGCTCAGCACATAAAGGAGGAAATAAAGACAAGCAGGATGGTTAAGAGCATGAAGAGGTAAGGCTATTAGTCATCCTAACCTTGAAGTCTCTGCATATGTGTGACAAGGGTTTGCACATCTGATAAAGAGGGAGAATCATGAGAAGGATGAAAAGAGGGGGTTAGACGTTATTAAGCTTTAAAGAGGAAAAAACGGAGGAGGAATAGATGTAGACATTGGGGAAACAGAGGGGTTGCAGCTTTAGAAATATCTGGAATGAAGAAAGGAAAAGGAAAGAGATATAATCACCTATGTGACAGGAACTCTATAGATGGAAGAGACATTTTAAAGCAGAAGTAGGGGAGGCAGGTTTGTTACTGCAGGGCTGAGTTTTGAGGGAAACCTTTGGAAAGTGGGAAATATTTTGTGATCCAAATGCTGATTCTCCAGAATTATTTGCACACAACCCCCCCCCCACACCCATACACACAAATATATATATATATATATATATATATATATATATATATATATATACACACACATATATATATAAATATATATATATATATATATATATATATATATATATATATATATATATATATATATATATTTGCAGAAATATATGCTTTTTCAAAGAAAAAAATAAGCATGACACTAGGCTATATAAGGCATTAGTGACATTTTTTTTAAAAGAGAGCACGGAGTACAGCATGGAGTGCAGATATGGTAAATGGTGCCAATCAGACCACGTGCATGTGATACTGAATGTGAGGTTAAATTACAGTAAAACAGCTTAATGGTAGTGGAAATGGAACTCATGATTATGGGACAGTTTAGTTATGAACCCCAAGCTGGTAGAGTATGTTGAGGGAGAGAACTCATGCACAACTTGCCTGATAAAAACTTAGCCAAAATTGTTTGGTGAATACCATGAAGACATCCAGTAGAGGCAATCCCATATGGAAAGAGAGATTCTGGAAAGTAAAATCAATCAACAAGTTCAAAAGTGGAGACCCTGCTACATATGTGAGGGGACCATCCCCATAATAATAACCCCAGGAAGCAAACAGAATATGGTTGGATGGATTTAGGAATTGAAAAATTAAGATTTGAGGATGGGAATCCAGATGATAGAAAGAGATATGTCAGTTTTTTTGGTGTCTGAATGGTATTATTGGGGTATGTGAAAAAGTCTGTTTGATGGGAAATGTTAGTTTCTCACAAGTACTGTGTTGTGTGGCTGAGCTTCTCAAAGATCATGTTACCTATACTCTTATTAAGAACCTATGAACCTATAAAGTCCAGAAGCATGCCCAGAAATCAAAATTCAATAGGAAGAAAAAAATTATACAACAGCTAAGTGGCAAAGATGGAAAGACTGTTTAGCATAGGACGTGGTTATTAGGGGATATAGAAGATCACAGTGGTAAACTCTACAAATCTAAAAGAAGGGATACCTATGGAGGTCATTAAAACTTGAGGGGGATAAATGTGGTACAATGGGGATGAGTAGGGCAACAGACATAAAGAGGTGAAGGGAAAGGAAATAAGTCTGGAGGAAATAATGCAAGCTATCACAAATCTAAGGAGGAGGAAGATAGTTGGGCATGATTGTTTCCCCACTGTGGTCTACAAGACATAGTTAGAGACCATAACATGCATTTCAAATCTATTTCAATATACTAAGACTTTCAGATTTTCCCGGTTATGGGTCGCCACAGGGGAACTTTGGTCCGCTCATGGTTGGCAGTGGATTTTTACGGAGCCAAGTTGTCAGCCCGATGCCCAACCTTCAACGAAGGCACGCCCATTCATGCTCACACCTACCTGCATATTAACGTCATTTGACCGCGGGGATGACATGCAGACTCCACACAGAAGGTGCTCCAGCTGAGAATTGAACAGGAGAACCTCTTGCTGTGAGGCGACAATGATAACCGCTGCACCACCGAGGCTCATATACCAAGAATGATGAATATAGTGTGCCACACACTAGGGTAGAGCTCAAGAGGGACCAGGATAAATTAGTGCAATGGATAGACACTCTCCCTCTTAAATAACATGCCAAAATGAATTCCAGGATTCTTGAAAAACAGGCAGGTGATGGTGGTACTGAACTCAGCAGAGCTACAACAGAGAGGTTTATTATAAGTAGAACTCTTGAGTAGACTTAGTAAATGTTACATTGGTTTGAGAGGAGGGTCAGTATTAGCAACTAGAAGATATCAGATCAATATCTTTGACATCTGTAAACCATCTGATAAATTGGAATTGGATTTTATGTTAATAGTACAGAATGCCCTACTTTATAAATTTGATGTGGGCACTCTACCGCATATCTACTACCAGAAGAAAAGTTAATATAACCCTTTGAAAAATAGGAAATAGATGAGGCAGAGGAATCTAACATCCCATGCTTGTTTTTATTGGCTATAGCCACTATGTCAATAAACAATATTCCATGTGTATTTCTATTGGATATTGATGTAGTAGCTTACCGAGTTAGTGGTGACCTACATGCCAGAGTGAAGGGAAGGAAGCCTATCTTAAGCCATCTATGAATGATCATTTACTCACTATTAAGCAAATGAGATGAACTATCCTCAGCTTTGTGAGTTGAATGAAATATCTTATAAGCAATCAGGTATCAAGCACAGATGGAATAAGAAGATCCAGATGGCACGAAGACAACGAGGTTTGGTAGGAAAGGAGAAAATAAGTAAAGAGGAAGCCATGACATGTTTGGAATAACAGAAAAGCAGACAAGAAAAGTGAGCAACAAGGATATTGTATGTTTTAAGGCACACATACCAGTTTGGACCTTATACAGATTGTCTGAAGAAGTATGCTGTTGCTTTTTGGGGTGTGTGTGTGTGTGTGTGTGTGTGTGTGTGTGTGTGTGTGTGTGTGTGTGTGTGTGTGTGTGTGTGTGTGTGTGTGTGTGTGTGTGTGTAAGATGTAGGTTCAAGGAGCAAGCACCTGAATTCTCCACCCATACCACCACTTGTTTATGATTCAAGGAGTTGAGTCCATATCTCCCAACTGTCCAGATTTTCACAGAATGTTTAGCTCGTATTTTGGTCTGTTCCTCTTAAAATTTGTATTTTTCTGGCAAATTAGTAAGAATTTAATTCACTAAATAATGATAGCCATTTAAGTTTCAGTTTTCCTATCTTTCAGGAAACACAAGGTACCAAAAAACATTTTATTCTAGCAACATCCTAAGATTATACAAACATGTTTAAAATGTGCCCCTTGTTTTGGGCCTTTGCCCCCCCCCCCCAATACATTTTGGCTTTTTCCAGATTTCTTGTTTTGCAAAGTTAAGAGAGATAGTTGGGTGTCGATTGTATTTTACAAGGAGCTGAGAGCTTCAGAGAAAGTGTAGTTTAGTGCTGCTTATGTTTAAGCCAAGTCTGTTTGCATTGTGAGTAGCACAACAGGTAATATACTTGCTTTTGATACAGAAGACTGTGGGTTCTACTCCCCAATATGTAGGTGGATTGCTGATACTGTACTGTGTTATACTTTAAAGGGGGTGGATTCTGTAGTTCTGAGAATGTCCTCCTTTGGAGGAGATACCTTGTAACTATGAACCTGTTATCAGTTTGCCATCCATTCCCTTTTGCAATATTACTAGCTTATTTTTTAATGAAACATAGGCAACATATTCTTTAAGGGCAACAGGCACTTTATTTGTAGATGAAAAAATTAAAAATAAAGTTGTTTGCTAGCAGCAGCCTCTTTATTAGTTACAGTCTATTTAATGTAGAATTATTTAGATGACATTTACTTCTGCAGAGATTGTGCATATTGATATTGGTGGATTGTAATGACAGAAGTTTGGGTAGACTTTTATGATGCAAATGTTCTGAATTGGGCAATTTTGTCATTATTGCTTCATACATTTTATTTAATTGTTTACTGGAAAAGGTTTAAAACAATAAATTATAAAGACGCTCTAACAAGTGTGGTGTATTATACAAGGAATATAATTTAATACAATCAGGAAGGTGAATCAAAGAACACATGTATGTTCACGTGGTCTTAAATAGGTCTGCAAGGCACTTACAATTTGTAAACAGCTCAAAGGGAAACTTTACTCGCCACTGGCCAGATGTACTTTCTTTGAAATTGGGTTTCAAGGAATGTGAGTTTCAAGGGCAGAGAAGTTTTAATGCTAAGTCTGTTTTAAACACATTGTGAGACTGTATTCCTTTGTTTACCAAATATCTATCAGTGTTTGTGCTATAAAATTTAAAATAAAAGTTTTAAATGAAATCCAAATAATCACTGTAGAAGTAAAGCATAAATCAGTATGCAGATTACAGTGTTTATGGTAAATGGTAAGACATAGCCAAGTAATGGGACACTGGAATGGCTGCGTGGATGAGGGCTGTGTATGGGGGGGGGGTGCATTTGACCATGATCTTGTGCAGGGGGGGCGGCAAACTCAAAAACAGCCCTGGGTGGCACAAACTCTAGCTATGCCACTGATTGTACAGCTTAAAAGATGTGATAAGAAACTAACATAAAGGCTGACTAGTTAGTGAGAGAGGAGACAGACTTAAGAGAGAGCAGAAAAAAATAAAGTAAAAAGACCAACAACATGAAACTGTCACATCTTGATAGGACAAAATGTGGGGTATGGGAGGCTAGCTGTAAAGACTTACGAAGGGGTTAAAGTAAAAGAAAATAATAATGTGTGCATCTGGATAAAGTCATGTAGAAGGCAGAAGGAAGATGAGAAGGATAGGATGGAGGCCATATTTACTTGTTAGAAATTAGAAAGCTCAGTCACTGAGTATGGATGAGGACTTGGAATCAGTTTAAGAAGGATGTTACTGTCTGAAAAAAGGATTGGCTGATGTATGGACAGACTGAATTGCTATTTCAAGGAATACTGAAAAGGGATGCTGCAGGGGTACACCACGGGGTAATACTTCAGGGTGCAGCTGCTCTGCTGGAATGCAAAGCACTAATGAAATGAACTGATGAATAATCTGTACAAACCTTGATAAAAGGCTAGTCTGAAAAATCAAGACAATCTATGAGGAAAAGATGGATGTTAATGTGGTAGACCAGGCCAAGCTGCATGAGTCTGAGTGAGGAAACATACTTGGTAGGGTACAGAACCTTAAATCCATTATATGTAAGTTAGACTACCAATAAGACTTCTACACAGATAATTTTGTACTATAAGACAGATAAGTTATTGGGTGAGGGAGATGGTCAGCATTATAGATTTGTAGAAGAGCAAGTAAAACATATTCACATGTTCTGGGGATGCTCAATGCTAAAGAGTTTGTGAGAAGACAGTTTATGAAATGTGAGAGAATGTTACATAATGAAGTCCCAAGGAAATTAAAATTCATTCTGTAGAGAGTATAGGGGCAGTCTAAGGCACTGACTGTATGTGACATATAGTTCTGCAGGTAGAAAAAGTTATTATGAGTTTGATAAAATGGGAATGAAACAGAAGAATTGTTTGAAAGAGTAAACAGTTGGGGAAATCATGAAGGTTTATAGGAGGGTGTTGAGGTAACAATCTGACTGGAAGTGTAAAACTACAAAAGAAAATTCAGTGGATGAAGATGATGAACACATGCTTAGATGACAAAATCTAAATATTGGAAAAGTAAGTTGAGATATAAATGGATGCATTATAATTCTTATGTGTTATTAAATAAACCAAGCATTACTTGAGGGAAGAAAACCTGCTTTTAGTTAGATTATATTTGTATTGGAAGACTACACATATCACAGTTGTAAATGACAACTGGAACTGCTAAATAATTTTATGTTTTTAAGTGGTTTATACTTGTATTGGAAGATTTTTATGTCTCAAATGCACATGAATACACACACACACACACACACACACACACACATATATATATATATATATATATATATATATATATATATATATATATATATATATAAGTATATTACATATGTACAAAGCACATGGAAATCCGGTGGTAGCCTGCAGGGCTATGCAACATATTTGTGTAGTTCTAATTCCCGTAGCAAGACAAATAATGTTAAATTGTTATCTTACCTATTATCAACAATGTCATTGGTTTCTACCTCCCGTTCCAATTTTATATATGGAGTCAGGGCATACCTCTCAACTCTCCAGATTTTTCACCTCATACTTTTGGTCTGTTTCTCATAAAATTTGTATTTTTCTGCAAATCACTGATGGCTGAAGCCACCAAATAATTATGCAAGTTTGTTTCAGATTTTATATCCTTGAGAAAAATGCATGCTAACATAAAAACTGTTATTCTATGAACTTTCGAAGTTTATACTATATATAGCTAGTATATATTGTCTGACAATTGCTGCTAAAAAAAGTTAATATAATCACAGTACCAAAGGAAGTTGTACAGCTGAAATTCACCTCCAGTTGCAAAAGTTCAAGACAAACAATACCTTCAGTTAAAATCTACATGAGACAATTCTAAACCTCAAACTAAACTTAATTGCTTTCCCTCACTTATGCATTAGTGTGCTCTGTACTGTAGTATTGAATCTGCTGGACAGACACCCTCACCCATACCCTCAGGCATTTTACCACTGAATGTGAAGTTAAATTAACACTTTAGCATATTTTACTCTAGCAGTGCAAAAATCCCTGGAAAGGCAATACAAGCCAATAACCATAAAATTAAATGCTGTGACTCATATCAAGTATTTAGAGTTGAAAGACCTTGTCTTTTTACCCATAAACATTCTACCTTACTGATTGTTTGTTGTTTTTGGTGGTAAGCCATCTGTGTGGGGGGAGTAACTGTATTCCATTGGACTACCAGATTAATCCTCCACTTATCCTAGTTGTTTCTTTAGCTACTATAGCATTATTTCAATCCAAAGTCACTGTGATACTGCTTTTTACAGTTAACTTAGATGTACGTTAACAGTAATTTACCAGCTTGTACTACTCTCTTTAAAATTATAAAGATTTGTCTTACCTCCTGTTTTGCTGCAGTTATACAGCTAGGTTTCCTGGTACTTAATCCACTGTAGGCTGACCCACTCCATTCAGCCCTCTCAGTTCACTCTGCTCCCCTACCCTACACCCAATTCCCACCCACCCCTACTACATCTACACTTATATCTCAATTAATCCACCTCCTCTACTCACCTCCATTTCCTCTACTCACCATCCTATCTTGCACCTCACTTCCTATCCAATCACAAACTGTTCTCATTAAACCATTTCCACCCACTTATGTTTTAATTTCCTTCTCAAATCTTACTCTGCTCTCTGCCCATAAAAATCTACCTAATCTCCACACTATTATCACTGCTCATGAATTCACTTACCCATACTGCAAGATTTTTACAAAACTAACCATACTATTTCCTTCCTGTGCCACCTTATTCCTCCTCCTTGTCTCATTCCTAACATTGCCACCAGTAGTAGTCATAACTAAGCACACCTCAACCATTATTTTATCCTCACCTATCAACCATCTTCTCACTAGCTACTCAAAAATCTCCTCAAGCTTATTTCCATTAACTCCATTCCACTTTTGTAACCCCACAATACTAAAAATGCCAGTCCCAATGTTAAGGTAATGCTTCTACATATCTATGCTAAAAATGCCATAATAAACAAAACTTCTTTCTCCACCATACATCAGTGGGGTGACATCCACACTAGCCCAGGTCTCAATCAAACTTCAAACCATAAAGCATCCCTAAAAGTTTAAAAAATAGTCATTCTAAACATTAGAAACATATATAACAAAATCACAGGTTTTCATGCCTGTTTGACCCAACACAAACCAGACATCTTAGCCACAACTAGGACATGGTTAAAGCCTGAAGTAAAAGATGCTAAAATACTATTCCCTGGTTATAATATTATTAGGCTCAATAGAAAACATAAAAAGCAGGCAGAATGGCTATAATCTTTCCAAATATGCTCACAGTAACACCCTATACAGGCACAATCCCAGCTTTTGGAAAAACAAAAATTCTAATATCATTCCTAAAGCTTAATAGAGCCAAGAGCATATGCATTGCTGTGCTATTTATCTCACCAGGACAGAACATTCTGATACTTGAAATCATACTATCCTGGATAGCAGATACAATCACAAATTAAATTACCCTCTTGGGTGATGTAAACATTGACTGGCAGTCTTTATACACAAATTCATTGATCAGCAGCATGAATCTCTTTATATTCACTCAGCTCATTAAAACCAACATGATAAGGCAAATATAACTCCTAACAATCTATCTTGGATTGGATTCTGGTTAACAACCCATCTAATTTTGCCTTTTCAGGCAAGTGATCACCTGCCAGCTTATACCCAAAGGAGAATTACACAACTAACAAAGGAACATAAGCTCAAAACTACCTGTAAACTCTCCAAATTATCTAATGAGTCTTTCATTTAACTCTGAAGGCAGTTAACTGGTGCATCATAAATAGACTCCCCTTAAATGATGCAGTTGAATACTTCAATATTTCTAAATATTCTTAACACCTTAGGTCTACTGTGCATAAAAAGAATTAAAAACAGCCGTACTCCATGGTTCACCAACTAGTGCAAACTCCTTATAAAAGATGGAGACTAAGCATAGATTGGCAAAAGAATAAAAATGACAAAAATTGGCATCTATTCAGACTGCTACAAAACCAAGTCAAGAAACAAGTTAAAAGAGACAAAAAGTTTTATTATACTCGGCTACAAGATATCATTACAAACAAATTGAAAAATTCTGGTCCTCCATATCCTGTCTCATCAGACCAGGTGCAATAAAATAATCCCAGGCCATACTCAGACATCTCCCTTCTTCAAACAGCTACCTGTGTTTCAATACATACTTCACAGAATGCATAGCCAATGTAACCTCACACTTACATAACACACCCCTTTCCACACCGCCAACTTCCCCTACCTTAGACCCTAGCATAACGTTCTTCACAAAATTCACTTATCTGCACATCTCCAGTACACATGCAGACAACTCCACCCACTTTACCTTTCAACCAGTTTCTATAACTCTCATAGAAACGCTTTTACATAAACTAAAACCTTGTCCTCTTCATCCGACAACCTTCCCCTGGAATACCTAAATCTAACTGCAGATGCAATAGCATACTCAATCATCATTTTTATTAATAAATCAGTAACAGAAACCAGTGTCCCTAACTTGTGGAAAATGGCACACATTACAACTTTACATAATGGAGGTAATGCCACTGACATTACAAATTTTTTGTCTCATGGCCATCCTGTCTTCTTCTCTCTAAAATCCTTGAAAGATATATCCATCTACAATTTCTCCACAATGTCTTACAAAATGACCTAATCACCAATACGCAACATGGATATCGGCCAGACTAAAGCATCTCTATTGTATTACTATCATTTACAGACACTGTCAATAAAACATGCAACGGATGAGCTTGTATCTGCAGTATTTCTAGATCTATCAAAAGCCTTTGACATGGTCTGTCACAGTAAACTCCTCAATCAACTTTCCACCCTGGGTATAGCATCTCCATCTATTCAATGGTTCTCTAGCTAGTTTGCCAACAGGCAACATGCTGTAAAATGACAAGGATCCATCTCTGCATACCTTTCCACTTACACAGGAATCCCACGAGGATCCATTCTTGGCCCTCTACTATTCAATATTTTTATCAATTAGCTGCAGGAGTTTACTGTGACAGACCATGTCAAAGGCTTTTGATAGATCTAGAAATACTGCAGATACAAGCTCATCAGTTGCATGTTTTATTGACAGTGTCTGTAAATAATAGTAATACATTTTGTGAAGGCACGTTGATTCAATATGTGGATGACTCTACCATTATCTGCTCTTCAAACATCTTAACTCACCTAAAAAAAAATCACTCAGCAAGCAGTCGTCTCAGCTGAAACCTGGCTTACAATGTCACAACTCCTACTCAACCCCTAAAAAAAAAACTCCTCTTTACCACAAAAAGTCACACCCCTTACAAAGCATCTTTCAAAATATTTTTGGTGAATGGCACTGAAACTGAATTAATTCAACAAACCAAACTATTACAAGTCATAATAGATGATAATCTTAAATTTGATCTCCACATCCAAGGCAATATCAAGAAAACCCAGCAAAAACTAGGCATGCTATACAGAAACAATAATTTTCTGAGCACACCCACAGAAATTACTCTAACCAAAACCTACCTTCTGCCCTCCCTGCTCTATGGAGCACCAAGTCTAACTAATTTACAATCATCAATAAAAAACATGAAAGCTGCTACAACAAAATTGCCAATTCACTACTAATTCATTCTCCTTTACCCATCACTGTAAATCTCTGCATACCCTTAGCTGACTAGAACTTCCCCTCCACATTTCCTATATTGAACTTGTAACATTACATAAAATCATACACATACCATTAGCCTGCCCAGCTCTTACCCCTTTAATCAACATGTATTTTTCAAAAAGAACTCTCAGATTGGAAGACAAACAACTTCTTACCGTAAATAAACTAAATAAATTCGCTGAACAAAGCGTATACTGGTACGCAGTAGCAAAAAAAATGGAACTCCTTACCTTGAATCACCAGAACTATTTCTAACCTACAACCTTTAAATGCTACTAAAAAAATACCTTACAAAATCTTGGGCCTGCTCCTGTACCAATCATGGCCAAATTTAGTCATTATACTTCACTCACCACCTTCGACCTAGATCACACTTCACAACGCAAGCCTCCTACTCCACTCACTTTTGTTTTCCCCACCTTAACTTATTTAATTCATCTCTGCAGACCTTTCTTCTACCTCTTTCCTCCCTACTCACCTAAGCTACCTGAAGACACCCTATCCTGCAATCTTCTCAAAATCTTCT